>NW_026067944.1:768681-834641 GCF_014885135.2 Alexandromys fortis
GATTGATGCTGTGTGTTCTGTCTAATGAGGTAGGATGTTCACATCGCATTGTATTTTTTTACTCCATTTGAAAACTAATTTTTATTGTAAAAGGAGTTGCCACAATTAAATAGCACCAAAAAACTTAAATGTTTTCAGTTTCTCCCCAAACTCGATAGATATATCAGAAAAGAGAGCTGCTTCTAGCAGGAAAAGAAGGTCTCTGGCCTGTGAATCTGAACAGAAGGAAGACAAACCCCTAGTTTGTTTTCTCTGTGTAGTTCCCATTGGTCCCGAAGGAAACATGTCAACATACCACTAAGTTCTATGGAAATGCAAAGTTGGTGTCAAGTTTCACAGCAGTGTTGAAGGAGCGATGGGGCTGTGTCCCGCCACCCGGCTAGCTTTACACCCGGAATAACTACACTGAAACTGTATTCTTTTAAACACTGCCTGGCCCATTAGCTCTAGCCTCTTACTGGCTAATTCTCATATCTTGATTAACCCATTTCTAATAATCTGTGTAGCACCACGAAGTGGTAGCTTACCAGGAAAGATCTTAACCTGCATCTGTCTCAGAGAGGAGAATCATGGTGACTGCCTAACTCGGCTTCTTTCTCCCAGCATTCTGTTCTGTCTACTCCACCTACCTAATTTTCTGTCCTATTAAAGGGCCAAGGCAGTTTCTTTATTAACCAATAGACAGATGACCCTCCTCCATCACAGCAGGGTTTTCTTTTACCTCCACCAATATCTCTTCACATACACACTCACACGTGCACACACACACATGCACACACTCACACACGCACACATGTGCGTGCACACTCACACACACACAATGCACGCACACACACGCACCCTGTCTTCACTGGGCATCTGCTCTGTTTTCGATCAGGAGGATGTGGGCTGTGAGAAGTTCTACTTTGGCTTGAATGAGTACAGCAAGTCGCTGCAGTGGGGGGTCACCAGCCCACTCCTGAGATGTGACGAGACTTTTGAGAAGATGGTGAGCACACTCCTAGAGAGGTAAGGAAAGACAGCTGCTCCTTGCTTTAAAATGTCTGCTTGGTCGTGTTACAGTGGTTCTGATGATGCTCGTGCAAACGGCACGAAAGGGCTGTCTCAGAGTGGCCTGCGCTCGTGGGCTCATATGACCATCCAAGGGAAACAAACGCAAACTGGCCTCAGTGGGAGAATCAGCACCACTTTTCACAACTGTCCCCCTGCCAGCTTCACCATGGGTGTTGAAGGCCACACCCCTGAGCTCTGGCCAGTCTCTGACATTACATCCCTGACTTTGTCCCTGTTTGCCGGTCACTGTGGACAAGTATCCCTAAACAGCTCCCTCAGAGTGAAACTTTTCTTTGGAAACTCTGGCTATTTACTGAAGCGTTTGAGTGTGTTCTATCCTTGGGGCCCATCATCTGGTACTGCCCTTCATGGCTAAGAGTCTCAAATCTCTCTTAAGAAGAATTCTTTCTGCCTTGCTAGCCCTCCTTTTATCCCTCAGCTCCAGGTCAAACTCTTGTGCTTTGTTTTTCTCAGAACCTGATTCATAGACTCAAAGCTAAGGTAAACTCCCTTCCTGCCCTCTGCCCCATACTTTGTGTGACCATCCCAGATTGGGGAGGGGGTAAATTAGACCTCCTGGTAGCTCTAGTTTTTTAATACTGAACCTGATTAGGTGGAGTTATCCCTTTAACAGTCTACCCTATCATCCTGGAAATGTTTTAGAGATAAATAAAAACAAGTGAATAAAAATAAAAACAGTCCAGAGAGATACAGTTGTGTCAGGGAGGGCTCAGAGTAGGAGCCAATACTGTCACGGCTGTTGGACTTCAGCAACCATAACCAATGCTGTGTCATTAACCTTCACGTGACCCTGGAGTTTCACAGCCTCCATGACCAACCCTGTATCACACTTCCCATGATCCTAGAGTTCTACCGCCTCCAAGAGACACCTTTTTACTTTCCTATCCAGTTCCTTCCCTGGTTTAGAGCGTGTCTCTCAGCCCAGTAGTACCACAAGAGTGCACAGCTTGTATTTTAAAAGGTGATTCCAGCAACTTCAGTTATAGATTTTGTAATTACAAAACCACTACTATAGTTTAATGCAAATAGATTGAGGAAACTTCCCTGTTAGGTCCTAATTTTCTCTGTGTCAAGTATAAATGTCTGCATTTTGAAGCTACTATTTGTTGTAACTTTGTTTTGCTTTGTTTTGTTTTAAACATGAGCCAACAAAATAACCCTAAGCTTTAAATGTAGCTCATCTGTGGTTTCTTCCCTCCAGCGTTCTGCCCAAGTTTACTGAACTGAAAGCCTTAGCCCAGACTGGCCATCTGCAGCTTTCTGTGCTTTTCCACCTCCTAAAGCCCCGCAGTGCAAGAACACAGTGACAGAGACCTGAACATAATGAAGACCCAGTTCTGTCTCCAATCAGCCTCAGTCTAGAACAAGTAGCCGAACTCTCCCCGTCTCTCACACTCATGCCCCTGTGGAAGCTGGAGCAGGTCACTACGGCCACCGTTAGTGCATTCCTCCCAAAATGCTTCAAAACTAGCATGGCTATGCTAGTTTCTTAAATGCCCTAGCTGGCATTTGACCCTTGGCTTTTCTAGGCAAACTCGTGAACATCTGTTCAATTTTAAAGAGGATTATAAAGTGAAGGTGAAATCCCCTATTAGTCTACCTGCCCCTGAGCTCCTCATGAACTGCCAGCTGGTGGCCAGGAAAAGGGGGCCAGACTCCTCAGCCCTTTGCCAGGGTCTGGGCACCTCTGCCAACCCCTGCACAGTCCTGCCTTGCTGGTGCCTGCTTTCTCAACCCCTCATGCAGCCAGGGGCCTCTGCTCTTTGGTGATCAAGTCTTTGGATATTCCCTATCTAGCCTGCAATGCTCCCAGCTCAGATTTTCTAGTCTCTGGTGATAAAAGGCCCACCACTAGGGGGTGCTCCTTCTTCAGCCAGCTCCAATTTTTCCAGCATCAATTTATTTTTTTTGAAAGATAAATTTCTGCTACCCATAGAGCTGACCTCAAATTAGCAATAATTCATGTGCTGGCACATCACATTTTTTGCTAGTTGTTTTGTTTGTTGTTGTCGTTGTTGTTGTAATGGCATCTATTATGCAGCCCAGGCTGGCTGAGAATTTGCTGTGTCTTCCAGACTGGACTTAAATTTTCTATCTTTCTGCCTCTGGCTCATGTGCTGGTGTCACAAGCATGCCCTGTCAGTCCAGCTACAGTTACCCTTTCTGCAATGTCTGATACACCAAGAATAATGACAGCAGTGTCTTTTCCCTTGCTGGTATCTGAGAAGTGAGCTGGCAACGCAGGGGCCATGTGTCCAGGCTGCAGCATGGGGTTAAGATCTGGGGATTGAGACTCGTTCACAATTAACCTGCACCGGTCATTGTGTCTCGGTTTTTAATGAGCATCCCAGTTGCCGGTGGGAGAGGGGGCTGTTCAGCAGCAGGGCTTGCTTCTGTAAGTCTGACATGGGCAGTCTGACAGTTCTAACTGCCCTGTGCAGGTGCTGGTCCACTTTGAGAAGGTAGGGCCTCTAGGCCAGCCCCAAACCCTAATCTATCCATGGATCCAAGGTTACTCTGCTCTGTAGTCCCTCGCTTCGATGTCCCATCTGCCTTTTACCGTGCCTGCACTGCGTGCTAGCTGCCTGTGCTCTGTCGTAGGTACCCCAGGCTGCACAGCATGGTCGTACGCTGCTATCTTCTCATCCAGCAGTACTCAGAGGCCTTGATGGCTCTCACCACCATGGCATCCCTCCGAGACCACAGCACACCGGAAACACTCAGCATCATGGATGACCTCCTCAGCTGCCCAGGAAAAGGCAAGAGTGGCCGGGGACCCATGCTCATCATCAGAGTGCCCTCCGTGCAGCTGGCCATGCTGGCCCGGGAGCGACTGCAGGAGGTGCGGGACAAGCTGGGGCTGCAGTACCGCTTTGAGATCATCCTGGGGAGCCCGGCCTCTGAACTCCATGTTGCAGCTCACTTCGTGGCACGATTAAAGGTCAGCAAAGGACAGGCATGCCTTTCGTTTCTATTTTCTGGGACTCTTGGATAAATGGACCACCCAGATAACTGAGTGGGATAAGATTTTGCACATGTGTGAGTTTGACCTCCCTGGCCAGGTGAACACTTTTCTTAATTGAAACCAGTCTCTGATGATCCCATCAGATCCCTCATCCTATATACGTGCAGTTGGTCCCCATGTTCTTCAAGCACAAGTGCAAAAAACGAGATGACCTAATTTGCCCCAGTATTCTCAACCTGGCTAGAGATGCATCTGGCCCACTACCTTCTATTTCCTCAGAGAAAGGGAAACGGTTCTCCTCACTAATTCTTTTCTGTGCATCTGGCCTATGTCAGCTGGTGGCTAGCCAGTAACACTCCATCCATCTCTGCGCTCCTCTAGAGCAACTTTCCAGCTCCCTTGCATGTGGATTTCCCAACTTGTTTCTTTTTATTCTCTTTGACCCCTGGTGCCAGACTTTTGTCTGTGTCAGTTTCCAGAGTCCTACAGAGAAAGGTGGAGTATGATCTCCCGCGTACCCAGGGACTGCCTGCCTGTTCCCCAGACCTCCTGTCAGGCTGAACCAACTACCCTTATGCCTGACCCAGGCTTCCCGAGGACTTTCATAATCTTACTTGTCTTGACGTTAGGAAACATTTCATCAAATGTCCACATTTCTATTGATGTGGCTGAGCTAGCTACTGTACATCTGAGTCAGACTGACACGATGTCCCCACTGAATATTAAATGTGAATATTAAATGTGATGTGGCTGAGGTAGCTACTGTATATCTGAGTCAGACTGACACGATGTCCCCACTGAATGTTGAATGTGAAGTTAAACTGGGTTATGCATGACCCTAGTTTGGCATACACTTGTTGAAATGAAAGTGCGTGGCCTTGAAGGATTTGAACCATATGATTTCTTTAAGCTCTGACTTGGAGAGTAGACTTCTATTTGCTATTCATAAATAACTTTCCAAATGTTGCTTTCCTGTTGTATTATCTAACCTAAAAGGAATAACCCAAGATACTTGATAAGCAACTAGAACAAGTAAAATTATCCCCAAACAGAAATTCAGTCAGTAGCAATGATCACATCTGTGTTCGCAACTTCTGGGAAAGAGTGGATTTTTAGAAATCAGACCTCCATGGGCTGGAGAGATGGCTCAGAGGGTAAGAACACTGATTATTCTTCCAGAGGTCCTGAGTTCAATTCCCAGCAACCACATGGTGGCTCACAACCATCTGTAAAGAAATCTGGTGCCCTCTTCTGGCCTGCAGGCACACATGTAAAATAAATAAATAACTTTAAAAAAAAAAAAGAAAGAAAGAAAAAGAAATCAGACCTCCAGCTTCACTAGAGAAGTTTCTCCCAGTGTGTAGGAGAATGGAGCTTATGCCCCTAGCTTGAGGCTGTCATCTGTCATTGTGGTCACAGGGTCCAGGGAGCGAATGAAGCCTGAGTGGTGGTCTTTTTATTCGAGCTAGTTGAGAAACGCAGACACTGTGTCTCCACTGTCGCTGAAGGCTGAGCAGCTCAGGCGGCCTTCAGACCTGGGTTTTCTTGTGAACAGATGTGTGTCATTAACCTCCATGTGTGGTGGAGAAAAGTAAAGTTATAGTCAAAGGCCACCTTACAGAAACCCCTAGGGTGAATCGCCATGTACTGGTGCTGTCCTCGTGGTACCGCGACTAAGACTCGGGGCTTGAGGCAGGCTGAATAAGGAACTAGAAACAGTAAATACACAACAGCACTCTGGGGAATTACACACCTGCGGCCAACAGGGTGCTCTTGGGTCGGCCCTGATTCTCCTCACACAGTCTTGGGTCATTTGTTTAGAAGGTGAGTATAGGTCAGTGGGTTATAAAAATCTGCCTCTCTGCTCATCACTCATCCCTGAGGTCAGGGTCCCTGGCAATGATTAGAGAAAGGGGACACTGGCTGTGTGCATTCTGGGTGGGGATCACTGTTCTGAGAATGTGCCATACGTGAAGGGCATCCAAGGCAGTAGGGTCTCCTTCAGTTATCTGAGTAGCAGCTAGACAGATGCATACGAGGGTCCCAGATTTTCAGATCCCTCTGGTCCTCGGTCTCTCTTTCTTGTGCAACTGGTGTGAGGGAGAAGACGAAATCCTGTGAAGTGCTCACATCTAAGCAAGACCCCTCTCACCAGCTGGCTCCTGACTCCTAACCCCCCTCATCATTCTCAGAAGGCAGGGTGTTCTGGGGAAAATGCAACATTGCTCCTGTTATATGACCTCATTTTTTTATATTTAGTCCTCTTTATCCTATTATGCATTTTGGTTAATTAGCAACCATTAGAATTTAACCTAGGACAGATTAAAATTTTAGCCTTAAATTGGGCGGTGGTGGCGCATACCTTTACTCCCAGCACTCAGGAGGCAGAGGTAGGCGGATCTCTGTGAGTTTAAGGTGAGTCTGGTCTACATAGCAAGTTTCAGGACAGGCGCCAAAGGTACTCAGACAAACCCTGTCTCAAAAAAACAAAACACAAACAAAAAAATTAATCTTAAATAAATCAATCAGTTTGCTCAACAAGCATATGAAGCATCTATATAATTGTCCCAGTAAGGAGCTGAAACTAAGTTCAGTTCTTGTCCAGTCTTTTATGTTGACTTAAGTGCTTCCTGGACAAAAATCACTCTGGTCTGTAGCTCCAGGAAGCAGCCACTCGTTCATGAGTCGCAGTTTGATGGGGAAGCATGGCACAGTGGGCTGCCTGACAGTTACTGGTCAAGAGTGAGATGGGATGTGCTTGCTGCTCTTTGGAGAAGCTCCTCAAGTGATGAAACCTCTGCCACACTACTGGCATCCTGGTTCTCTATCCTTGGCGGATTCTAGAACCTGACATGTTGCAGGGGAATTCCCACTGTCAGGACAAGCGTGAACCGAGCATGATGGTCGCCTAGTCAAACAGCTCCTTGTCCAGGCCCAGGAGGAAGACCTGCCTCTACTGGCATGTGCCAGGGTCACCCAGTGCTCTGTGCATGCTGGGAACTCGTGTGTGTGTGTGTGTGTGTGTGTGTGTGTGTGTGTGATATAAATATGGGTACCCATAGAGAGATCAGATCCCGTGAGCTGGAGTTGCAGGTGGTTGTGAGCTGCCTGATATGCCTAATATGGATACTGGGAACTTAACTCCAGTCCTCTTACAAGAGAAGGAAGTACTCTTTAACTCCTGAGTCATCATTCCAAACCAAGAATGAATTTTTTTAAAAATGTATCTAGAATGGTGGTTTTATTTTATTTAATTAAAAAAGTTCCATAAAAAATATTTGACCATGTTTTCCCCTCCCCCAAATTTGTAGGTAAATAGATGGAGCTAGAAAAAAATCATCCTGAGGGATATGGCCCAGTCCCCATGTTCTCTTGTATGCAATGTTAGCTTGTGCTATGATCTGAATAACCACAGAGGTTAGGTAGGGACCAAGTAAGGAATCGGAGACACAAGAGGAGTTCCCAAGGAAGGGGAAATAGAATATAGTGTTACAGAGACAGAGGGGAAGTAGGGAGGGGGATGGGAGAGAAGCACAAAGGAATATGGAGAGGGACGACTAACACTGAGGTCATTTGAGAAGCCACATGGAAACCTGCTGTGGAGCCGCCTGATCTGTCTTGATTGTCAAAGACATAGTCTCTGAAGCTATGGATGGTTATGATGTGTGTGTGTACATGTGTGTGCACACAGAGAGAGAAAATAAATTGGACGTTAAGTAAAAACTTTAAGAATAGCATGGGTCCTTTGAGCAGTCTTCATTTCCCCCTTTCCTCCCTTCCCTTCAGTCCTTCCAACAGGGTCTCAATATGTAGTCCAGGCTGATTCTGAACGCAATCCTTCTGCTTCAGCGTCTTGACTGTTGGGATCACAGGTGTATACTATAGTGCCAACTCTCATTAGGAATTTTCTAGATCTCGATAAAGCATTAATTGAACCATTATACTATCTCTTGTCTAAGAGATTTCACTCTATTTTGAGCCTAAAAAAGGAAATGTTTTTAAAAAGCATGTTACTTAATAATTATTTTATAATAAACAAATATAATTCACAGTAACTTTAAATTAAATATGAATTATTAAAAATAATTATAATAGCTTAATTTTTTTATTTTTTGAGACCGGTTTTCTTGTGTAGCTTTGGAGCCCTTCCTGGAACTCATTCTCTACACTTCGAACTCCTCCTATAGATCCACCTGCCTCTGCCTCCTGAGTGCTGGGATTAAGGAGATGTGCCACCACTGCCTGGCAATGTTTTATTTTATTTTTTATTTGAGACAGATTCTAAGTATGTATCCCTGACTGACTTGAAATTAATGTAGACCAGACTGGCCCTGAACTCAGAGATCCATGTGTCTCTCTGCTGACACACTGAACAGCAGCTTCCTTCCTATTTGTTTGCTAACACATCTGGAAAGGACCAGAAGTCCTCTGTGTGATCCCCAGCACTGCTGATGCAAACCTGCAATCTCAGACCTTGGGAGGTGCAGGCCGGAGAATCAGATGTCCAAGTTCATCTTCACGCACGAATCATCATCAAGCACGAATAATAATAACCCAGAAACAGATATTGGGGTTCAACCTGAAAACCAGAAAAGCAAAGCAGCCAAGTCACTAGAAGTCTGACCTCTACCACAGCTGGGCGACCGCAGACTAAGCAGGCACAGCCTCTCTCCTCCCGTTTTATTCTGTGCTGGGATTAAAGGTATAGGCCACTACCACCTGCATTGCTTTCTGCAATGTGTAGCCCAGGGAGGCTTTGAATTTACAGAAATCCATCTGCCTCTGTCTCCCAAATCGTGGGATTAAAAGTGTGTGTTACCACTGTCTGACCTCTTGTGGCTTAGCTTTGCCCTTCTGATATTCAGGCAAGCTTATTTATTAAAAATAAATATAATAACACTATACCTGCCTCAGGTAAAAACTAAACAAACTTATAGATCTTTCAAATTGGGTTTTTCTTCCATCACTGATATGGTTGTATTTTCAAGATTGCTGCCTAACTATTAAGATACTGCATGGATATGTATTTGTGGTCATGCATGAGAAACTGGTGCTTTGTGGGCACTGTGAAATCAGAGGAAGATTGCAGGGGTCTCCAGATACGAACAGTTGCCTTTCCTTTTGATTCAGCCTGGTCAGGCTTGAAAGACTCTGGAGGCCTTGAACCAACTTGTCAGGGTCGGGAATTGAACCTAGCAAGTTCTACCACTTATTCCATTCCCTGGTCCTCTTTTATCTTTTATTTTGATACATGTTTCATTAGGATGCCCACAGGTTGGCTTTGAACTTGGCATCTTTTCCCCTAGCCATGTGAGTAACTGGGTTTATAGATCTACACCTCCAGGACAGTTATTTTTAAAGTCAATAAATGGAGAAAGAGAAAAATTAATGACCAGAATTGGGGCTATCTTCATTATCTGCTTGATTACGAGGTTTTGGATGAGTTTTGAGATTCTTTCTCAAGTCCCTGACAACTAAAACCATCCTTTCTCATCACTCGAATCCCAGAGTTTGTCTATTATATGAAAAACTCTAGTTCTCAGTGCCAGAGCCAGAGGGCAGGTGGCCTTGGCCTGTGCACTTTACGTCACCAGAAGTACGCTCCAGTGTGTTCCTCTGGCCTGTGGAGCTAACGAATGACGTATGCCAATGCCTATCTATGCTACTAAAATGGAAGCTGAGGTCCATGCTCGTAGCAGTGCTTTATGCTGGCTTGGAAGGTAGCAAACGCAGTGGGGTGTGCCGCCCACACCTGTGGGGTCAGCAGAGGGGGTGTGCCGCCCACACCTGTGGGGTCAGCAGAGGGGGTGTGCTGTTCATGTCTGTGGGGTCAGCACTTAGATGAAGGCAGCAAGATAAAGGGTTCAAAGTCATCCTTGGTTATAAAGGGGGTTTAAAGCTAGCCTGGACTACTTGAGACCCTATCTCAAAGATCAAAACCCTGTCGCAAAGAACAAAAACAACCACCTGTACATGGTCTACACACTTAGGGGAGGTGGTCAGAAAGCTTGGTGTATCTATAGCCTTTATCCAGAAACATTTTTTAAAAGATATAAATCTGAATGAGGAGCATTAATGATTTCTTCTGTATCTCTTCTACAGACCTGGAGAGGAAATGACCAGGAAGACTGGACCCCTCGGACTTACCAGGACTTGGAAGGTCTGCCCTGCATAGTGATATTAACTGGCAAGGATCCGCTTGGAGAAACTTTTCCCAGGTAAGATGTGATCATCAGCTCAGTGGCGCCACAGTTCCTCAGCTGAACTGCCAAATTATTGATGAGCAATTTTAGTTGTTTGGAGGTAACTGTTTCATGCAGGCACCAAAAAAAAAAAAAAAAAAAAAAAAAAAAGAACCTCATTCATTCTCCCTTTCAGATTTCCAGTTCTGGAATGGGACACAGTCATGAAAAGTGGTTTTGCCCCAGAGCAAGGCAGCTAGAGAGGCTGAGAGGAAAGGCAGGGATGGATGGATGGATGGATGGATATACATTCAAATATATATAGACATATAGATGATAGATTGTAGACAGATTATAGATAGATGATAGACATCTTTAGATAAAGCACTTTGTTAATCTGATGTCCAGAGGATCTAGGGACTATAGACTGAAAAGCAAGAGCAGTAAAAGCATCAGCTGAGTGTTCCCATGGTGTCAGGCCACACTGCGAAGGGTTCCCATGTGCTATGCCACATCACCCTGACAAGCCAGCCCTGTCTACTAAGCCTTTAGCTTTTAGAGATGCTGGAGCCTGAATCCAGGGCCTCACACATCCTAGGTAAGTTTTCTGCCATTGGTCAAGATCTCGAACCTCCGTCCTCTCTATTTTATACTTTGGGGGCGTAGAAGAAGCACAGAGAAGGATGGCAAGCTGAAAGGGGAGAGAGCCGAGATGTAAAGCAGACTTAGATAATACTGTGGTCTTCACCATCCCACAGATCGCAGGACCTGCAGGCATGCTAAGAACTCTGTGTGGGACGCTGTGTCGCTAATGCAGTTCCTTCTGTGCAGGTCTTTAAAGTACTGTGACCTGCGATTAATTGACTCAAGCTACTTAACTCGCACGGCCCTGGAGCAGGAGGTGGGCCTGGCATGCTGCTACGTCTCAAAAGAGGTCATCCGGGGGCCTGCTGCTGCCTTGGACCTCAGTGGAAAGGAGGGCGAGAAGGCCCCCACCAGTGAAAATGACTCTGAGGAGCTGCTCATTGACTTGGAGCGACCGCAGAGCAACAGCAGCGCTGTCACGGGAACCTCAGGTCAGAACTCTCCTCCAAAACACCCCCAAGGTTTCCAAGGACTTCCAAGGACAGGGACCTCCTCTCTAGGCTTCAGCCACTGGGGAGGGTGCATGGGAAGCAGGACAGCTGAACAGCCACAGCTTTCTCTGCGTGTAACCATGAGCTTGGTTTGCCTCACAGCCTGTACTGTGCTCCCTGATGCTTCTCCATCTCCTTCCAGTTACTCCAGAACATAGATTTGCATAAATACCTTGTTTTTAGGCTAGAGATGGAAGCTATAAGCTTGTAATAGGTGACTTAGTGCCTGGCACAAATGTTTATAAGGATGAACGCATGGATGGATGGTTGGATGAAGGGGTGGACGGATGGATGGACGGGTGGATGGATGGACGGGTGGATGGATGGTTGGATGAAGGGGTGGATGGAGGGGTGGATGGATGGATGGATGGACGGGTGGATGGATGGGCGGGCAGGAAGATGAAGGAAGGGGTGGATGGATGGTTGGATGAAGGACATAGGAATAGATGGATGGCTAGTTATCCTAAGTACTTACTGGCAAGTGTTTGTACACTGCAGGCTTTTCAGAGGCTACTAGTTGATTACAGGGCCAGGTGTAAATTTTCTTTTAGTAAATATAGTAAATGCAGCCCTACTTTCAGACTTTTTTAAAATTATGAAAGTAATACAGCTTCATACAGATGTACAGTAATACAGCTTCATACAGAATACAAAGGTAAAAGGAAGAGACTACGGTGAAGCACACCACCAAAGGGAGCCATGCATCCCCTTCATTTTCTAAATCAGCATGGAGATCAGCATCACTGGACACGCCGAGAGAAGCACCAGTCTTTCTATGATTCTGTTAGCAGTTGTTGGTTGACTCCATACCCGTGGGCCCTCCTGTCTGTAGTGACCCAGGGCCTAGAGGAACATGAGACCCACCCTTCTCTAGGCTGTGCCCAGCTACTCTCCCTCAGCAGGGTCATTTTGTTAACTTCTCATCCCTGTCAATTCAAGTACAAGGTAACAAATGAAGGGAAATGTCATATCTAGGATCTTGGGATTATGAGGTCAGAAAGTGACGTAAGGGGATGGGGCAGGACTGTCCCTTTCCCAGTGACTCATTTAAAAAAGAGATTTTAAAAATTCTTACGTGCATGTATATAGGTATACCACATGCGTACCCGGTGCCCATGGAGGTCAGAAGAGGACATCAGGTCCCCTGGAACTAGAGTTACTAAGTTGTGAGCCTTCATGTGGGTGCTGGGAACTGAACCCGTCTTCTACCAAGAGCAGGCTTCCTTAGCAGCTGAAGTGTCTCTCTAGCTACCCACAAATGGCTCTTTAGTCACACCCTTCTCCACTGTCTGCCCACGCACCAATAGTGTCCTAACTTACATTGCTCTGGTAAACCCACTGAACATTCAGACCCCAGCCGGGGCTCCCTCGGGATGGTGAGGCTGAACGTGGGAGGCAGGCTCCTTCACACCACTGCCACCAGGGGTTTCCATGCCAGAAACACCGACGAACACGTCCTGTGTCTTTCCACAATGTCAGAATTTATTGCTAACAAACTCACAATGTTTGGTGACTGTAGTGGCAGCAGCTTATCATATAATCTGCCTTCCTTGGTTGCCTGACTAACGCAGACTCTATTCTGATCTTAGTTACTAATATTATTCTCATATCACACAGCACACAGTAAAATGTGTGTGTGTCTACAGATGTGTATAAAAGGGTCACAAAGAAAACAGGTTAAAGAGGTTGCAGCAAAGTTCAAGAGGGTTCAGAAGTGGGCTGAGAAAAAGCCTGAATTAAAACCAAACCAGATGCTGGGTGGTGGTGGTGCATGCCTTTAATCCCAGCACTCTGGAGATAGAGGTAGGCGAATCTGGTCTACCAGAGCTAGTTCTAGGACAGGCTCCAAAGCTACAGAGAAACCCTGTCTCAAACAAACAAACAAAAACACCAGACTAAAGCCAGGAGGGAACTGTTGTCAGGTCCAACCGTAGAGTGTGACTGCCAGGTGAAGGCTGAACCAGTGACAGAGAGCAGGAAGCTTGGCCCAAACCTTTAAGAATAAGGAGGGACAGCAGGTCTCAGATGACAGGCTGGTGCAGGGTCACGCCATCGCAGTATTAGGCCAGGCAAGGGAGCGACCTGTACTCTTTTCTTGATCTTCCAGGAAAAAGTTATTGGTCATTCTGTGCTGAATGGGTGGTGACCAACAGATGGTCCAGTTTCTCGGCCCACGCAGGGGCTGCAATCATCCTTCTCCCCTAAGATGGCGAGGAGCACTGTTTTTATATACACAACATGGAGTAACTTAAGAGTAGGGCACCATGATCTCAACAGTTGGAAGCCCCCAGTCACAGGAGCAGGAAGGAGGCTTTCTTTCTCAGAAAAGTATTTTTAGTTATCTTTATTTATGTGTATGTGTCCAGGGTGGGGAGTGTGCACATGAATGCTGTGCCCACAGATGCCAGAGGCATTGGATCCTCTGGAGCTGGAGTTTCAGGCATTGGTGAGCCACCTCACACGGGTGCTGGAGTTAAACATGGGGCCTCTGCAAAAGCAGCATATGCTCTTACCAGCTGAGCCCTCTCTCTAGCCCGAGCGAGGTTTTCTCCCATAGCCGGGATTAGAACTGGCTCAGAGAGGGCCTTCAGTCATGAGTATTTAGAGGTTCATCCAGCAGAGCAGGAGCAGGTCTACTTTCTAACTGCTCCCATGGCGACATCCCTATCCTGGTTTAGGAAATGGCTCTAGCCTGGGGAACTCAGCAGAAGTGGAAGGCTCTCAGCCCACCAAGGCAGCAAGTGTCACAGTCACAGATGACTGTGGAGCCATCTGAAAGAGGAGGTGGGAGGACTCTAGAAAAGGAACAATGGATGACAAAGTGACCTTGTGAACCCTGCCTGGCTTCCCAGAGAAGGGTGGTCATCCAGGAGACAATGTGGGAAGGAAACCAGGGGACACTTATAGTTGTGTCTCCCATGAGCACAGCAGCCAGGGCAAGGGAGCTGGAGGAGGCAGTCTAGAGGCCCAGGCAGAGAAAATATTCCATCGTTGTCTGCGGTACCTAAAGCTTTTTTTGTTTGTTTTTTGGATCCCCCACCCCCCAGCCTTTAACTCCTGACCTTGACACTGGGGAGTGGGGAGAATAGGACGAGCCCCACTGTCCTCTTCCAGGTTCCATCATGGAGAACGGGGTGAGTTCCTCCAGCACAGCTGACAAATCCCAGCAGCAGCCTCTGACCCCCAGTGTCCGGCTGGATGAAGGGGTCTCTGCCAGCACCGCTGTGGTTGGAGAGAGCCTGAAGCAGGAGTGTGACTCCCTGGGCCTTCCAATGGCCAGCAGCACCACCTCCAAGCCTTCTTCCACCTCACCCTCAAGTACCCAGGCTCTTGCATGGTCAGGGCAGCCCTCCAGAGGCTGCCGGGGTCTGCACACAGCCTTGCCCCCAGTGGTGATCTTATCCAAAGCTGCATACAGCCTGCTGGGATCCCAGAAGGACGGCAGGCTGCCACCCTCCTCGTCCCTGCTACCCCACGCCGATGTGGCCTGGGTGAGCTCCCTGCGGCCAGGCTTGCACAAGGACATGGGCAGCGAGGAACAGTCCCTTTACTACCGCCAGTGGACCTCTGCCCGGCAGCACCACGCGGACTACAGCAACCAGCCAGACCCCGCCTCAGGCGCCCGGACCTTGCACCCGAGGCGCTTGCTGCTCACTGGGCCCCCCCAGGTAGGGAAGGAACAGGGCAGGCTTTGTCTTGGCTGTAGGGGGACAACAAGTTGGGGGTTGGCAAGGGTGGCAGAAGACCTCATTCCGACCTCAGCTAAAGAGCCAAAGTGTGAAAGAAATCTCTTTTCTTCTTCCTTTCCCTCTCCTACCCTCCTCCACCCTTCCTCAACTAAAACTATCTCCATCAGGTGGGAAAGACTGGCTCCTATTTACAGTTCCTTAGGATCCTTTTCCGTATGCTCATTCGACTGCTGGAGGTGGACGTGTACGATGAGGAGGAGATAAACACAGGTGAGGCTGGACACTACGGTCAAGGCCTGAAACCCAAGAGCCAAGGTTGCTTCACCCTCTGAATGTCTAGGGTAGCTAAACTACAGAGTTATCATGAGATTAAAGACAAGATACTCAGCAAATAATACCAAGTGAACTGTGGCTCTCAGCCTCTGGGGCCTCTCTCCAGGGTGCAGCAAGCTGCTGGGCACAGCTGTTTCATCAGCTTTCATAGGTGCCCAGATAGGTAAACCCTGTGGTCCTTCCAGCCTGCACTGTGCTCCTAGACACCACAGCCTTTGATTTTACCCAACATGTGGCTACAAAGGTGCTGCAGTGTCCCCTGAGCTGTCACTAGCAGAAGGGCCTCGCTTTCTCCTTTTCCCATCACTCTGGTGACGGTAGGAAGTAACGCCTCAGCAGCAGGATAAATGAGCTTGCTAGCAAGCGTGAGAGCAAGCAGGCAAAAAGCAAAAGATCCCTTCTTCCATATCCTTTGCTGTACACTGCCACCAGGAGGTATGGCCCAGAGTTCAGGTGGATCTTCTGGCCTCAAATAATCCAGTCAAGAAAATCCTTCACAGGTGTGCCTAGCTGCATGTTTTTTTTTTTTTTTTTAATTGACTTCAGATGCAGTCAAACTGACAACCAAGATTAGCAATCCTTGTCTCAAATTTTTATAGACATGCTAGGGCCATGGAGACAGTGCTAGGGCCATGGCTCAGTGGTAGAAAGAACGCTAACAGAATCATTGCAAAGCTGAAGCTGAGAATTTTGATCATCCACATAAGTATGTGTCTGGAGCACTGGGAGACTCTGGTCTTACGGGTTAGGCATTTGTGAACTGAGCTAGTGTGAGTCTGTGAACTACTCAGGGTGAGGAAGTCTGAAGGAATGGTCTGGTGCCTTCTACTTTGGGATAAGAACTTGTTTCAGGGCTGAAGAGATGGCACAGATGTTAAGAGCATTTACTGCTCTTCCAGAAGACTAGGGTTCAATTCCCAGCATCCACGTGGCAGCTCACAACTGTCTTAACTCCAGTTCCAGGCGATCTGGCCCCCGTCATACAGACATACATGCAGGCCCTGAACATAAATAAGTTAATTAAAAATAAAAGCAAAAAAGGGAGAGCTCATTTCTTAAAAGTGCCTTTGTCACAACGTCCCAGGCTTTGCGCTTCAGAGTGGTGGGTCGGAGGGAGAAAGTGGGTCCACCTGTCCTGTGCCCTGCCCTGCCCTAGATCCCAATGAAACCTGCGGAGTGAGCAAGTCAGAGCACGAGCCCTGGCCTGACATTGAGACCTTCAGCAAAATGCCTTTTGACGTCAGTGTGCATGACCCCAAGTACAGTCTGATGAGCCTGGTCTACACTGAGAAGCTGGCTGGGCTCAAACAAGGTGGGTATATGCAGAGCCAGGCTCTGAAGTTTTTGAGGGGATCTAAAGCAGGATTTGGGTAGGGGAGGGAGTAATTCTGTTTTTCACTCTTACACATGAACACATATCTTGATTTTTAAACTTGCTTATCAGGGTTCAAATTATATAGCTCTTTGAGCCAGGCATTGGTGGTGCATGCCTTTAATCCCAGCACATGGGAGGCAGAGACAGGTGGATCTCTGTGAGTTTGAGGCCAGTCTGGTTTACAGAGTGAGTTCCTGGACAGGCTCCAAAGCTATAGAGAAACCTGTCGTACAAGAAATAAGCATTTCTTTCTAAGCTTTATGTGCATGCCATGGAGATAACAGTTTCTCATCCCTTATACACAGAAGTAATAAAGGAATATAAAGTTGAGGAGCCCCGGAAACGAGAAACCATGTCTATGATGCTGACCAAATATGCGGCCTACAACACCTTCCACCACTGTGAGCAGTGCCACCAGTATATGGACTTCACACCCACCTCCCAGGTGCAGCGGTTTGCCCTTGTGGGAACTCTGTTGCCACCTTGTATGTATGGGGGACAGGGAGGATGAAACGTGAGACTCCTGGTTTCAGGCCCTAGAAAAACAATATAAACTATTACTTAGCAGTTGTCTCTTCCTTCGATGTGCTTCTTAGTACAGGAGCTCACTGTTCCAGGCTGGCCTCGAATACACAATCCTTTATACTGAGCAGAATTATAGGCATGCCTACCGTGCCTGGTTTTATTTTCTCATATTTTGGGCACCATGGATACATCTCGGGACCTTGAAAATGATTGTTAGACATTGTAGCATCCCCAGCCCCTTTGGCGTCTTCCCACACCAAAGGAGAAAGCAGCAGTGCTGATAGCAGCGCCTACTTTGGGGGAGAAGCTCCATGTCATGTCCCCATTTCTCTTCTTGAATTTTATGTCCTGGCACCGAGCATCTGGGACCCTGTTGCTTCTAGGCTGTGCTGAGCAAATTCCCCAAACCAGTCACTGTTGTAGCCATTCTTGGAAGGCTCCTAGTTTGTTGACGATTCTTTAAGTGGTGTGTGTGTGTGTGTGTGTGTGCACGCACACGCATGCATGTGTGAGCTGGTTCCCTCACTCCGCCATCGTGGGCCCCAGGGATCGGTGGCAAGCCCTGCTGAGCTATCCCACTGGCTCTGTTCACAATTCTTCACAGGATATAGAAGAAACAAGTGCCTTGGCCTATGAATTATGTGTTTAGAAATTTCCTACATAGAATCTCCTGACATAGTTTCTGTGTGACTACAGTCCAAGTAATAGATCCCCTCATTTGTGATGTGGAACTAGAATCTGTGGGAAGAACTTTGATTATTTTTTTCTGAAACGTAATATTTAGGTTAAAACTATTAGGAAACCTACGTGGATTTTAGGTGCTGATGAAAATTTGTTATGTATTAAATCAGTTATTGGCTTCATTGTACAGCCCATACATAGAGTTATACTTACGCATGGAGACAGGCTCCTGGACACAGACAGCTTAGATATACTTGGCTTCTATGAGTCACGTGGTCTTTCGCTGATGTCAGTGTTCTGCACCAGATGTTGGAAATCTTCCACTGTCCACTATAACCAGAAAAGATGGAGCCACAGGCACACTTTTAATCCTAGCCCTGCTCTCTAAGAGCTGAAACTTAACGTGTCCACTGTGATTCACAGAGGAGAGTCCTCTGTGCCTGGGGCCTTTGAGGAATGCGTCTCTAGCAGGGCTCCACACTTGGTTCCTGCAGCAGTGACAGCTAGAAACGATGAAGCCTTTTCCACATTGCCCCTCAGCCAGAATGTCTGGGGCACTAACTCATCTCAGCTGCTTGTGTCAGAAATCTCAAAGAATGGCCTGGAAGTCAGGAAACCATATACTGATCATCCCTCTCTTTGTTTGCAAATCTAGATATCTGAGTCTACCCTTCATGCATTCACCTTTTCCTCTTCTATGCTGGGAGAAGAAGTCCAGCTCTATTTCATCATTCCAAAGTCCAAAGAGAGTCATTTTGTCTTCAGCAAACAGGGTAGACACCTGGAAAGTATGCGGCTGCCCCTGGTTTCGGACAAGGTGGGCTAGAGCTTTTGGGTATGAGGGCTTTTGGGCCCTAGGTGGGTCCTCCAAGATTCTCATGCCTGAGGGTTTTACTTTCCCATTCTGCTCTCATTGTTTTCCTTTCACAGAATCTAAATGCAGTCAAGAGCCCTATTTTCACTCCTTCCAGTGGTCGCCATGAGCACGGACTCCTAAACCTTTTCCATGCCATGGAGGGCATCAGCCATCTTCACCTCCTGGTGGTTAAAGAATACGAGATGCCACTGTACCGGAAGTACTGGCCCAACCACATCATGCTAGTGCTTCCCGGAATGTTCAATAATGCTGGCGTGGGTAAGATGAGGAAGATGATGGGAATTCATTCTCTTGACTGCATCTTCCAAACGTTGCTCATGGTCCTCCTGACCATGGGTCTTTTAATTCTGAGTCCTTCCTTCTCCCACTTTGTAATCTTGTAGACCCTAACGTTTTTGTTCAAGTTTACAAAAGTTTTAACTTCTGAGGACCAGTAAGGACTAAGTCGCTGGGATGGGACAGGGAGTCTTCGAAAAGTGGACTCCCAATGTTCCTGGGCTGGACATTCTAGGGCCAGAATGTATCCATGAGAAATTTCCTAGGGAGGGAGGTGACGATGTATGTGATTTAGAGAGCTCCCTTCTGTGTCTCCTGCTAAGGGCACAAGGCAAGTTCTAGTCCTGTCAAGGAACTGAAGGCATTTAGGTTATGGAAGTATTTTAATTAATTATTGTATGGTAAGGGTTAAATTTTAGCTTTTCGTGTGGTTCCCAGATGTTCCCCCAAGAATGGCATTGGCACCCTTGCTGTCTATGAGGGTTATTTCTTGGCTCTCTACAGCCCCGTCTTTATGTCACTAACACATGGCTTTAGGATTGAAAGGAAGAAGTATAAAACCTGCACCTTTTGAAAACTTCAGACATATTTGCATACTTGTATGGATTATGATAATGTATATAACATATAATCAAATCAGAGTGTACATACTTTCTCTAAATAGGAATTGCTCTCATGTATTTGGAGTTTTGTATTCTTCCAGTCATTTTGATATGTATAATGTTGTTTTAACGAAGCTCATCAACTATGCTATAGAAAACTAGAATTAACTCCTCCTGGTTGGGGCTCTTTGCTGGACTTTCCGCACTTCTTCCTTTCTGCCCTTCCCAAGCTTTTCCACTGCGCTCTTCTGTCTCTGGCTGGATTTATCTATCTAACAACCTTCAGTTTCATCCATGTTGCTACAAGTGTACAAGTGTCAGGGTTCCTTCTCTGTGTAGCCCTGGCTGTCCTGGAATTGCTGTAGACCAGGCTGTCCTTGAACTCAGACATCCACCTACCCTCTGCCTATTGAGTGCTGGGATTAAAAGTGTGCACCACAACACCCAGCTTTTTTTTTTAAGAAGCCAATTTTTGGTTCATTTCTTGCATTTGAAATACTTGATGACATCCTTAGCCTGAGATTCTTTGCCACAGTCCATTAAAAAAAAAAAAACTACATGTAGCCAGGCGGTAGTAGCACGTGCCTTTATTTATATTGTTTATCTATGGGAATCTAGGTTGACCTCATTACTGAAGATGTTGTGAATAGACATGGGGCTGCAAGTGTCTCTTCAGTATAATGGTCATCTCTCTTCTGGATATACGCCCACCAGCAGACTTGCTGGCTCACACGCACTTCCAGGTTCAGTTTGCTTTAGGTAGGACTGTGCACATTTTCTACAATAGCTGCCCCACCAGCTCACAAGAGAGCCCTTCCCTCTGCATTCTTGTCACCATCGATTAGTTACTTCATCATGTTTTATAACTATGAACATTGGGCATCTTGCCATTTATTGGCATATCCTTTTATTTTCTTCAATATTTTGTGTTTCTCACTGTACTATCTTTTGCCTCCTTGATTAAGTATATTCCTAAGTATTCTACCTTCTCATGTTATACCAGAACTAAATTCCTGAGACTGTTCTTTTAAATTGCTGAATTCTCTTATAGTTCTAACAGTTTCCTGTGTATTTTTTCCACGTAGCTATATTGTTGGGGAACATCGTTTTATTATTTTGAGATCATTTTCCCTTTCTTGCCTACGGGCTCTGGCTAGACATCGTTTTCTTGCTCCTGACCATAGCTGAAAAACCTTTGCTCTTTCTTCACTGGCTGCCATGCTGCTGTCCGTTTGTCCTGTGTCCATAGAGTGCTGAGGATGCAAACACAGACTCTCTTTTTTTTCTTTTTTTTTGGTTTTTCGAGACAGGGTTTCTCTGTGGCTTTGGAGCCTGTCCTGGAACTAGCTCTGTAGACCAGGCTGGTCTCAAACTCAGAGATCTACCTGCCTCTGCCTCCTGAGTGCTGGGATTAAAGGTGTGTGCCACCATCGCCCGGCTTAAACACAGACTCTTGAGGGGAGATGTTCCTAAGTCCTAGTATTACCTTGAGCTAACCCTGTTTGGGGTTCTTCCATACACTAACTAGCCCTTTTTGTTATAATCTACATTTTGTTTCATTTTAGGGTGACCCACTTATAAAATTTAGCTAGCTGGGTGGTAGCGCACACCTTTAATCCCAGCACTTGGGGAGGCAGCAGATCTCTGTGAGTTTGAGGCCAGCCTGGTCTACAGAGCAAGCTCCAGGATAGGCTCCAAAGCTACACAGAAAAACCCTGTCTTGAAAAACAAATAGTAATAATAATAAAACAAATAAAGTTTAGCTAATTCCTCTAACTTACCGCTAACATTCCACAGAGCGTATGTCACATGCTGACCACATATAACTTCACCATCACTTCTTTTAGAGGGGAGGAAGCCAAAGCTCAATAGAATTGACTGAATGAGCCTGTCTCTGGCCTATTCTCTTGCTCTGTACCACACACCTACTGTGTTTTACTATCTTTTCCACAGTTCAGATCTAGGATGGGTGCCTGTTTCCAGAATCGCCATAGGTGCTGTTACACTCTTCATTCATCAAGGCTCTGTCTTCCTCTCTGATGGATGTGCAAGTGATTGTCTCTAAGAGCAAGGCCCTAGTCACTAATGTCATTTGCTGTATGCCGTGTCCTTTGTCCTATCAGGGAAATGGAATTCTTCAAGTATATTCCTCAGATTTATTTCTGGCCGTTCACTAGACTTAAGTGAATCTCTAGTAATGGGCTCCAGGAATCTGTATTTTAAAATACATTTCCAGTGACTCTTTTGGAGATTTTTAACACATTATAAAGCATCAGCCCTGGTGCTGCCTGACGTGGGTGCTAGGAACCAAACTAGGGTCCTCTCAGTTTCTTTCTAACATGCCCCATCCCTGGATACCAGTGGAGGTCATGTGACTGGTCTGGGTGAAGGATGTCAAGCTGTGGTTGTCTGCTTTTCAGGTGCTGCTAGGTTCCTCATCAAGGAGCTGTCTTACCACAATCTAGAACTGGAAAGGAATCGCCTGGAGGAGCTGGGAGTCAAGCGGCAATGTGTCTGGCCTTTCATCGTTGTGATGGACGACTCCTGTGTCCTGTGGAATATTCACAGCGCTGAGGAGCCAAGGTAGTGACACTCCAGGAACTTGTGGGAGGTGGGGTTGGGGGGGGGGATGACAGACACTTCCAGGAACGTGTGTGTGTGTGTGTGTGTGTGTGTGTGTGTGTGGAGGGGTAACACAAAGACCCAGACAAAGCACTTTCAGCTGTAGTTGTATTTGGGAGTAAAGAAGAGACAGTTCTCCTGAGCATGGTGGATTCTAAGAGCACTTAGTAGGTCACTGGTGGTTCTTCTAGACAGTGTGTCATTAAGTTCCTGGGCCATTTCCACATTTTGGTATTCGTTAGCTGCAAAAATCTGTACTTAGGAGGCAAAGGCAGGATAACCGCTTTGAGTCTGACACCAGCCTGGTCTACAAAGCAAGTTCTAGGCCAGCTACATAGTAAGACTATGAAAAAACAAACCTGTTCCAGTGCTGCGATCCACTTCTATCGCCAGCCTGACTACTGCAGTGGAGAAGTCATGTGGCCTCTGTCTCGAGCTCACCACTGTAATACAGCTGAAATCCCGTCTTCTGGAGTCCTAATAGTCCTTCACAGTGCTCGGGGAATGCTGACTACTGAAACAACTGTGAAATTGCCCCAAACTCAACAGTGCCCCCAATGAAATGCTGATTTCCTATCATTACTTCTGTGGATTTGAAATCAATAAAATGCTCATATAGTTATTACATGTAATGATCAGAACTGGCCATTTCTGTACTCCTAACCTCTGTCATGTCTTTGTTAACTCATGTTCATTATTCATGTTGAAATATGAGCTGAATTCCTTTCTTATCCAACTATTTTTTTTTTTTTTTTTTTTTTTTTTTTTTACATTGATAACATACACTACCAAAGGCCATCTTTTCTGAGTCATGACAGGCAGTGTGACTGGAGTTGACTTTCTTAATATAAATAATCTTACTACATCCTTTACAGCATTCCTAATATATAGTAGCATTGGTTCTTTCAGTAACATTTATTGACATTTTCTATAAACTAACTTTACATTTTACAGCCAGCCCACAGAAGCAGGAATCTCCAGCAAGAATGTGTCCTTGAAGAGTGTCTTGCAGCATATTGAAGCCACACCAAAAATTGTCCACTACGCAATCCTGGGCATACAGAAATGGAATAGCAAGCTGACATCTCAGAGCCTAAAGGCTCCATTCTCAAGATGTCATGTGCATGATTTCATTCTCCTCAATATAGACCTGACTCAAAATGTACAGTATGACTTCAACAGGTAGGGCAGTCCTCATGGATGCAGGTCACCATGGCATCTGCCAATGGATGTCCACTTCAGCCTCTTCTGCCTTGAATCGCCAAGCCCCTTTCAGCTAACTCCCCTGGCCCAGAACTCATTATGTGACACAGGCTGGCCTCACACTTGTGACCCTCCTGAGTGCAGGGATCACAGGCGTGTGTCACCTAGCATGACCTAGACTTGATACTGGAATGTTAGCCACTTGATTACTCAATAAACTGTTGAATCAATACTGATCCATATGTGGACCTATGAATGTCCAGTATTAACCCCATATTCATCCTCAGAACTAAGGAGGAAACCACTCTCTCCAGTGCTGTAAGACCCACAGAAGGCAGCAGTAAGGCCTCTTGAATTGATCATACCCACATTCCCAAGAAATCTGAAATGGTCAAGGAATGATATCAGAAACCATAAAGTCTTTTTTTGGGGGGGGGGGGGTTCAAGACAGGGTTTCTCTGTAGCTTTGGAACCTGTCCTGGAAGTAACTCTTGTTGACCAGTTTGGCCTCGAACTCACGGAGATCCGTCTGCCTCTGCCTCCCAAGTGCCATCACTGCCCAGGAGAAACTATGAAGTCTTAATATCCACCCCAACCTATAGCTATTAGAATACCCACTGCTTCCGTGCTTCATCCTGTATGTGAACAGAACTGTAAACCACAAGACCTCTGGCTCTCCTGACCACAGGAACAACCTAAACCCTGTGGCCTAATAGAAGCAAGCCCTCCTTTCTTTAAAGCTTATAATGCCAGATGAGTAGTGTGGGCCAGCTCTTTGGGGACAAGGTGATGTTTCAGGCCCTCCCCTAATGTCTGCCATGCATTTTTCTGTATAGTTATCATAGTTGAGATATGGTTCTGATTTAGGTATTTCTGTGAAGATGTTGACTTTAACCTGAGAACAAACAGCAGTGGCCTGCTCATCTGCCGCTTTAATAACTTCAGTCTCATGAAGAAGCATGTTCAGGTTGGAGGGCAAAGGGACTTTATCATTAAACCAAAGATCATGGTAAGTTCTGTATGTTGAAAAAAAGCACAAATGCTCTCTTATAAATGGCTCTGTCATTAAAGTACTGGCACATAAGCGCTTTTTTGCTGCGTTAGAAAGGGAAGTAGCCCGAGTCCTCAGCGTCAGCTGTGCAGGGAAGTCCCAGAATTAAGCCTTAAAGATTCAAAAGCTCTATGGTTTGTTTGTTTTCCACCTGCCTCTGCTTCCCAAGTGCTGGGCTTAAAGTGTGGGCCCGGCTGCAAAGCCTTTCAAGACAACCTTTATGTAACCCAGGAGAAAAATACTAATACAAATACTCATCTGGTCCTGTGTGTGTGTTTTTAAGAAAATATAAGCTCAAAGCTTATAAAGAGAATTCTTTACTCCATTCCCGTGGGGGGTGGGGGCTTGCTGCTAGCTGCAGCTGAGGAACTCCTGCCTTTTGTTGTTGAGTAGGACACGAGTCAGCCCAGACACACGAACAGCACTCTAAAGACTTCCCTTTGGGCCCAACAACGTATTTATTAAATACAGTAACATTCCAAAAATATTTGCTTTAATTTAAATAACATTAGGCTATTCTTCAAGTGGGAGAAGGGGGAATGCAGAACAAAATGAGACATAGAGCACATCAGGCCACTGCTGTTAATACAGCAATTCCTCTTTAGTTGCTAGTTTTTGAAAGTTAATTTTTTATTTGTGTGTATGAACTTATTGCCTGCCTACATGTATGTGTGTGCCCTGTGTGTGTATCTGGTGCCTGCGGAGGCCAGAAGAGGGTATTAGATTCCCCTGGATCTAGAGCTACAGTGGTTTTGAGCCTCCACGTGGTTGCTGGGAACCAAACCTTGGTCCTCTGCAAGAACAGCTTAACCACTGAGCCCTCTCTCCAGCCCCTAACAGTCCTTTATCTGGAATTTACCACCATTAACCATGGTCTGACAATCAACCTATGCCCTGGCTCTCAAGTGACCACATTTAGGTATTGTGTGCCTAATTTAGAAATTATAATGTATTTATGTGCAAACATTCATGAGTGTTCAATGCTAAGTGTAATTTCGGGTTCCTTTGGGGGTGCTGTATATGGAAGTTATTAGGATGCAATCCATTGTAACCTTAGACATTTCATTCACTGACAGGCACATTTCCCATGACCATCTGATTTCAGGTTTCAGAGAGCTTAGCTCCCATCTTGCCCCTTCAGTACGTCTGTGCTCCCGACAGTGAACACACGCTACTGGCAGCCCCTGCACAGTTCCTTCTGGAGAAGTTCCTTCAACATGCATCATATAAACTCTTCCCCAAAGCCATCCATAACTTCAAGAGTCCTGTACTGGCCATTGACTGCTACCTTAACATTGGACAGGAGGTAAAGGCGGGACTGGCTAGTCCTGGGTGCCACATCCATTTCTTGCCCATTTTAGTTCCATTGAAAACATAGATGGTTCCAGAAGAGCCAATGATAGTATGATTCAAAGGGCTCCACAAGAACAGAATTAGCCAGTGCTCTGAAGAGCCTGCCCTGGCGGTGTGGACAGAAGCAGCCACTTGCTCATTTAAACACTGACAAGACTTTGCTGTCATTATGTGGATTTTTTCGAGAGTCTGTTCTTAAAAGGCACGCAGTGTCTTTTCTGATGAATAAGTACAAGTTCAGCACCTTTACAGCTGCCATCTCTCTTCTTCCCACTCTCAAGCCCCTCACAGTTTCTGTCTAGTTTGTTGCCATTTGCATCTCCCTGTGTCTGCCAAGAAGCTTTTCCTTCACATTATCTTAAGTCCATTTCATTAACTTCAATAATGTAATATATCCTTATAATGAATTTTTTTAAAACAAAACCCAGCATAGTTGGCAGGGTGGTGTGTCTCAGTGGGTAAAGGCAGCAGCTGCCAATGCTGCCAACTCAACCCTGAACCCAGATAGTGCAGAGAACTGATACGCAAACTCTTTCAAGTCCTAGTGCATTTCATTTTGGAAACTAAATTTAACTTCCGTTAATAATCCTAGCATTAACTTTATAAATAGAAACTTTAAAATCAGACGGTAGCTGAGCGTGGAGGCACATGTCTGTACACCCAGCATTCCAGAAGCTAGCCTGGGATACAGAGTGAGATTCTGCCTTAAAACACAAAGACCCAACCATGTGTCAGCACAATCTCAATACTAATAGCAGCTAATATTTGCTTAATACTGAATAGACTAAATTAACAATCAAAGATACTTCTAACAGGTTTTCTTACCTATGTAGATGAGGAACTGTACAATGCCATATGACGTCTAACTGAAGGAACCAGTGTTTGAATTCAAGTGTAGCTACCCCATTGTTCTCTCTTCTAGCTTTCTGCTTTCCTGTAGTGCTTGTGGTTATCGCCTATCATGGAAGCCACATGGACCTAGAAATGCCGTTTTAAGCTTATTTCAGAGTGAAATAAGAGTGAAATTTATTTACTCTTTCCAATGCATGGGTTTTTTTTGTTTTTTTTTTGGTTTTTTTTTTTACGGAATGTGGTATTGTTTTGTTTTACTATTTATGTATATTGGCATATGGACATTTTATCTCCATGTGCATAAATACATGTCTGGTGCCTATGGAGGCCAGGAGAGGATGTAGGATCCCTTGAGACTGAAGTCACAGATGACTGTGTGCTGCCATGTGGATGCTAGGGGTCAAACCAGGGGCCTCTGGAAGAGCAGCCAGTGCTCTTAACTCTCTAGCCCCAGAATGTAGGGCTTTTTAAAAATTTACACACACACACATTTCTGTCAGAAGAATGATTAATCTAACATATGTATAATATATAATGAGAGATTTAAAAATATTAAAACTTAGCTAGACAGTGATGGCGCATGCCTTTAACCCCAGCACTTGGGAGGCAGAAGCAGGCGGATCTCTGTGAGTTTGCGGCCAGCCTGGTCTACAAGAACTAGTTCCAGGACAGACAGGCTCCAAAGCTACAGAGAAACCCTATCTCGAAAAACCACCCACACACACACACACACACACACACACACACACACACACAAACTATTGAAACTTTACTACTAAATAAGTACAAAGTGTAAATAATCAACAACTTCTATTGAGGAAGTGTGGCTCTCACCTTACATCCCGAATGAAGAGGAAGGCACTGACTACAGTGTCCCTCAGCAAAAGGACAGCCCTCTATTGCTTGTGAAATGTCTTTGGTTTTGTTTGTTTGTTTATTTATTTCAGGTAGCCATATGCTATGTCAGCTCCAGACCCCATTCCAGCAATGTCAACTGTGAAGGGGTGTTTTTCAGTGGACTTCTCTTGTACCTCTGTGACTCTTTTGTGGGTGCCGATCTTCTCAAGAAATTCAAGTTTCTAAAAGGTAAGTCAAATTCAGTGTCTTGAATGTGAATGCTATTGTCACTAGAAGAAAAAAAATCAAGAGTTGAATGGCACACAAGCAAGCAAAGCTTTGGCCAAAGTTTGAATACTTTGATTCTAAACCAGGGCTACTGATAATATTGGGGTAAGATCTGAAATGAAAAGATTTTTTTTTTATTATGTATACAATATTCCGTCAGTATGTATGCCTGCAGGCCAGAAGAGGGCACCAGACCTCATTACAGATGGTTGTGAGCCACCATGTGGTTGCCGGGAATTGAACTCAGGACCTTTGGAAGAGCAGGCAATGCTCTTAACCGCTGAGC
Source organism: Alexandromys fortis (assembly GCF_014885135.2). Classification (NCBI taxonomy): domain Eukaryota; kingdom Metazoa; phylum Chordata; class Mammalia; order Rodentia; family Cricetidae; genus Alexandromys; species Alexandromys fortis. The sequence goes on from NW_026067944.1 coordinate 796,889, forward strand.
CATCTCTCCAGCCCCGAAAAAAGATTTTTTTTTTTTTTATGTGTGTTTATGTGTTCAAGTGCCTGCAGAAGCCAGAAGGTATCCAACGCCCTGGAACTTAAGGGTGTGAGCCATCCGACCAGGTGCTGGGGACTGAACCTGGGTTCTCTGCAAGCAGCAGGAAGGCTCTTAACCACTGAGCTGTCTTTATCTGTGACTTTTTAAACAGACTTTTACAATTACTTATTTTAGAAATATATGTTTCTGGTATCTAATCTGGACAGAAGCTAGCTTGATTCTACCTATACATGTTTGTAAGCAGTATATACATTCTAAAGTCATTTGACTGGGTCAGAAATCAACAGCAGAAAAATTGCATAATTGTACCCCCCCCCAGACATACTCTTAGTTATGACATTAAGTTGTCCTAATAGGTTCACCTTACTTAAGAATATCTACAAATCCAGAACCACAAATCATCCTTACAAGATGACCTGAGGTCAGTGATAGAAGATACTCAGTATACTGTATGCACCATGAAAGTGGGGAGCTAGCTCTGAGTGTGTGTGTAAGAGTGTGTAGCAGTGGTTCTCAGGTAGAGGAAGGGTATGTGCCTGAAGAGGCTGTTGGCTGTTGCTGTGTGTCTCAGCAGATAGTAAGGTGGGAGTACTGGTAAACACTCCACAGCACAGACTGGGACCCAGCACACACAACAAAGTACTCAGGTTGAGAATGCCTGCTCTACAGACTCAGCAAACAATGGTCTTGTCAGTCACTACAAGAGAGGCTGAGGCTGAAGGAAAGCTCCTTCTAGCATCACTTTAAGCTCCTTGACACTTTAGCAAAACAACTAAGCATAAAATATCTACCTGTATGTTGGTTCTCAAATGTGGTTAACATCCTTATCAATTTAATGTCTGTTCCTCCTGAAGGTGCTACCTTGTGCGTCATCTGCCAAGACAGAAGCTCCTTACGGCAAACAATTGTTCGCTTAGAGTTGGAGGATGAGTGGCAGTTTCGCCTCCGGGATGAGTTTCAAACTGCCAACAGCAGTGATGATAAGCCTCTCTACTTTCTTACTGGACGGCATGTATGAGTTTTTGAAGAGACCAAAAATAACAAACTGATCCCTAGATGGAGTGGGACAACAATTATTGGGGATTTTATTTTTCCTTTAACGTACAATCACTGGAGCAAAGTGCAACATATTTCTCTCTTCTCCAAAGAGCTCACCAAATGTGACCAAGGTCTTCTTTGGGGCACTGTCCTTCTTTAGTTCCGATGACAGGACCCAGATTCAGGTCAATGCCACAGTGGGCAGTTATGCAATTACACAGGGTGTGCTGTGCTGTGGGAGCCTGAGGACAGAGAACAAACATGGAGTATGCATTGTTTTTCCTACTACATTATGTTGGGGGCAGGGGACCGACCGTCAGCATTAGCCAGCTTGAATGTGTTACACGAGACTCACACCACTGGTGTGGAATTAATTGAAGATTAACACTTGAGGCCTGAACCCTCAGTTTCTCTTCAGCTCTGTACCTTGGTACAGTATTACTCAGGGGTCTGAAATGATAGAATGTAGAAGATATTTGTATTTAAAAAGAAATAGCTTTGTCTTTCTCTGTGCAGTGTTAGTTTAAGATTTATAATCTTATATATATTGAAACCTTTGGCAAAATTTCCACAGGAGTTAAAAGTTTACTATTTAAAGGGAACAAAGAATCAGTACATGCAGGCACTAGGTGCATTCATGAGGGTTCTCTGAGCTTGAGTCCTCTGTCTTGCCCATTCCAATCTTGAAGCACACCGTGTCTATGAGAATGTAAACAGTGATTTGTACAAGAAACTATGTGGACGGATTAGCGTTCTGCAGTTCTGCTCTGTCACTGTGTTTCAGTTGAAAGGAAGGAGTTGGCACCTGGAAACCAACACAACAGGCTGGGATTTATTGTGGATTTGAACTAGTTAATTGCTGTGACTCAGGCTAAGCATCCTTTAAAAGACTTAACCAGTAACAGCTGTCTTACAGTGACACACAAAAATGGGCGGAAATGGGAAACAGAACCAGACACGTTTTCCTTAATTTTATCAGTGACATTTTTCCTGAGGAGTAAGGAAGACTCCGCAAAGCGCCTTTTGAACTCATTAAAATTAGTGGGTAGTATATGACTAATATCAACAGTAGGCGTATAAGTTTCTATGGATTCCTCATCAAATATTTTAATCAGAAACATTTTGAGAAAATATTCCACACTAATCTATTGAAGTTTACATGTAAATTGCTCTACTTCATGGTACCTTTTCAGAGTTTTCTCAGCCATGTGTCTGATTTTATCTCTAGTTAAGATGGTCACCTTTCCTTGAATCTGTCTTAGAACCCAAGACTACTGAAAGTCTACTGAGCCTGCACTTATTGCAGTGTTAACTGATAAGCTTGGTTATCCAGGAATAAAAGTTTACAGCTAGTGAGAAGATGGAATCGATTGCAGCTCTCTTGGTTCTAATATAGCTACTTATGAGGTTTTAAATGTATTTTAAATGGATAGTTCCTTTTAACCCCATTTTAAATTGTCCCTCAAGAAGGACCCGCCTTATTATATGCTTACTTAACTTTAGTAGAGCGGAATTTTAGCAAAGAGGTATGTTCCAGGGCAGTCTAATTTAGGTATGAATACATCTAACTTGTTCCTGTTTTGATGAAAGAGTCCAATGCAGGTAATATCAAGAAAGCCACTGTTTGTGCAATATTTCAATAACACTATATAGGGTAAATAAAAATACTTGAAATAATTCCACAACTATTGTGCCAGGGGTAGAAGCCTCTTAGGAGTTCTTACTGGCTTTTTCTTTTTAGACTCAGTTACTTTAATGCAGGCACTCCATGTTAGTTAAGAGCTATACTCTGGAAATTCAAGTGATCATGAACTGTAAACACTATTCCACTCCTCCAAGAGAAATGCCAGAATAGAAACAAAAGACTGTCCATCACTCCAATAATTGAGAAGTTTTCATTTACCTGCCTCTTTTTCTCCAAAGCCTAAATAAAGGTTTGGATATTTTAAAGTTACCTTAATCAGTGTAATCCTTTAGTGAATGCTAGGTCCTCTTTAAGGATGGAATTGCACAAGCCCAGACCATCATGACTTGTTAGTACATGTCTTGGTGTGTTTGATTTTACCCTCTTCCATTCCTGAGGACAGTGAGTTAGGGCAAATAGATTAAGTCACATGGTAATGTACCTGCAGACCTGCTGAACTTTGGCATGCATGACAGTTCACACAGGTTAATATTGAATGTAACCTAAAAAAAAAATTAGAAAAACTGTAGTCAAGTTTTGGCTCTAATTTATGCAACTGCTTCTTGTGATTTTTAGAAAAGGGGGCACCTGTGTTACTTTGTTACTGTAAAATTTTCTTAACCAAAATTTGGTGAATTTCACTCACTAGTCAGTCTACCTCACATTTTGTTTATGACGTTGTGTCTACAGTATGTTGTCGTTCTTTCATTTGGTGAATGTATTAAAATTCCCTCCCACTCCTCACTCTCTAAAGTTTGTTTTCTTTAAACCGATTTTCCCTAAGTTAAAAGGAGACATGAGCTGTGACTCTGGCAATGTCTGGTATTGTACTGTGGACGGCTCAGAGATTCTACTATCTTGGCACAATCCAAGAAAACACTTAAGTAAATAGTTGAATGAAACCTATAGCTTACCTAAAGCAGCTATATACACCAAAGTCCCCACTGGAAAAATGCAGACTGCTACATAATTATAGATGACAGACCTATGTAGAAGGCAACTATATTTACTTTTGTGGCCTCAAACAGTTCTGGGTCACTAACACTTATTATTAATTTTGGATTTATTTCTAAATTCCACCTACTTTTACCAACTCTTAGGGGAAAAAAGGCCTTCCAGCTCTAATAAAGAACATTTATAATATCAGAATTTGAAACAAAACCACTCATCTAGGCCAAAGCAGTAACTATTTTCATGTCTGCTGACAGACAGGGAAGCAAGCTTCCACTACCTGTTCAAAAGTAACTGGCCTGGAAAGTCTAACAACATGCCAATTGCTAAAGTCTTAGAAGCCATAAGAAGGAAGGGTGCATATGTGAATTACTACGGTGGAAATTGACTCTTTTTTTGGGGGGGAGGGGCAGGGTTTCTCTGAGTATCAGGCTGTCCTGGAACTCGTTTTGTAGACTAAGCGGGCCTTGAACTCATAAAGATCTGTTTGTCTCTGCTTCCTGTGTGCCACTACCACCCAGACAACTCAGCAATCTTAACTCTGTGTTAAGATTAACTGAAGCTGTGTTTCTACACAACTGGGCAACCAAGCCAGGCAAACAAGAACCACTGAAACATCACAGTAGTCTGAAACTGTGTGAAACTGTGTTCATGCTTTTGGTAAATGCAGAGTTCACACTCACATATTATCAAGTTGATTAATACTCTGCTTTCTCATCCTTGCTCAAGAAACCATCCACACAATGCAGGCATACCCATCAAAACCTGTGTTTCCGACAATATGCTAGATATCTGCAACAAGGACCAACAACTAACAAACATCTGTATAATCTGCAATTATATCAGCTACTGAACTCTGCAAGCAGCCACTGGCTGTGCTGTGACTGCTGCCTCCCAAACCCCAGATGCTTTGTTGCTAATATCACAGAGACTCCCTTCTTCTCAAAGGCGGTGAAGACAGTGGTGACCTTCCAGAGTGTCTGTGGCTGTTTCCATGGTTTCCATCACTCTCTTCTGACTCTTTCCTGGTTTATGCTGTTTCAGATTCTCTCAAATGATGGGTGTGCCTTGCAGATCTCTAGTTCTTTTCCTACACCAGGATAATCTCATATAAACCTCCAAATAACAGCTTAAGCCCAAATCTCTATCAAACTCCAAAGCCACACAGACAACTAACTATCAAGGCAGTAATTACACTTGCAAATTCTATAACCACTTTAACTTTGACCAAACTGAACCTGCCCTTCCCCATCAAATCCTCCCAACCCATTTTCTCTGTTTTTCCCTCTTACCTACTAAAGCTGTGGCACGTATTCTCCCCACAGTTAGGAACGACTGACAGCGCTTTAGTTCTTTCTCTGTTCACTGCTGCAATGTTCTGTACAAGCTGCTTACCGCAGTCCCTTTTCAAGTCCAAAGTCTAGCTTTTATTTTGTTTGTTTGTTTCTTTTGGTTTTGGAGACAGGGTTTCGCTGAAGCTCTCAAGCCTGTCCTGGACCTAGTTCTTGTAGACCAGGCTGGCCTCGAACTCAAGAGATCCACCTGCCTCTGCCTCCCAAGTGCTGGGATTAAAAGCATGCATGTGCCACCACCACCCAGCTCAAAGTCTTATCTTATAAACCCTACTGCAGGCTATAGAGAGGTTTCAGCAGTTAAGAGCACTAGCTACTCTCTCAGAGAACTGGGGTTCAATCCCAGCACCCACATGGCAGTTCACAACTGTCTGTAACTCCAATTCCAAAGCATCTGGCACCCTCATACAGACATACATGCAGACAAAATACCAATGCACACACACCCAAAAATTCTTTCAAAAAAAGACATAAACCCTAATAAATAAAACAATGAACACTAAATACAGGGTCTGATATACTCAAATGGTAGGTGCTCAGGCTACTATTCTTAAAGAAATGTCCAAGTTGTAAAATTTGATTCCACTTATGCCAACATTTAAAGCAAACAGTCACTATTTATCCTGCCCTCCCTTTATGTCTTCAACAAGCATGGCCTGCTAATCCAAGTAATGTGTTGAGGCTCACATGGAAATGGGACCTGTATTAATAAAGTTAACAGTATCAGAGAGCTAACACTAGTTCAAAGTTTCACTGTGCTTCCAAAAAGTCAAGGTATTTATCAGGCAAATAAGAATAAAGATGCCTACAAGAGTCTCAACACCAAGGGAAAATGATAATGTCAAAAGTCATACCAGGGGCTAAAGAGATGGCTCACCAGGCAAGAGCACTTACCATCCTTGTAGCAGACCTGCCTTTAGTTCCTGGCATACACATGGCATATATACAAAAACCCATGCAAAAGAAAGAAGTAGTAGTGGCCAGGCAATGGTGGCACACACATTTAATTTGAGGCCAGCCTGATCTACAAAGTTCCATGACAGGTTCCAAAGCTACACAGAGAAGACCTGTCTCAAAAAACCAAAACAGAAAAAAAGAGGAAAAAAGTAGTAGTGGCATGTGCCTTTAATCCCTGCATTCAGGAGGCAAAGGCAGGCAGATCTCTAAAGCCAGGGCTACATAGTGAGACCCTGTCTCTGATGATGATGATGATGATGATGATGATGATGATGATGATGATGTAATGAAGAGGAGATTGTAATGATGATGACAGGGGCTGGGAGGAGGAGACCTGGGCTGCAGACAGCTGGAGAGTTAGGACCAGAGCTCAGTTCCCTGCAACTACAGGCAGCTCACAATAACCTTGTAAATTTACTTCGAGAGAATACAATGTGAGGGACCAGGCATGCATATGGTACAGATACATTCACACAGGCATTCACATTCTAACTCTTAGAAAAAAAGAAGAAAAAAAAACTGTCACTGCTTTTGAGTCAGAATGAACAGTTACAATCCCAGCCAGTCTATTCATGGAAACAGTATAGACCTTTTTATGTTTTTGTTTGTAATGAACATTTGAATGAATAATGCAAAATTGCCTGCATGTATGTCTGTATGAGGGTGACAGGGCCCCTGGAACTGGAGTTACAGACAGTTAGTTGTGAGCTGCATGTAGGAGCTGGGAATTGAGCCAGGATCCTTTGAAAGAGCAACTAGTGCTCTTAACCACTGAGTCATCTCTCCAGCCTGAAAGAGTACAGTCTTACACTACTCTATAAATAATAAAACAGCCGGGAAGTGGTGGCACACACCTTTAATCCCAGCACTTGGGGAGGCAGCAGATCTCTGTGAGTTTGAGGCCAGCCTGGTCTACAGAGCAAGCTCCAGGATAGGCTCCAAAGCTACACAGAAAAACCCTGTCTTGAAAAACAAATAGTAATAATAATAAAACAAATAAAGTTTAGCTAATTCCTCTAACTTACCGCTAACATTCCACAGAGCGTATGTCACATGCTGACCACATATAACTTCACCATCACTTCTTTTAGAGGGGAGGAAGCCAAAGCTCAATAGAATTGACTGAATGAGCCTGTCTCTGGCCTATTCTCTTGCTCTGTACCACACACCTACTGTGTTTTACTATCTTTTCCACAGTTCAGATCTAGGATGGGTGCCTGTTTCCAGAATCGCCATAGGTGCTGTTACACTCTTCATTCATCAAGGCTCTGTCTTCCTCTCTGATGGATGTGCAAGTGATTGTCTCTAAGAGCAAGGCCCTAGTCACTAATGTCATTTGCTGTATGCCGTGTCCTTTGTCCTATCAGGGAAATGGAATTCTTCAAGTATATTCCTCAGATTTATTTCTGGCCGTTCACTAGACTTAAGTGAATCTCTAGTAATGGGCTCCAGGAATCTGTATTTTAAAATACATTTCCAGTGACTCTTTTGGAGATTTTTAACACATTATAAAGCATCAGCCCTGGTGCTGCCTGACGTGGGTGCTAGGAACCAAACTAGGGTCCTCTCAGTTTCTTTCTAACATGCCCCATCCCTGGATACCAGTGGAGGTCATGTGACTGGTCTGGGTGAAGGATGTCAAGCTGTGGTTGTCTGCTTTTCAGGTGCTGCTAGGTTCCTCATCAAGGAGCTGTCTTACCACAATCTAGAACTGGAAAGGAATCGCCTGGAGGAGCTGGGAGTCAAGCGGCAATGTGTCTGGCCTTTCATCGTTGTGATGGACGACTCCTGTGTCCTGTGGAATATTCACAGCGCTGAGGAGCCAAGGTAGTGACACTCCAGGAACTTGTGGGAGGTGGGGTTGGGGGGGGGGATGACAGACACTTCCAGGAACGTGTGTGTGTGTGTGTGTGTGTGTGTGTGTGTGTGGAGGGGTAACACAAAGACCCAGACAAAGCACTTTCAGCTGTAGTTGTATTTGGGAGTAAAGAAGAGACAGTTCTCCTGAGCATGGTGGATTCTAAGAGCACTTAGTAGGTCACTGGTGGTTCTTCTAGACAGTGTGTCATTAAGTTCCTGGGCCATTTCCACATTTTGGTATTCGTTAGCTGCAAAAATCTGTACTTAGGAGGCAAAGGCAGGATAACCGCTTTGAGTCTGACACCAGCCTGGTCTACAAAGCAAGTTCTAGGCCAGCTACATAGTAAGACTATGAAAAAACAAACCTGTTCCAGTGCTGCGATCCACTTCTATCGCCAGCCTGACTACTGCAGTGGAGAAGTCATGTGGCCTCTGTCTCGAGCTCACCACTGTAATACAGCTGAAATCCCGTCTTCTGGAGTCCTAATAGTCCTTCACAGTGCTCGGGGAATGCTGACTACTGAAACAACTGTGAAATTGCCCCAAACTCAACAGTGCCCCCAATGAAATGCTGATTTCCTATCATTACTTCTGTGGATTTGAAATCAATAAAATGCTCATATAGTTATTACATGTAATGATCAGAACTGGCCATTTCTGTACTCCTAACCTCTGTCATGTCTTTGTTAACTCATGTTCATTATTCATGTTGAAATATGAGCTGAATTCCTTTCTTCNAGGCAGAGGCAGGTGGATCTCTCTGAGTTCTAGCCACATAGAAATGCTGTCTCAAAAAAAACAAAAAAGCAAAAAAAAAAAAAAATTTAAAAAAAAAACTTATAGGGGGATAAAATGTACAACTGACTGTTAATTATAATGCAAGTCCCTAAATTTTAGTAGGTTTTCACTGGGGATATGATCATTTCAGTTCTAAAAGGCAATCTAACTGAAACCACAGCGACACAGTGGGCTGTGTTTCTTTATTTCTTTGAAAGTTAATTAAATACCATATTATTAAAATATTCAGGAAGAATTGACAAACTAGTAAAAACTATCTTTAAGAAGCCCATGTTTTAATTTTATGTCAGTCTTAAGCGTAAGAAAATCCCTGAAAGAGCACAAATATTCGACACAACATTGTCTCCATACATTTATCACTTAGAAAAGGTATCAAGTATTTTATTATTTTATTCTACATTATATACAGGTCATAAAAGGCCACAGCAGTTTTTCAACATATAAACCCTTTAAAAGTAGAGGGCACTATGAAAGATAGACAAGTATCAAAATGAAGTCCAGTAATGAGGGCGTATACTCAGTGCAGTATTTCTGAGGAATAACAGCGCAGACACCACCCACCTACATTGAGTTTACAACTATTCTGTAGTTCTTTGCGACTCTAGTCATTTATGGCGCCACATGAGAGCTTCCCACTGCCACCGTCAGGGACAGAGAAGTAAGCAATGGAGACTCTGCTGCAAGTTATTTCACTTGGAGCTCTCCTTTTTTGAGGAATTTTTTTTAGTATAGTTTAGTAGCTTCAAATTTTCAAGCATGTAATACTGTACTGTTCTTGAATAATAACTCAAAAAACATTAGTTTCCACTCTGAAAATATAATCTTTAAACCTATAACTGGTATCAGCATCAATATAAAAAAATACAGTACCAAGCTACACTGGTATATTTCCATATTAAGAACTTCAAAATATACTTATCACTTGCATTAATTTTCAGTCCACTATGAACAATTATCTGCTGCATGTAAACATGTCTAAATAACTATAGATAAAATACAATCATAAATTTCTGTAAAAGATAATAAAATATCTTCTTTAAAAAACAAAACAATAATAAGCTATTACTGCATTGTTTCCAATTTTATGAAAATGGAACAACCATATGGTTGTTTCCAGTCCTGAGTTCATTTGTAATAAAAATGGCCCTAGTTCCTGGTTAAAGTCAGCAACCAATTCTTTCTCTTCAAAAGATGTCTTCTGGTACATTAGGCAACATCTGGATTAGTTGGTATTCTGTCCATTAATAAAATTATAGACCAAAAACTGACCAGTGCCACAGTACTGTGTTGCAAACAACTTTCCATCAGGAGTGGGATCTGAGAAAGCAATTTCTTCTTTACTCAAATATGAGCCATAAATAAAGTTACTCCTATTGGGAAAAAAAAAAAGGAAGGGTGGGGGAAAGAGGAGAAGATTAAAAATTAATCTTTCTGTTCACTGAAACTGAACAACCTATCAAATTCATTTAGACAAGAAAGACTAAAGCAATGCTATATTATTCTAAAAAAACAAAATACCTATTGGTCTTAAATATTATAATTTGAAGTAGGAAGACTTTAGACAAGCAATAATTATAAAAAAAAACGTTTGTCCAACATCATGTCATAAAGTACTCAACAACTCAGAGTTGAACTTCTCAATCAAGGTATCAAACATGAATTCACAGTGAAAGACTATTTCTCAGATCAGGAAAAAGGTATGTCTGTCCTCTTCCCTTCAATAACACCACCAACAACACTTACCAGCATAAACCAGAGAAGACATAAGCATCCCAATGAGAACGTAAGAAAGAAAGAAAACACTTTCTTTGGCAGATGATATGATCTTACAAAGAGGAAATTCTGAGGGATTTACCAAAAGACCGCTTAAAATTTAGTAAATGATCTAGGGAGTTAGAGAAATGGCTCAGCAGTTAAGAGGACTGGTTGGTTGCATGTCCAGAGGTCCTCAGTTCAATTTCCAGCAACCACATGGTGGCTCACAACAATCGATAGTGAGATCTGGTGCCCTCTTCTGGCCTGCAGGTACACATGCAGGCAGAACACTGTATAGATAATAAATGAACAAATAAAAAACTTAGTAAATGATCTGAAGGGTTGAGACTCAGATTGATATTCAACTGTGAACTGCATTAGCTATAGGCCTGAAAAATGGGCAATCGAAACATGAACCTTGAAAACAACCAACCTCTAACACTAGTATGAGCACAATGCTTAGGAAAATAATTACCAAAAAACCTGTAAGCTAAAAACTATAAAATATTATTTAAATAAAAACCTAATAAAGAGGCACCCATATTTAAAAGTCAGAAAACTCAATACTGTTAAAGTGCTACTACTGCAGAAACTGATCCAAAGCTAGTTTCCTTGGAGAAAATGGCAAGCTGATCTTAAAATTCACAAGGAAATAAAAAGGATACTGAAGAGTCAAAATATTAAAAAAGAAAGAAAAAAAGAAAAAAAAGAGAGAAGAAAAAGGCTGAAGGATTCATAGATTCCCCATTTCCAAATACGCCACACAAAGCTGTAGCATTTAATGCTGACATAAGCATAGACAGAACATGGAACAGACATGACTAGACAGAAACCTTTACAAGTACGCCGAGACCAACAACTATTCAGGAAGAGTGCAGTCCTTGTAACAAATGGTGGGAGAATAAGATATCCACATGCCAAAAGTATATTTGCATGTTGTTATCACTTTCATACAATAATAAAATCCAATAGAGCCAAAGCATGAGTATAAAACTAAACTAGAAGGATAAACATGAATCTTTGGGGCCATGCATTAGACAATGGATTTTAAAATATGACAACAAAAGGGACAAAAGGGAAAAAAAAAGCATGAAGTAGATTTCATCAAAATGAAGTGTGTGTCAAAGGACACATCCAAACAGTGTATGATCCTAACATCTGGGAAGTGAGGAGATCAAAGGCTTAGTTAGGCTTTTAACCCCAGCACTTGGGAGGCAGACAGATCTGTGTAGTTCAAAGTTAGCCCGGTCTACAGAGCAAGTGCCAGGAAAGCCAGAGCAGTCACACAGAGAAACCCTGTCTCAAAAAACAAACAACAACAAAAAAGCTGACACAGGCTTGAATAGGTTCCTTTCTTTTTCTTTATGTGTGTCTGGTCAGAGAGAGAACTGAGAACACGTTGTTGTTTTGCCTAGACTGGCTGACCATGAGCTCCTCGCACTGTAATTATAGATACATGCCACCTTATCCTGCTTTTACACAGGTCCTAGGGATTTGAACTTTAAGTACTCATGGTTACACAAAAAGAACTTCATCAAATGAGACGTTTTCCAGCCTCTCAATAGGTTTTTCTTCTAAAGACGATGAAGTGAAGAACTTGGAGCTCTCATATATTGCTGGTTGGGTTATAAAATGGTGCAGACGCTACAGAAGAGAGTTCAGCAGTTCTTCAAAACATTAAACTCATCAGTACTACAAGATCCCCAATTATACACCTAAGTATACACTCTCAAAGTTAAACACATCCACACAAACACTGGTGTACAAATGGTCATAGCAATACTATCCATGAATGTCAGTAAGCAGAAACACACCAAATATAAACAGATGAAAGAACAAATAATTCTACTCTACTATTTGGCAATCATAAAAAAGCAATTTATTTTTTAATGTTTTAAAAAGCAGGATTGGGAAGACAGCTTAGTTGGTAATGGGCAAGCACAAGGACCTGAGTTCAATGACCAGAACCCACCATTTAAAAAAAAAAAAGCCTGATGGCACATGGGCTTGTGATCCTAGCCCATGGTGGAGACTGGCTCATGGCTGTCCAGCCTCACCTACTGGGTATGTTCCAAGCCAGTGAGAGATTCTGTCTCAAAAGCCAAGAAGGACAGCACTGGAGGAGCCACACCGAAGACTGTCCTCTGGCTGCCACACAGAGACAAACATACATACACCCGTGTGCATATGCACACACACACATACACACACACAAGCAGCAGACAGATCCATGCTACCACACTGATGATACTTAGAATTCCACTTATATGAACTGTTCAGTATAGAAATGTACATTGATACAGAGTAGGCTGGTAGCTGCCAGCCAGCAACTAGAGATGCGAGAAAATGGATCACTACATGAGGCGGGTTTAGGGCTGGACAGGGTGGGGGTAGAAATGTTCTACAATTAGTCAGGTGATAGTTATATACGTTTTGAGTATATTAAACCCACTGAATGGCAACTGAATGGATTTAGGGTGTAATTCTCAAGCCCACTGGCAGCATTTGTATACCGTCAGAAGGGAAAGTAAGTGAAGAAGCAGAGGCTCTACGCACTCTAACAGGGAGCTCACTCACTGTTGTACGACTATTACAACACTGCTGTTTCCGTGGCTTGAACAAGAGCTACCTACATGGTTTACTACAAGATTTAAAGGATGGAAAATAAATCCTCTCACTCCTTTAGGACTATTTGTGTTTAAACATCTTGTTCCCCAGGTTTCACACTAAAAAAGAACTGGAAACAGGACAGTTGAGAGCTATTGTTCATTAACCACATACATAGTAAGAAGCTAAGGCCCACCTGTAACAGCAATGGTTATTTCAAAACCTATTCCCATAGGAAACAGTTCACATTCTATAAATAAACAATAAACTGACCTAAATTTTTTAAGCACCACTGATAGAACCTGGGACCTGATACTTGGTGAGCAAGTGCTCTACCATCTAGCTTACCCACTCTGCCCCCAAAACCTTTTATGGATGATTAATTTTAACCTTCATTTTATCCTTTATCTAAGGAACTTTATTGGAAGAAAAAAATCTGATGCTTTTCTTTGTGTTTTTGATAAACAACCACAGGATAAAGAGAATATAAAATAATACTTAAAAATTTTTAAGCATTTATTATTAGCATATGCATGTGTATATCTTTTTGTGCATGCATGTGTGTGTGTGAATGCCTGTGCTACAATGTTTGTATAGAGAAGTCATATAACTCAGTGAAGTTGGCGCTCTCCTTCTACCTGTATGTGGTTTGGGGGATTGAAATCAGGTTTTTTTTTCAATCAGCACCTTTACCTGTAGAGCCATGTCACTGTCCCCACCCCCACAAAAAAAGAAATTCCTTTTTTTTTTTCCTTTCTAGACAGGGTTTCTCTGTAGCTTTGAAGCCTGTCTTGGAACTCGCTCTGTAGACCAGGCTGGCCTCAAATTCACAGAGATCTGCCCGCCTCTGCCTCCCAAGTGCTGGAATTAAAGACATGTGCCACCACCACTGGCCAAAAAGATTAAGACAATTTTCTCTAAAAGTCGATTTTCCAAAACATTGTCTATATATATATATTTGTTTTTGTTTAGGAATCTCTAAGAGTGAACACAGGTTGAACTATGTTATACTGGCCTAATGTCACAGTTTTAAATAAAAGTTTAATATTTCATCTATTATCAAACATTTTCCTCTTCAGATTAAACAAAAAAGATTTACAGATCTAGTTATTTATACAAAATTTATAGTTAATACAAATAAAACTCATACAGTTATGATTAAGTATCAATCTTTAAACTAAAACTCTAAACTACTACAAATGAGTCACACATTACCTTAGGCATTCAATCATGCGAGAAGCTATCTTCTTCCGCCGCATCATGCTAAACACCCATATTCGACTGATCCCACAGATTGCAGGCTCTGGCAATGTTGAACAGCACCAGGCTTTTTGCCTTTCAAATCGGACTTTTTCTTCTTCTGACCTGATAACTGGAAGTTTCTCTTCTATAACTCGATAGCCCTATAAATGTCAAAAATGGCAAGGAAAATAAAGGTGGCAGTTGTCTAGTGTAAATCTGGCTGAGGTCTGCCTGCTTAACAAACTAGCAGATCACTTAACAATCTGGGTTTACTTCCATTCTGACTCAACCCATAATAACATAATTAAGTATATCTACCACTAATCATTTTGAGTCATTTAACAAGGATTTTGCCATCCAAAGTGAACACAAGAATGGAATGTGTTTTTCTCTACCATCTGCTTTCTAAGCAGCAAAAGTACATGTTAAACCAGGCAATTGTGGCACAGGTCTTTAATCCCAGCACTAGGGAGGCAGAGGCAGGCAGATCTCTGTAAATTGGAGGCCAGCCTAGTCTACATAGTGAGTTCTAGGATAGCCAAAAACCAAACAAACAAACAAAACAAACAAAAACAGCCGGGCATTGGTAGTGCACAACTTTAATCCCAGCACTCAGGAGGCAGAGATGGGCAGATCTCTGAGAGTTCAAGGGCAGCCTTGTCTACAGAGCAAGTTCCAGGACAGAATCCAAAGCTACACCAGAGAAAAGCTGCCTCACAAAACCAAACCAAAGGAAAAAAAAAGGGAGGGGAGGAAAGGAAGAGAAGAACATATTCTGAGCTCAATAGTCATAGTGACTGTTCCTATACTGCACAATTCACCACCACACAAGAACTAAGAACAGGAAGAGAAGGGAAATCAAGAAAGCCTTTTCTGACAGCTTAGCGGTTTAGAGCACTGGTCCTAAGTTCAATTCCCAGCAACCACTTGGTAGCTCACACCATCTATAGTGAGATCTGATGTTCCCTTCTGACATAAATTCGTACATGCAGATAGAGCATACATACACATAAAATAAATCTATTTTTAAAAAAAAAAACGTTTCCTTTGATTTATCGAGATGCTCTGATCGCTTTTTTAAAATATTTATTTATTATGTATACAATATTCTGTCTTCATGTATGCCTGAAGGCCAGAAGAGGGCAACAGACCTCATTACAGATGGTTGTGAGCCACCATGTGGTTACTGGGAATTGAACTCAGGACCTTTGAAAGAGCAGGCAATGCTCTTAACGGCTGAGCCATCTCTCCAGCCCCTCTGATCTCAGTAAGTAACTGTAAACATATATACACATTATTGTCAAAAAGGACATGACCAATCTCCTAATAAGACAAAGATAAAACTTAAAATAAAACTAGAAAACAAAATTTAAGAGTGATACATGTCTTCAATCCCAACAACTGGAAGGCAGAGGCAGGAAGATTCTTTGAGATCCAGGCTAGCCAATGCAATAAAGAGACTTTGTTTCAAAAGAACGTGACAGACGGCTCAATGGTTGAGCTGGTCTTGCAGGGGACTTGAGTTCAGGTCCAAAATCCAAATGGTGGCTTACTATCTGTACCCTCTTCCGAACTCCACAGGCACCAGGCACACACAAAGAATAGGATCATGCATGAAGGCAAAATACTCAAGCTGGCCCATGCCTTTAATTCCAGCATTAGGAAGCAGAGGCAGGCAGGCAAATCTCTATGAGTTCAAGGTCAGTCTGGTCTACAAAGTGAGTTCCATGACAGCTAGAGCTGTTACACAGAAAAATCCTGCCTTGAAAAACCAAAAGAAAGTTTCTGTCCTGCCTGGTCCCACAGCCATTCAGTCCCAAAGAAACATAGAGAGGCTTATTATTAACTATAAACTGTTTGGCCTATTAGCTCATACTTATTACTAACTAGCTCTTACAACTTAAATTAACCCACAGTTCTTATCTATGTTTAGCCACGTGGCTTGGCACCTTTTCTCAGTAAGGCATTCTCATCCTGCTTCCTCTGCATCTGGCTGGGGACTGCATCTCTGCCTTTCCTCTTCCCAGAATTCTCCTAGTCTGGTTGCCCCACCTACCTGCCTCCTGCCTGACTACTGGCCACTCAGCATTTTATTAAACTAATATGAGTGACAAATCTTTACAGTGTATAAGAGTATTATCCCATAGAGAGAGAGAGAGAGAGAGAGAGAGAGAGAGAGAGAGAGAGAACAAATGAGTGTGGCAGGATTACAATAAAATTGTATTTACAGCCGGGCGGTGGTGGCGCACGCCTTTAATCCCAGCACTCGAGGCAGAGGCAGGCAGATCTCTGTGAGTTAGAGACCAGCCTGGTCTACAAGAACTAGTTCCAGGACAGGCTCCAAAACCACAGAGAAACCCTGTCTCAAAAAAACAAAAATAAATAAATAAAAAAATAAAATAAAATAAAATAAAATTGTATTTACAAAAACAGCCAGGCATGGTAGCACATGCTACCAATCTCAGGGAGCCTCTCTCTGAGTCTGAAGCCAGCCTGATCTATATAGTGAGTTCGAAGACAGCCAGGGTTACATAGTCAGACACTGTCTCAAAAAAAATTTTTTTTTGATAAAAGTAGGTGATGAGCTGGGCATACAACTGTAATCCCAGCACTCAGGAGGGGGCAGCAGAGAACAACCTCAGCTACTGAGCAACTTCAAGGTAGGACTATGTGAGAGCCTACCTTGCCTAGCCCCCTTTAACTCAAGTGCTAGGAGGATCAACTGAGAGAGGTATTAGTATATAGCACAAAACCTCTGAAGCTCTAAGAGTACTCTTAATTCTATACCTTCCATCTCACTGATTTGAAAAACGAATTCCTGCCAAGTATGGTTTGCACACCATTAATTCTAGTACTCGGACAAAGCAGGGGGGTCTCTGAATTCAGGCTACACACTGAGACCCTGGGAAGAAGGGAAAGAAGACAGACTAATTCCCACCAGGGTGTGGTGGTATATAACTGTAATTCCAGCACTCAGGAGGATTCCAAATTTGAGGACAGCCTGAGCTACATAGTGATATCCAGGCCAGGCAGTATTACATAGAGAGACTATGTCTCAAAAAAAGAAAAGAAAAATCAATTCCTGCACAAGACATAACTTTACATTCTATCTTTATCTGAAATGTAGATAGATTTATTAGGATATTATTTAGTGTTCCATAGTAATAAGCTAATTTAGATATCAAACTATTTCTAAGTACTCTTTAGAAGTTACTTACCCACTGGATGTGTTCTGCAATCAAGCAGCCGACTACTTTTTTGTCATTAGAAATAAAGAGAAGTGTTTTAGTTCTGGAATAGCACATTAATGGAGCCTGTTGGAAACCCAAATCGTTGTCAACCATCTCTCTAATTTCATCAACCTGCCAAGTAAAGAACAAGACGTTTTTTAAAACAAAGAAAACATTGTATACAGGTTTAAAAAAAAACCCATTCAATAAGATGAATATATTATTCCTAACCAAATACTCCCTAAGGAGTTTTTGAGACAGAAGTCCTGTTAATTCTGTTATGTACTTCTGGCTGTCCTGGTGCTCAATAAGTAGCCCAAGCTGGCCTTGAACTAGTGGCGATTGTTCTGCCTCAGTCTCCTGAATACTGAAATCATGGGCGTATGCCACCATACATTATAATTAAAAGGCTGGAACTCTTCTACATGTCTGTACTGATTATTAACTCACTGGTCTTTAAGCACTGGAAGCAACTTGGTAGAAAGAGGGAAGGCACAGAGGTGTTGCCAACCCTAGCGGTCTCGGAAACAAGGGTGAGCAGGAGTGCAGCACTAAGCATGTAAGAGCACTGAGACTTTCTCAGGAGGAGCACAATGTGTGTAAATGGCTAGAGCACACTGAATCTTAGCCAGCAAGATACTGTCCACCCCAAGCTTTAGTTAGAACTCTCAACAGTAAAATGAAGGGAACAGAAGAAAGAAATTCATGTTCACTATCTGGCAAGCATCTAAAAGTGAGACACAATAAGAACTATAGTCATTTCAATCCAATATCCCTTGGAGTATTATAGTTCTTCATTTTGCATGTGGAAGAAACAAACTCAAAAGTGACATAATTTATGTCAAACACTAAACATCTAGAATATCACGGAGCAGAGGTCTGAACCCCAAACATTAACATGGCATCAAAATGCTTCTTCCAAGTTCAAGCTACCAAGTTGTAGGCACTAAAAAAAAAAAATAACAATTATGAGACGGGTGGTGGTGGTACATGGCTTTAATCCCAGCACTAGGGAGGCAGAGACAAGCAGAACTCTATGAGTTCAAGGCCAGCCTGGTCTACAGAGCAAGTTCTAGGACAGGCTCCAAAACTACACAGAGAAGCGCTATATCAAAAAACCCAAAAGAAAAAAATCACAAAAATTCACAAGGACGTGCACACTAATTCCCTCTCCAGTTTAAAGAACATAAATTGCCAGGTTGATGGCTTATCCCTTTAATCCCAGCATTTGCAAGGGAGACAAATTTCTGTTAGTCTGGGCCCAGCCTGGTCTAAATTAAAAAGCAAGTTCCAGGTCAACCAGGCTGGCCAGTGAGACCCCATCTGGGGGCAGGGATGGGGCACACAATGTTGCAAATGTTTCATCTAATAACCATTCATGTCACTGAACCTAAAGTGCAAATAACCTCTAGAGTGGTTCATATTCTTGCTTCTTGTACATACCAGATTGTGCATCCCTTAGTCAACGATAAAAACTCACCCCCTCATAATTTCTAAAATTTTCTATTTTATAAGAGCATCTAGAGACATTTGATTCTGGGGAAAACTAAACTGAATGCTGGAAAAAGGATGGTGAAATAGGGAGAAGCCATGTAGCTCCGCTGGAGAAAGATGCAGGAACTTTACCAAGCCTCGTGGCGATACATAGATTAATGGAGATGGGCTAGTTTAGGATATAAGAGACAGAAATATGTCTGAGCTATGGGCCAAAGAATATTGCAAATAATATGGTTCCTGAGTGATTACTTCAGAGCTGAGCAGCTGGGAACAAACAAGAGGGCTGCTACTACAAATTGGTGCACAACATGGTTGACTAAACCCATGTAAAACGTGAGAAAGCTTAAAAAGTCATTCTAGAAAGGAAAAAAAGAGAGTTAAACACAGCTTCTAGGTAGCGAGCATTTTGCTGGCAGGTGCCACAGCTCCTTTTAAGTGAGGTTTTCCTAATTCAGCCATAGCAGAAAAAAAAGTCACACGGGTTTGAAATGGCGACTTTCCTGGGCAGTGCTGCCAGTACAAACTCTGATGAGGATTGGCTATGGAACGTCTGAATGGGGTTTGTGACCAGAGTGCTACAACTTGATTAATGGCAACATAGACCCACTGTGTGTCTGAAAATGGGGCTGTGAGCACGGCTTGCACTAACTAAACAGACCTCCGCCCCGACATGTTGGACTGGACAGAGCCAAAAGATAAAGCAGCTACAGAAGCACTTCACATTTTAAGAAGTGCTCCTGGACAAAAAAAGAATTACAGATACACAATAGAACAGATTCAGACATAAAAGAACTCTAAACAAGTCATAATGTTGGATAAATGTACGTAGGCTTGGGAGAGAGAAGAAAGAGTATAAAGAGTTAGAGGTTAAGAGCATTGCCTGCTCTTCCAAAGGTCCTGAGTTCAATTCCCAGCAACCACATGGTGGCTCACAACCATCTGTAATGAGGTCTGGTGCCCTCTTCTGGCCTGCACAGGCATACACACAGACAGAATATTGTATACATAATAAATAACATTTTAAAAAATGGGTTTTTTTTTTTTTTGAGACAGGGTTTCTCTGTGGTTTTAAAGCCTGTTTCTCTGGGGTTTTGAAGCCTGTCCTGGAACTAGCTCTTTGTAGACCAGGCTGGTCTCGAACTCACAGAGATCCGCCTGCCTCTGCCTCCCAAGTGCTGGGATTAAAGGCGTGCGCAACCACCGCCAAGCTAATGCCAAAAAAACAAAACAAAGTCTTTAGAGAGACAGAGTACAGACAGTCATAGATTAAAGGAGTAAGATAATAAATATTAAAAAGTAATAAAGTAAAAACAAGTCACATAAAGATGGAATACACAGTATATAGGGCTGGAGAGATGGCTCAGCGGTTAAGAGCATTGCCTGCTCTTCCAAGGGTCCTGAGTTCAATTCCCAGCAACCACATGGTGGCTCACAACCATCTGTAATGAGCTCTGGTGCCCTCTTCTGGCCAGCAGGCATACACACAGACAATATTGTATACATAATAAGTAAACAAATATTTTTTTAAAAAAAGATGGAATATACAGAGTGTCTATATTATGTATATTATTGTGTTTTGAATTTTTTGATTTATAAAGGAGCTAAGTAACCAACATATCTACTTTAAAGGTATTTTGTCTTCAAAATTTGGGTCTAAGGATATGTTGCTTTAGAAAAGAGGCTCTTCTTTTGTTACCACAGAGGATGAGTACCTGTGAAATCCTTCCAGACTAATGTGGTTTGATGGACCAAAACCCCCTGAAAGGTCTCCGATAAACAGCCCCCAAAATTACTTTGCCAACAAAAAGCAGGAAGCAGTATGGAAAAAACTATGCCCAAATTCCCAAATATTGTTTATAAAGGTTTGTTTACATTTAAAGGGGGATATGCTATAGAGATCAATGCTTTGCATTGGTATGGATCTTGGTTTTTGATACAAATTTAAGGTCAAGTTTGTTATACTGTATATAAATACTTCTGCTCTTGATTAAGGTATTGTGTTTGTGTAGCTCATTTAAAAATGTAATGTGCCAGGTGGTGGTGGTGTACACCTTTAATCCCAGCACTTGGGAGGCGAGGTAGGCTGTCCTCTGAGTTCGAGGACAGCCTGGTCTACAAGAGCTAGTTCCAAAACAGCCAGGGCAACACAGAGAAACCCTGTCTCAACACCTCCCCAAAAATAAGAATGCAATATATAATTAAGAAATATAGGTTAATAGATAATCATCTATAATAGTCAAGCTTGTAGTCAGTCATGTTAGATTTTTCTAGAGGTACAGAGATATATTTCAGATAGATAGGCATTCTTCAAACCTTTCAAGGAGTTCAGAATATGACATTTAAATGTTTAAGAACTTAAGACTTTTCATGACAATGAGACACATCTGCTCCTAGAAGCACCAATGTACTTCAAGAGCATGATGGGCACTGAAGAGGCTCCTTATGGAGTTGGATAGCCAAGTGGGCAAGGAACTGCTCTTGCCTGGACTGCTTGATGGTGTGCTCTATGAACTGGACAAGCAGGACCCACAGAGAAATGACTGCTGAACTTGGTGAGATGATCTTTCAGGGTTCCTGCTTCATGAAAGAGTCTGCTAGACATTCTGTAGGACACAGAAGAAAGTGACTGACAAACTGCCAATATGGGCAGAACTGCTTTTGAAATTTCCTGCTTTGTGGAAAAATCTGCTGGATACTATGGGCCTATCGGCCGAAGATGGATACTCCAATGATACAGAAAAACTCTGGGTGACTGTCCAGGCAGTGAGACGTCTCTGTCATTTCTAGAGTTTTGGAGGTTGCTTACAATCCACTTCCTGTTTAATCAGGTAATATTATATCCTTCTGGAGTCTTTGATTGAATTGAAGAATAGATAATAATAATAGATAAAGCAGATATAAATACTGTAACTGTAATTCTTGCTCGATACCTGTTTTGTTATATGTAATTTTACTATGTTAAAGTTAAAACCTTTTTCTGTTATTACATAACAGAAAAGAGGTGGTAATGTAGGATTCCCCTCTATATGCTGTGATTAGCATTAATGAATAAAGAAACTGGCTTGGCCTGATAGGATAGAGTAGAACTAGGCGGGGAAAACTAAACTGAATGCTGGGAAAAGTAAGGTAGAGTAGGGAGAAGCCATGTAGCCCCTCTGGAGATGCATGCCAGAACTTTACCTGGTAAGCCACAGCCTTGTGGCGATACACAGATTAATGGAAATGGGCTAGTTTAGTTTAGTTAGCCAATAAGAAGCTAGAGCTAATGGGTCAATCAGTGATTTAATATAGTTTCTGTGTGGTTATTTCGGGAGCCTGGACGGCCGAGAAACGAACAAATGACCCCCTACAACACATCCATAATTATTCTTACAAGCAGTTTGCTAACAATTCTTTCTGTTTTACTTTTAAAGTTATTGTTACTAACGAGTAATAGAACTGCTTGTAGGCTTTCCCTGAAAAGCTGAATTGAACAAATGAGTAGTCAGTAAGATGATTCTTAGTAAGCAGTCTGTCATATAAGGTACTGTAACAAAATTTCTACTCTGCATCTTGAATGATTTTTTATATTTGAATTTCCATTACTCAATAACTCTACAAACATTTGTCTTTGTACAAAGATAAATGTTTTAAATACAGGACAAACTGAACATGCTTTATGCCATTCTATGTATCATTAAGGGCTAATCTGGTGTCTGCAACTGTCTTATTAGGTAAGTGATTTAAAGACATAAAGAGCCATAGAATAAACTCCCTATATCAAAGCATTAGCTATACAGATTCAACACAATGCCTATCAAAATCCCAGCAAAATTCTTCACAGACCTCAAAAGAATGGTACTCAACTTCATATGGAAAAGCAAAAAACCCAAGATAACCAAAACAATCCTGTACAATAAAAGAACTTCTGGAGCCATCACAATCGCTGACTTCAAACTCTACTACAGAGCTACAGTACTAAAAATAGCCTCGTATTGACATAAAAACAGACAGGAAGACCAATGGAACCGAATAGAAGACTCAGATATCAATCCACACATCTTCAAACACCTGATTTTTGATAAAGAAGCAAAAAAAAAATATCAAATGGAAAAAAGAAAGCATATTTAACAAGTGATGCTGGCATAACTGGATATAAACATGGAGAAAATTAAAAATACACCCATATCTATTACCATGCACAAAACTCAAGTCCAAATGGATCAAAGACCTCAACATAAAGCCAGCTACACTGAACCTTATATAAGAGAAAGTGAGAAGCACACTTGAACGCATTGGCACAGGGAATCACTTCCTAAATATCACCCCAAGCTGCACAGACACTGAGAGAAACAATTAATAAATGGGACCTCCTAAAACTGAAAAGCTTCTGTAAAGCAAAGGACACAGTGAACAAGACAAAACCACAGCCTACAGAATGGGAAAAGATCTTCACTAAACCCACAACAGACAGAGGTCTGGTCTCCAAAATATACAAAGAACTCAAGAAATTGGACACCAAAAGATCACATAATCTAATAAAAAAAAATGGAGTGTACAGACCTAAACAGAGAACTCTCAACAGGGGAATCTAAAATGGCTGAAAGACACTTAAGGAAATGTTCAACATCCTTAGTCATCAGAGAAATGCAAATCAAAACAACTCTGAGATTCCATCTTACACCTGTAAGAATGGCCAAGATCAAAAACCCTGATGACAACTTATGCTGGAGAGGATGTGGGGTAAAAGAAACACTCTTGCATTGCTGGTGGGAGTGCAAGTTGGTACAGCCCCTTTGGATATCAGTATGGTGAATTCTCAGAAAATTAGGAAACAACCTTCCTCAAGACCCAGCAATACCACTTTTTGGTATATATCCAAAGGATGCTCAATCGTGCCACAAGGACATGTGATCAACTATGTTCATAGCTTGTCATAGACAGAACCTGGAAACAACCTAAATGCCTCTCAACCAAAGAATGGATAAGGAAAATGTGGTACATTTACACAATGGAGTACTACATAGCAGAAAAAAATAACGACAGCTTGAATTTTGCAGGAAAATGGATGGAGCTAGAAAACATTATTTTGAGTGAAGTAACCCAGAAACCCAGACACAGAAAGACAATTATCACATGTACTCACTCACAGGTGGTTTTTAAACATAAAGCAAAGAAAGCCAGACTACAAACCACAATCCCAGAGAACTTAGACAACAATGCAGACACTAATGGAGACTTACATAGATCTAATCTACTTGGGAAGTAGACAATACAAAAAGATAAGATCTCCTGAGTAAATTGGGAGCAAGGGGACCCTGGGGGAGGACTGAAGAGGGAAGGAGAGACGTAGGGAGGGGAGCAGAGAAAAATGTAGAGCTATATAAATATATGGACATTAGCTATATTTTCAAATAATAGGTGTTTCCTTAGCCTCCCTTTCAGGTGACATAATCTTAGATTTAAAGATGTCCAATTGTAAATCTAAAGAAAATATAGCAAATAAATTAATTCCCTTGTGGTTCTAGACATTTTTGGACACATACTAGAATGCAACTAGGTTTTTAGATAAATAAAACTCATACCCACATTAAGAACTTTCTGTAAAAGAAAAAAGTAATGTGAGAGACAAAAAACAACAATACTAAGTCTATTATTTATAAATGTAATGTTGTTTTCTTTTCCACTAATGGTGACTGAACTCAGAGATTCACAAGTAAGTTTATGCCATCACCCCTTTCAAAACACCTTGTATAACAAAAGATGCTATGCTTCATTACCTAATTCATTTTTCACTAAAGTAAAAGCTATGGAATACTTAAGGCATATGCATGCCTTCCAGGTACTCACTCAATGGGTTGGTACTCAATCTGCCTCACATATGTTTACGTAGTAAGATTGAGCATACTTTCACAAATGAGCTGTGTTAATTTTTTTCTTCAGGTCGGCTATACTCTTTAAATGCTTATTTCTTGTTTTTATAATTGGTGTTTAATGTACAAAGCCTGCAATGTATTATTCTCTTAACCTTAAGTCCAAATTTTCTGCATGAAATATCACTGAAAATTTACCTTTTTCAGGGCATACTTTGGATCTTCGGGAAGAACCATTATTATCCTACCATCAGGATATTCAGCCAGAATTCTTTCTTTTTTCCAGCCCTAGATATAAAAGAATATATTTTATGTATTATACTTTATTCATTCATGTACAAGACAAAAAGGACCCCTACTTGTCTAAAAATTGCAAAACTGAAAAATACATGTCCATTAATTGATTAACTAATAAGGCGTGATCAGTCATCTGCTTTGCTAAGTTTACAACATATTGAATACAAGCTAATTTCTAATGCTTGTTCAGAGAGATGTCATACCACAAAATTTCTAATTTATCATTTCCCATCATAACAAATTCTGAAAATCACATACCAAAAAACAATCAAACCCCTTAAAGTCAGTGGATCCCCAGACCAGAAAGGGTAACTCTCCCAGACTCTGGACAAAAGAACTCAACTCTTAGATTTATTTGGAACATGGTTACCTCCACAAATTAACACTCATATTTATGAATGGCATGCCAAAGACCTCCAGGAGGTTCCAGGTGAACTGATTAGCATGCAGTAGCCCAGAATGAAAGAATAGCTTTTACTCTTATTGTTCACAACTATCAAAACCACAAGAAGGAGACTATAAAAAAATATAACTACCTTCTAAGAATCTAATAGGGAAGGAGAGGCTACGTTGTGTGTATCTGAAGTTAAACATACTCAAAAAAAGAGGTAATAAACTCTTCTTCAGATCCACACTCGTGGTGATTAATGAGCAGAACCTGCATGAAAAAACAAAACAAAACAAAACAAAAGCCACTTAAATCTAGTAAGATGGGACTGAACCAGGTTAAAACTAGGAACTCTGAAGTTCAAAATAATTACAGAAAGAATGAGCTTTAACTAGTTGTTCCATTTGTCTTACCCAACCAATTTTACTTTTAAAAGCCTTTTTAAAAGCAATTTGCAATTATGCTTAGGGAAAAGTTCTTTTCTAAGATCGCTTCTAAAAATATAAAAGCTCAATAAAGAAAAAGGCTATTTTTTGATATACCATGGTAAGTCTGAAAAGATGGAAACTGATTTTCTAAGTTATCTTTTTGTTTTGTTTTTGTTTTTTTATGAAATGGGAGCAGGATCTTAGTTAGAAACAAAATTTCTACTAATAAAGATCAGAATACCTAAGATCACGGAACAAAACATTTAAAATTCACCATCTGCTTAACTTCAAGGACAAGTAAAATTCAAGGATTGATATGAACTAGGGATGGAACAATTATTTCGAGATTAAGATTCAGGCTGGAGAAACGGCTCAGCAGATAAGAGCACCTGTTGTTCTTGCAGAGGACACAGGTTCGATTCCCAGCAACCATAATGGCTCACAACTACCTGTAACTTCAAATCTAAGAGAACTAACAGGCAGGCACATGGTTGCACACATACATACATACAAGCAAAACACTCATACACAAAGTAAAATAAATAAATTTGACTTTTTAAAGATTAATGTATCAGAATAATAAAAAGATCAATCAGAATCATACATATTTGAACATAAGGTTAACCATTTTTAAAGGCATAAAAGATAACACCTATAAAAATAAAAAACTTAGGGGGCTAGAGAGAAGGCTCAGAGGTTAAGAACCCTGACTGCTCTTCCATAGGTCCTGAGTTCAATTCCCAGCAACCACATGGTGGCTCATAACAATATATAATGAGATCTGGATGTTCTGGAACTCACTCCATAGATCAGGTTGGCCTCAAACTCATAGAAATCCACCTGCCTCTACCTTCTGAGTTCTGGGATTAAAGTATGCACAACCACAGCCCAGCCATATTTTACATTTGATTTGCATTTCTCATGAAATCCCTTGTCTGTCTGTGATGAGAAATGAAACTAGAACTGATAGCATGCTAAGTAAATGTTTCCTTATGAAACTTCACCCCTAGCACAGTTTGAATAATTTTTTTCCAAGATAGGGTTTCTCTGTAGCCCTGGTCATCCTGGAATTCAAACACAGAGATTTGCCAGCCTTGGCCTCCAAAACAGGTGTGGGGGAGGGGGAGATTAAAGGTGTTTGCCACCACCACCCGTTTAATTTGGATTTCTAAACACTCAGTGATAGACACACCAACAACAACTACAACAGTTCACTGACGCCAGGCATGGAGGGGCATGCTTTATTCCCAGATCTCATGAGGACCAGGCAGGCAGATCTCTGAGTTTGGGGTCAGCCTAGTCTACAGAATGAGTTCCAGGACAGAGAAGATTGTTATACTGTTGGGGGTGGGGAGTACACACAACCATTTATGCCATGGAGAATGAATGGGCCATAGAAAAACAAAACAGGACAAATAAAAAATGGAAGTACTGGCATGGTTAGAAGAAAACTGCATAATCAGTTCTGTCCAGACAATGAAGAAGGAAGATGTGACCTACCCCGCTGAAAAAGGTACCAAGCCATGTGGCTAACGTAGATAAGAATAATGGGTTAATATATGTTATAAGAACTAATACAAAGCCTGAGCTAATGGGCCAAAATCAGCTTATAACTTATGGAGACCTCTGTGTGATTTTCCTTAGGGCTAAACGGCTGCAGGAACCGGGCAGGAAAAAAACCCAACAAGCAGGCACTCATGTTAACAGAATGGTGCCCACGTGGACAACTGCATCCACATAAAACCTGAGAGAGCTTTGGAAATAATTCTAGACAGAAAAGAATAGAGTAGAGCATCGCTTCTTGGTAGCAGCAATTTCTTTGGTCTGCTCTGCTTGCTAGAGGCAAGCAAGCGCTCTCATTTAAGAGAGGCTTCCTGATTTAGCAGGGACCTTGAAATGAAATAGAGTTGTGGCAATAAACATGGCTTCAGCCAATACCTCCAGATGAGGCTGGAATTGCAGAAAGCTAAGGAATGGGCTGGATCCAGACATCAAAGCCACGGCTTTAATCCTACCCATATTGCTTGGTAAATTAAAGACTCGTGTAGTCAGAAAGAGATATACAGTAAAGAGAGATTCAAAAAAAAATTTCTAAATGGTTTACTGTGTGTTAAAAATATATGCTGGCTTGAAAAAGAAAAAGGTTAAAGTCCTTAAAATAAAAAAAAGAGAGAGTAGTTCAGTGTGGTAGTACACACCTTTAATCCCAGCACTTGGGAGGCAGAAGCAGGTGGATCTCTGTGAGTTCAAAGACAGCCTGGTCTACAGAGGGAGTTCCAGGACAGCCAAAGATATACAGAGAACCTGCCTCAAAAAGTAAAAGTAAAAATAAAATAGAGGTTAATATAAAGCCACATAACAATGAAAAATACACAGAGAATCTGAATACTGTATGTTAATATGATCTCTTTGAATTGTTTGAATGCTGAGAAAGGAACAACAGCTGCAAAAAGATATTTGTTTATAAATGCTGCTAAATTAATCCAAAATAGGTATTTTGAAAATACCTTGGCTTCAAAATTCAAGTCAAAAGGTATGTTATTTTGGAGAAGAGATTTTGCTTTTGTTTCCACAGGAAATAAGAGGCTATGGATTCATTCTGAGTTAAGAATAATCACCTGAGAAATCTCTGGTAGGAACAGATGGCCCAGATGTCAGAGTTCTACATCCAGAACAGATTCAAGAGTGCTGCATGAGATGACCAAGACTCACAGGATACTTAAGTCAGGACTTGATCATAATTCAAAATTTTCTTTAGGTCCCCATAAGATTATCAGCGTCCCCAACCAACAGCAAGTAGCCTGGAATACTACGCCCACATTCCCCAAAACTGGACTATGGATATTTTCCTTTGTTTAAAAACGGAGGAAGTGGTATGGGACAATTCTGCATTCTGTCAATTATGTTTTAAATAAACTCTGATTGGCCAGTAGCCAGGCAGAAAGTATAGGCAGGACAACCAGACAGAAAGTAGAGGCAGGGCAATGAGAACAGGAGTATTCCGGGAAGAAGGAAGTTCTTCCCCCAGTCCTGTCCGGACACTGAAGAAGGAAGATGTGACCTGCCCCGCTGAAAAAGGTACCGAGTCATGTGGCTAACATAGTTAAGAATAATGGGCTAATATATGTTCTAAGAGCTAACACAAAGCCTGAGCTAATGGGCCAAAATCAGTTTATAACTTAAAAAAAAAAAGCTGCATGAAAAAAATTGTGACAGCCTGCTGTGGAATGGGAGAATTGGCATTAACACAAATGGAAGCTCTTGGGGTCTGTTTGGAAGGTGAGATTTCCTAAAAGATGACCTTTGGGGGCTGGAGAGATTAAGAGCACTGGCTGCTCTTCCAGAGGTCCTGAATTCAACTTCCAGCAACCACATGGTGGCTCACAACCATCTGTAATGAGATCTGGTGCCCTCTGCTGGTGTGTGGGCATATATGGAGGCACAATGTTGTATACACAATAAATAAATGTTTTAAAAAAGAGATAACCTAAAGGAATGCAATAAAAAATAAAATTTAAATGGGGATAGAGAGAGAACTCAGCAGTTAAGAGCACTTGTTCTTACAGAGGCCCTGGATTTGTTTCCCAGCACCTACATGGTAGCTCACAACCATCTGTAACTCCAGTACCAGGGGAGCCAATGCCTTCTTCTGGGTACCCATGGACATCAGGCATAGATCTGATTCACTGACATTCATACAGGCAAACACTCATTCATCCAAAATATATCTTAAAAGTTAAAACAATAGAAAACTTAAAATATTTATTACAAAATAAACCTTAAAGATTACTATGATGTTTTTAACTTGGGAAGATAAACAGAGTGGTACTACTTCTAGTATAGAGGAAACACAACAAGAACACGTGTGAGTTTTATTTTGAGACTAGATAAGCTACAACTTGCTACCATTCCACCAACTCAAAGGTTCGTGAATTATAGCAGCATAAAATTTGTCAGGCATAACAGTTCATACCTGTAATAAAAACCTGAGTGACAAGAACATGGCTGAAAGTCCAAGGACAGACTTACAATATATAGACATATAATATATAAATTTAACACAGACTGAATCTAGATATTTTTAGAGACAACTTTGAAAGTGACTATGGAAAGCTGTGAAATTTAAGTTTGTAAAATGTTTTGTATTGTGATATCTTTTTAATGTGTACTCTTGGGATGACAAGAAGAAGTTGTGGCTTAACAGTGGGGTCCTTGCATGTCAAGTTGACAAGGGGTCAATTATGTCGGGTAGTTTTATGTCAATTCAACACAAGCTAGAGCTACCTAAAGGAAAGGAACCTAGATTGAGAAAATGCTTCCATACAATCCACTGAAGGGCATTATCTTACAATGATTTCTATATTACATAAATTATATATTTAATTAATTAATTAAAATGACCATATTTATACATTATATAAATCATTATTAAATAGTTTTAATGATGTATTATTAAATAAATTAAACACAATATTAGACATTATTAAATACAAGATATTAAAATATTTATAAATCCAAATAAATAAAGTGATTGATGAGGGAGGGTCTAATCCATTGTGGGTGCTGTCATCCTTGGCTGGTGGTTCTGGGTTATAGGAAAACAAGCTGAGCAAGCCACGATGAGTAAGCTCCCCTTCATGTCTCT
The DNA here is from genome assembly GCF_014885135.2 of Alexandromys fortis. Lineage (NCBI taxonomy): Eukaryota > Metazoa > Chordata > Mammalia > Rodentia > Cricetidae > Alexandromys > Alexandromys fortis. The sequence continues at coordinate 827,527 of NW_026067944.1, forward strand.
AGGTTCCTGTGCTGCTTGAGTTCCTGTCCTCACTGTTTTTGATGATGAGCTGTTACACGGAACTGTGAGTGAAATAAACCCTGTCTTCCCTGAGTTGCTTTGATCATGGTGTTTCATCATAACAACAATAACCCTAACCATTGCTTTGAGCATGATTCCTTTCCCATTCCCAAACGCTTGAGATCTCTACTCTGCTGGGCTGAATGTGGATGGCTTGCTGAGTATGACCAATCTTTGCTATTGCGGAGGCCCAGAATTCAGTTCCAATTAGTCAAAACTGGCTGGTTCACAACCACCTGCAACTCCAGTTCCGGGAGATCCAATGCCTCTGGTCTGAGAGGGCACATTAACACACCTAATTAAAAATAATAAACATAAAACTGGAAAAAAACCCTTGACTTCTGCTCTATTCAATTTTCCTTCACCTAACATTACTCTCTACTTCCTAGTCATCTTTCAAAAGAGTGAGCAGCTCTGCATCCCCCTCCAACCATATCCTGCATCAGAAACCATAGGAGTCACACACCCCACCTACACACAATCGGAAAAGCTCCCAATTGGACAGCCCTGCTCTCTAGGCCGTAACCCCCAAAGGCACATCCTGTGCTCCACCCTCATCTATGGCAACCCTAGTGACCATGCATCCTCTCTAATCTAACATCAGTGATCACTGAAGTTACAGGCACCATCTGCACCTGGAGAAAAAATGACCACCAGAACCACAGACCCCACCTGCACATGGAGGAAGAGAGGCCTTAGAAGCACAGGCTCCATCTACACCGACAGGAGGAAGAGATGGGTAGACAACAATGTAATAACACATTCAACAACATAAAGTGTAGTTTGGAGGCAATAGAAACTAGTGATTCTGCAGGGCGGTGGTGCTGCATGCCTTTAATCCCAGCAGAGGCAGGCGGATCTCTGTGAGTTCAAGGCCAGCCTGGTATACAAGATCTAGTTCCAGGACAGGAACCAAAAAGCTATGGAGAAACCCTGTCTCGAAAAATCCAAAAAAAAAAAAAAAAAAAAAAAAAAAAAAAAAAAAAAAAAAAAAAAAAAGAAACTAGTGATTCTAAAACAGCAAGACCTGAACATCCCAAGGCAAATGAAACAGAAGAAAATGACCTATATGCCCCTCTGCGGAAGAATGGATAAAGAAAATGTCATACAATGGAGTACTCCTCAGCAGTAAAAATCAATGGCATCTTGAAATTTGCAGGGAAATGGATAGAACTAGAAAAAAAAACATCCTGCGTGAGGTAACCCAAACCTAGAAAGACAAACATGGCATGTACTCACTCATAAGTGGATATTAGACACAAAGCAAAGGATAAACAGGCTACAATCAACAACCCCAAAGAAGCTAGGTAACAAGAAGTACCCTAAGAGAAACAGACATAGAAAACCCCAGGAAGAAAAAATAGTTAAGATCTCCTGGGTAAACTGGTAGGGAATTAGAAGGAAGGGGATGGAGGATGGGAACATGAGGGACTGAAAAGAATGAGTTGGGGAGGAACAGAGGGGAAGAGCAATAAAAGAGGCATTTTGATAGAGAGAGCCATGATGGGGTTAGGGAGAAACCTGGTGTTAGAGAAATTGCCAGGAACCCACAGAATGACCCCAGTTAAGACTCCTAGCAATAGTGGAGAGGGTGTCTGAAAGGGCCTTCCCCTGTAATCAGATCAGTGACTGCCCAAATTGTCATCATAAAACCTACATCCAGTAACTGATGGAAGCAGATTCAGACACCCACAGCGCAGTTCCTGGAGTTCAGTTGAAGAGAGGAAGAAAGAATCATGATCTTTTGAGCAAGGGGGTGGTCAAGACCATGATGGGGAAAACTACAGAAAAAACAGCTGATCTGAGCTGTGGGAGCTCACAGACTCTGGGCAGACACCTGGGTAACCTGCATGAGACTGAACCAGGTCCTCTGAATGTGGGTGACAATTATGTGCTTGGATCTCTTGATGGGAAGCCCCCTAGCAGTGGGACCAGTATCTAACCTGGGAGCATGAACTGGCTTTTAAGAGTGCATTTGCTATGGTAGGATACCTTGCTCAGCCTTGATACAGGGGGTAGGGACTTGGTCCCACCTCAACTTTATATGCCTGACTCTGTTCTCTCCCTAAGGGAAGCCTTACCCCTCTGAGAAAAGGATGGGAGGATGTTAAGGAGGGCAGTGGGTGGTCGGAGAAATGAAGGGAGGAGGAAATGGGGTTGGTATGTAAAATAATTTTTTTAAAAATAAAAACAAAGAATAAACACAAAATACACCGATCATAGGCATTCAACTTTCAAGTTAAAATTATAGTCTCACTAGATTATGATTTCCCTGCAATATGTATTTGGTCAACTATCAGTGGCACTAGGAGAATTTTTGTGATGATAAAAACATTCTGTATCTACAGTGTCCAACATAGTAACTTCTAGCAATGTGTGGTAACTAAGTGTTGGGGAACTCCTTCAGCCAATATGCTTTAAGATACCAGCCCACTTTGGGTATGGTCTCATGTACTATAAATGCAGACAAAAGCGTGCATGGGCCTCTTGGCTGCTAGATTCAGTTCCAGTTCCCAGCACACACAGAAGACTGTGGATTGCTACCCTTTTTTTGAGTTTATCCCCCAAATAAATATACTACATCTAGGCTATTATGGAACTCTTTTGTACACCAACAACTAAGTACTGACAACTGTGACTAAGGTACAGTATTTTTAATTTCGTGTGGCTTACTGGTTACCATGCTGGACAGCATAGTTCTGCAGTCGTTTGGAAATCTGTCAGTCTTTACTCCAAGTTCCTCTTGTGATCAGTCCCACAATTCCTGTATCCATCAATGCTATATTAATTCAACACAACGCACACCTTAAGCCTATTTATTTATGGCCCTCACCCCACAATGAAATCACTTTCCCTATATCTCACCAAAATAAGATGACTTAAAAATAACATTTATGGTGGTAAGATGGTAGGGCACACCTTTAATTCCAGTACTTGGGAGGCAAAAGTAGGATCTCTGAGTTCAAGGCAAGCCTGGCCTATAAAGTGAGTTCCAGGACAGCCAGGACTGTTACATAGAAACCCCATCTCAAAAAACAAGGGCTGGGAAGCAGGCTTTTTTTTTTAATTCCAGCACTCAGGAGGCAGAGAAAGGTGATCAGTGAGTTCAAGGCCAGCCTGGTTCACAGACAGTTTTCAAAGCTACAGAGAAACCCAGTCTTGAAAACCTTTAAAAAAAAAAATTGGGTTAATTAGCATTTTAAAGTCTAGTTTCTTGAGTTCTCTATATATTTTGGAGATCAGACCTTTGTCTGTTGCGGGGTTGGTGAAGATCTTCTCCCAGTCAGTAGGTTGCCTTTTTCGTCTTAGTGACAGTGTCCTTTGCTTTACAGAAGCTTCTCAGCTTTAGTAGGTCCCATTTATTCAATGTTGCCCTTAGTGTCTGTGCTTCTGGGGTTATACATAGGAAGCGATCTCCTGTGCCCATCTGTTGTAGGGTACTTCCCACTTTCTCTTCTATCAGGTTCATTGTGTTCGGACTAATATTGAGGTCTTTGATCCATTTGGACTTGAGTTTTGTGCAAGGTGATAGATATGGGTCTAATTTCATTCTTCTACAGGTTCAAGGATGTCAGGACCATGAGGGGTGCACCCACCCACTGAGACAATTGGGAGCTCACCAAGGCCAGCTGGACTGTGACTGAAAAAGCATGGGATAAAACCGGACTCTCTGATCATGGCGAACAATGAGGGCTGATGAGAAGCCAAGGGCAATGGCATGGGGTTTTGATCCTACTTCATGTTCCGGCTTGGTGGGAGCCTAGCCAGTTTGGATTTCACCTTCCTAGACATGGACAGAGGGGGGAGGACCTTGGACTTTCCACAGGGCAGGGAACCCTGACTGCTCTTTGGATTGGAGAGGGAGGGGGAGAGGAGTGGGGGGAGGGGGAATGGAGTGGAAGAAGGGAGAGAAGGGTGGGAGGAGGGGGAGGGAAATGGGAGGCTGGGAGGAGGCGGAAACTTTTTTTTCTTTTCCTTTTCTCAATAAAAAAAAATGTTGACAAAAAAAAAAACACTCATGGAACTAAAAATTCTTCAGCCTCTGAAAGGATGAAAAGAATTCCAAATATCACCATCTCACATATTTTTCTTATCTCATCACCTACAAACACCCTTTGCTTCTGTCACAAAGATATGGCCGTGACCCCACAAGATTGACATATGGTAACAGCCACAGTTGGCCCTCCTACGTTTGTTCTGAAAACTCTTCTCTACCAATGACAACAAGTCTCTCTTCTGAGGAGCTCTTTTAACCAGTGCTTTCTGGTCACGTCTATACCCTAAAGAGACTTGACTACTCTTTAAAAATAGATATATACTTACAGAATGTTGACTTATCACTTAATAATTACTTAAATCTGTAACTGCTAGTTTTTCATTTTTTTTTCAAGCTTGGATCCCAAGCATACAGGGTGTATTACACAGTCCAAAGAGTGGTTTCATCTTCTGAGAGTGCCTGATGAATGAAACTGAGTTTCTGGTAGTGTCTGATGGCTGCCTGGCTATTACTGCTCACTCCCCACACTTTAAAGAACTATTATACCTCAGTCCACCAAGAAAACAGTAGTTTCTAGGTCCAAGTCAGAGTTTCTCCCGGAAACACTAAATGCTCTGTCCTCATAATTCCCAATATGTCAGAGAAAACCCATTTATTAAGATGGTATCAATGAGGCAAATAAGAAAATAAACAAGCCGTTTCTCATTGTATTTGATTATTATAGGTATTTACTTATTTGGTTAGTTATTTGATTTCTCAAGACAGGGCTTCTCTCTATACCTTTGGAGCCTGTTCTGGAACTAGCTCTTGTAGACCAGGCTGGCCTTAAACTCACAAAGATCAGCCAGCCTCTGCCTCCTAAGTGCTGGGATTAAAGTCTAGCTAATGTATTTATTTTTTAAACAATGTTTTTGAGATCCAGGCTAGCCTGGTCCCACACAGTAAGACCCTATCTCAGACAGATAGATAGTGATAAATACATAGATAAGTGAGCAGGCCGTTCCTTGTTGCTCGTTGCATCTGATAGGTGTTTAATTTTTAAACAATGTTTCTAATTGAGCAGTCAGAAGGCAGAGGCAGGTAGATAGATCTCTGTGAGTTTGTGACCTTCTTGGTCTGCAACGTAAGTTCCAGGACAACCAGGTAACTCAAAACAAGAAAAAAAGTTTGTAATTAACTGATTCAAAAAATTATCTATTTGTATTTTTTATTTTGGTGTTTTCCAGGCAAGGTTTCAGTTCACATCCATGGATATCCTAGAACTCACAGTCACACTAGCCTGGCCTTAGACACTCAGTGATTGTCCTATCTTCTGCATAGTTAGAGCTGGCATCAAAACATGTCACCAAACTCAACCACTATTTCACTTTTAATAGTTTTAACTAGCGAAAAATTTTACTTCCACTTCTTAAATACTGTAAATTTAGCATGAATTAAACCAAACACCAAATGACTTCTCTTTCTTTACATAAAACATAAAATTTACGCTAAATAAAATTAGGTGATTAACAAGTATTCTATAATGCACAATACAGGTAGCTAACACTTTAATATCACAACTCCAAATACAGAAAAGTAGAAAGTAAAGGCCTTTTTATTTTTTTCAAGATTTATTTATTTATTAAGTATATAGTGTTCTGCCTACATGTGCACCTGCAGGCCAGAAGATGGAATAAAGTCTCATTATAAATGGTTGTGAGCCACCATGTGGCTGATGGAAATTGAACTCAGGTCTTCTCAAAGATTAGTCAGTGCTCTTAACCTCTGAGCCATCTCTCCAGCCCATGCTTTCTTTTTTCTGGGGGGTAGGAGGATTTGGTTTTTTTGAGACAGGGTTTCTCTGTAGCTTTGAAACCTGTCCTGGAACTAGCTCTTGTAGACAAGACTGGCCTCAAACTCACAGAGATCTGTTGCGGGAGATCCTTCCGCCCCTCCAACAAATAGCTGCTGTGATAACAGCCCATTGGAGCGTGGTCTCTCTCCCTTTAAAAAAGCGGCTACTTCCTCTGCTCTCTCTCTTCACTTCCTGCTCCGCTGGAGACTACACTCCCTTCCTGGTTGTGCAGATGGCTGTTGTGTGGGACGTGATCTGTAAGTTTTTTCCCATTTAAATAAATAACACCCTATTAATCATAACTCCAAACTGGTGTGGCATTATTCGTGACATACGCCTTCATCTGGCGCCCAAATGGTTGGCTTTTAGGACCTCTCCTTCCCCCCGCTCAGCTGCCGGCCGCAAGTTCGGCTTGGCGCTAGCCCTCCCTTCATTAGCCGCTGTGCCTTGTGGCGGCCTTGTGGCCTGTGCCTTGTGGCGGCCTTGTAGCCTGTGCCTTGTGCGTGGAGCCAGCAGTTTAATATAAATTATCACGCACTGGCTTTTCTTGCTGCCGTTCTTTATATTTTTTTAGACACTTCAGATTGACTTCAAGTCCCCATGCACCCTATCATCTGCCTCCCCACGTGGATTTAAACTCCACAGGCCCGCGTAGTCTCTGCCTGCGTGGTTTACTCTTTTCTGAATCGTTTTTAAATCTCCCTTGCAAGTACAGCTCTTAAGTGGTGCGAACCAGAGCACGCGGTTGCCGGTTGCAGAAGCTGCAACCCCTCAGGGTGACTCTGTCACATGGAGGCATACACGGCTTGCTGGTTACTCTTCTCTACCCCTGGATTCTGGGTTTATGGTTCCCTGTACGCCGTTTTTTGTTTAGTTCGTGACTTAGGCCCCAGTGTCGAGTCCCAGATACACTCGGCCTTCAGGCCCATAATATCCAGAGAGGCAGGACAATCTCTGAGGCCAGCCGGGCAGTGGTGGCATACGCCTTTAATCCCAGCACTCAGGAGGCAGAGGCAGACAGATCTCTGTGAGTTCGAGGCGCCAAGCGATGGTGGTGCACGCCTTTAATCCCAGCACTAGGAAGCAGAGACAGGCGGATTTCGGCAGACCCTCAAACAGGAACCCGTTTTCATAGCGACTTGGCAACAGCGCCACCTGCTGGATAATAGGTAATATGGCAGTTTTCGTTTCCAACATGAATTTAACTGTTTGGGCTACCAATAC
>NW_026067944.1:840024-876763 GCF_014885135.2 Alexandromys fortis
CCTTCTCAGATCTTCGATGGGGTTGAAGACTATATAAATGTAGTTACTTTTCTCTCACGACTTGGCCAAGTTATTTATTATACAAGACCTAAGCTAGTTAGAATAGGATATTTGTACTTATTGTATATAATTTCGCAGTAGGTTTAGAACTCTCTTACTTAAACAAAAGGGGGAGGTGTTATGGGAGGTCCTTCTGCCCCTCCAACCAATAGCTGCTGTGATACCAGCCCATTGGGCGTGGTCTCTCTCCCTTTAAAAAGGGGGCTACTTCCGCTGCTCTCTCTCTTCACTTCCTGCTCCGCCGGAGACTAGACTCCCTTCCTGGTTGTGAAGATGGCTTTGTCTGGGACGGTGATCTGTAAGTTTTTTCCCCTTTAAATAAATAAGGCCCTATTAATCATAACTCCAAACTGGTGTGGCATTGTTTGTGACTTATGCCTTCAGAGATCCACCTGCCTCTGCCTCTCAAGTGCTGGGATTAAAGGCATGCGCCACCACCGCATTTCAAAACAGCAAAACTTAATGACATCAATATGACCAACTGCTAAATTCAATTTGTTCCGTTGCACTTATCTCAAAATAAAACAATCACTAGCTGTACTCCCTAGTGTTCGATCCATCTGAGGAGGAGTGACAAAGGCTGGACCCAGGTTACTACAGTACGCTGAAGCATTACAAGACACCCAGGACTGGTGCAGGTGATGACTACACTTTGTACTCTAAAGCATCTTCTCCCAGAACTTTGAGAAAGCAGAGTACCTATTTCTTGGATGAATTTTTTTCTGTTCCTCTCAGAAATCAAGAATTTTCTTAAAGTTAAACCTTTAAATAGAGTAGTTTTTTTTTTTTATATTTTTAAGAAGCTAAATGAGCTAGACAGTGGTGGCACATGCTTTAATACCAGCACCCAGGAGTCAGAAACAGGCTCACCTGAGTTCTAGGTTAGGCAGAGGTAAACAGAAAAACCCTGTTTCAAAAAGGGGAGGGAGGGAGGGAGGGAGGGAGGGAGGGAGGGAGGGAGGGAGGGAGGAAGGAAGGAAGGAAGGAAGGAAGGAAGGAAGGAAAAGAAAGAAACTAAATGAACATGAGATTAAATACAAAGGACTTGTATCTGGTTCACTCTGTAATTAGATAGCTAACAGCACCAGTTTCTTTTCTAGATGTACAGATGTTAACAGCCAAATTGTTGTGGTGCACACCTTTAATCCCAGCACTCAGTAGGCAGAGGCAGGAGGATCTCTGTGAGTTTGAGGCCAGCCTTCCATAATGAATGAGGAGGATAGCCAACACAGAAAAACCCTGTCTTGAAAAAACAAAACAAAACAACAGCAAAGAATGTTAAGAGCCAATTTAGAAAGGCCTAAACTGCAAAAGATAAACCATCCAATTATAGCCTATATCCATGCATACACATACATATGAAATAAGGAATTATAAAGGATAAGCAGAGTAGGGAACCAAAAAAGAAGGTCTCACATAGCCTGGGTAGCAGTAACACTGGAAAAATGATAAAAGGTTCAACCATGAAGGAATGAACATAAACCACTGAACGAAAGCCAAGTACATGAATTTACACAGGAGACTATTAAGACCTTTAAGTGATCCAGTACCTATTACCTAATGAAATGAACTAGTAAGCTCAGTTCAGATATCCTGGAGGTCTTATTAATGTCAATGTACAGTACATAAGGTAAAGTATAGAATTAAAAAAAAAATCTCAATTACAGGTAAACAAATTATACTAAATTATAACTTTACAAATGGCTGAATTGATCAAAACTGTGAACAAATTTGCTCTTTCCAGAAGCAAATATTAAACAAACCTATTATGCCTTAAATGCATTTATGATTTTGTACTCAAATATAATTTACATTTAACTTTGTAAAGACAAACTCTAATAACAGGAAAGAGTCCCCAAACCACCTATTTCACAAGATATACACTATAATCTCCAAATACAGATTTCAATAAGATACATGAACATTTATTATAGATTGATCCACAGTAATTATTAAAGTCAAAGGAAAGTTTTAAGAACTATGTACAGCCGGGCAGTGGTGGCACATGCCTTTAATCCCAGCACTCAGGACACAGAGGCAGGCATATCTTTCAGAGTTCGAGGCCAGCCTGGTCTATAAGAGCTAGTACCAGGATAGGCTCCAAAGCTACAGAGAAACCCTGTCTCAAAAAAAAAAAAAAAAAAAGAAAAAGAAAAAAGAAAAAAAAAGATCTATGCACAAGCTAATTAATACAGTCAGAAAGTTACAATAACTTTTTGAAAACCAATTACACTGAAAAACATAACCTAAGTTAAAATTCCCACAGTAGCAACCTGTTCGGAAAATTCCCTGGATTTTTATTTGGTTTTGTTTTAAAGGAAATCAATATCCATGCATGTCATGCATACTTTGTATATATTATTGATCTCTAAGAACAAAAAAAAACTTCAACAACTTAAATTTGGCAATTCATTTCACTAAAAGTCTAACCTAATTACCTGCAATGTATGCTTTAATTCACAAAGTCTACTTACCACATACTTCACAGCACTTATAAACTGGTTGTGAAAAAGTAGGTGCTGGGTTTCATCTTCTGGATTTGAAGCTGTATAAAGCATTCCACAGATATTACAGGACACTGCTCCAAACCTTTTGTGTCCAGCATCCTATTTATAAAAAACAAACAATGTTTTCTTCCTTGCCAAAGTAACTATTTCTGAACACAGTCTCCAAAACTATGTGAACATCCCAGCACTCGGGAGGCGGAGGCAGGCGGATCTCTGTGAGTTCGAGACCAGCCTGGTCTACAGAGCTAGTTCCAGGACGACAGGCTCCAAAGCCACAGAGAAACCCTGTCTCGAAAAACCAAAAAAAAAAAAAAAAAAAAAAAACTATGTGAACATAAAACAAGAATTGCTTAATTTATAAAAGCAACATTTAAATTAAGATATGGAAGTCTAAAATCTGTGTGCAGTAAATCTGTGCTCTAACTTCCACATGGACACAAGAGCATCTCCCCCCGATCATAGTTATACTAAATTAAAATTTTTATCTAAACAGCTAGTACACTGATACAAGTCTCAAATCCCAGCCCTTGAGTTTGCTGGTCAGGGAGCCTCGCTGAATTGATGAGCTCCATGCTCAGTGAAAGACCCTGTCTCAAACACTAAGGAGAGAGTGACTAAACACCTTCCAGAATCTGTCCCTCACACACAGGCTCATACCTGCAACACACAGTCCATTTTAAAAACCTATGGACTTGTTCAAGAGTTTACTACATTTAAAAGAACTGAGAAAATATGTATCAATATAAACTTAGTCCAAAGGTACCATATAATAAAAAATCTATACAGGAAAGCTAATTTATATTTCATATTTAAAATAATTACAAACTAGCAAAAATAATGCATTATTGCCCTCTACCGGGACCCACATGGAAGAAGAAAACCAATTCCCAGCAGATGTCTTCTGACCTCTATTGAGGCACTATGGCACAGATATGTGCATGCTCAAGCACCTGCACACACACACACACACACACACACACACACACTAAAACTTAACTTAAAATTTTTTGGGAGGGGTTGGTTTTTTGGGGCAGGGTTTCTCTGTGTAGCCTTGGCTGTTGCCCAGCGGTAATGGTGCACACCTTTAATCCCAATACTTGGGAGGAAGGGGCAGGTAGATCTGGTCTACAGAGCAAGTTCCAGGAGAGGCTGTAAAGTTACACACAGAAACCCTGTCTTGGAAAAAAAAAAAGCAACTAGCCGGGCCACGGTGGTGCACACCTTTAATCCAAGCACTCGGGAGGCAGAGGTAGGCAGATTTCTGTGAGTTCAAGACCAGCCTGGTCTACAAGAGCTAGTTCCAGGACAGGATCCAAAGCTACAGAAAAACCCTGTCTCATAAACCAAAAAAGGAAAAGGAAAATACACAAATAAATAAGAAGGGGGTGGGGGAAGTTAACCCTGGCTGTCCTCAAACTTGCTTTGTAGACTAGGCTGTCCTCGAACTCAAGAGATCCACTTGCCTCTGCCTCCTAAGTGCTATGATTAAGGCATGTGCCTCCACCACCTAGCTGGTAGTACCTGTTTAATTCACACTGTTATACAATCTCTCAAACTTTTTTCATTGCAAAACTAAGCTCTACATCCATTGGACAGTAACTTCCTATTCTCCCATCCCTTCAAATCTCTAGCAGTGGCCATCCTTCTTTCTTGGCACCTCGGTGAGTAAAATCCCATAGTCTTTTTCATGACTGACTTACTTCACACAACATATGGCCCTCAAGGCTCATCCGTGCTGCACAGGTGTAGGAATCTCTCTTAAGGCTGATAAGTAACCACTGTGATTATACATTCATCTACCAACGGACAGCCAAGTTTCTACTATCCTTTGGCACTGTATGGACATGTTATACAAACAGTTATTTGTACTAAGTTCCAAGTCATTTTAATATTTAAATAAACTTCTGGGAGGAGGTAGTGCTCAAGCTACTCATATTATTATTATGGGAAGAGGGAGATTATAATAACACCAGAAATGCTTTCTATAATAAAAATTATAATGATCAAGAAAGAATTAATTTGTACTTTAAGAACATTGTACCGGATTGTTGTACACTCTTTAATCCCAGCACTCATGAGGCAGAGGAAGGCAGATCTCTAAATTTGAGGCCAGCCTGGTCTACAAAGCAAGTTCCAGGACAGCCAGGACTGCAAAGGGAAACCCTGTCTGCTTGGGGGGGTGGGAGTAGAAGAAAAAAAAAAAAAAAGAATAATTCATTTACAACCACACTTATTGGTAATAGTAATAGGTAAGTTGTATACTTACTATGATCAGCTGTTTTTCATCCACTTTCTCGGATTCTTTCAGTCTCAAGGCCTTTGGAATGGTTATCTCCAAATGAGAATTATACTTTAGCTGAGAATGATTTGATGGTATATCTCTTTAAAAAAATTATTAGATATTATATATCTATATAATGTCAATCATTAAAGACAAGAACTCATTTCTAACAAAAAAATTTCAATTTCAAGGAGGAAAAAAGATAACCTTTTAAAAATCAAAGTGAGCACACAGGAGGCAGAGGTAGGCGGCATCTTGTGCTGGTAGGCAGCTTGTTCAGGCAGCAGACACATCAAACCCAGGTACCCAAAGAGCCACTTGAGAGCAAGGAGCATGATGAGATGTGTTGCTTGAGGTGGAGTGCTGGAGGGCACGCTGCAGTGCCCAGAGTCTGGTCGTCTTTCCCCCATCAGGCATGGGATCCCCAAAATGCTTCTGACTGACAGAGGAAACCCAAAAAATAACCTTGCTAGCACCCATGCTGGCATTGTGTGACTGTATCTATGGTGATACAATCTGTTAACTACTTATGCCATAACATCTGACCCAGATCTCCTCCAATGGCACATAGAACACAATGATTTTGAACTCGTGTATATTTTTTTTTTCCTCATTAAAAGTTCAAAACCAAAAAGAAGTGGGGGAAAAGAGAAAAAAGAAAGAAATCCTGGCATTTGCAGCCACACATATATGCCTGGAGGATATTGTGTTACATGAAATTATCAAGGGTAGAAAGTAAATAACTGTAAAATCTCATATTTGGAAGGTAAAGGTTAACCTCAAAAAATAGTAAGTTGCCAAAGCTAGGAAGTGAAAAGGGAGACTGTTGTCAGATTGGAGCGGCTGCAGCTGAAAAGAAGAAATAACTTCTAATATTCATAGCACATACGGCAACTGTGTCTTTCAAAATAGCTCTGAATGGACTGTCATTGCTTCCTACACAGAGAAATGACATGTTTGAGGTGGTGACTATGCTAGTTACTCTCATTCAATCATTGTACGAGATACCTATATTGAAAGAGCACAGTGTATCTCATAAGCATGCATTATTACGTCAATTATAAACTTTTAAGTCAAAGCCAGGATCTGTGTAAGTTCGAGGCCAGGACAGCCAGAGCTACAGAGAGAAACCCTGTCTTCAAAAACAAAAAAAAAAAAAAAACAAAACAAAAAAAATGCTCAAAAGGAAAAGAAAGCTACTAATTATCAAGAAACAAAACTGCGGGGTCTACTGTTGCTTGAATGTCTTAGGTTTTGTAGTTTTAGGCACCTAAAGACTATTTGGTGGTCAGGCAAGTAAGTCAGACTCACCACTGGCATTAAAGAGAGAGGCCTTTCCTTTCCTTAAGGCACTCTCACACATCTATACCATCCAGTGTTTCAAAGAGTGAAGGGAAACAACTCTTACTACTGCTGGCAGCATACATCAGAACAACTGTGAAAAGAGATGAGCTGGGAAGTCATGCCACATATATACTCACGCAAGTGGGCAAAACTTATGTCTTCACTTACTTAATAATCTGTCACTACTGTTTAACAGAAAAAAAGCTACCAACAAGCAGAATGTCGATTAAATAGCTACTGAAGAAAACAAGAAATGCGCTCACAAGGAAATCAAAACAAAATTTAGAGGTAGGAAAGTAATATGCTCAGAACACATTAGCTTTAAAAGAATTTTTTAAACTTGACAGTGATGGCACATGACTTTAATCCCAGCACTCTGGAGACAGTCAGGTAGATTTCTGTGAGTTCGAAGCCAGCCTGGTCTACAAAGCTAGTTCCAAGACAGAGAAACCCTGTCTTGAAAAAACAAAAAAGCAAAACAAAACAAAAAGAACTTTTTAAAAAGGTTTCTACTTGAATAGGCACAGAAAAAGTTCAAGGACACTGGAATACCTTTAAACCCAGCAAAGAGGCAAAGGAAGGTAGAACTCTGAGTTCAAGGTCAGCCTGGTCTAAACAGGACAACCAAGGCTACACAGAGAAAGGAGCATGGTGGGGGTGTGGAAAAGAAGGAAGAAAAAGAAAAATTTTCAACAGCAACAAAATGGAAAATGTGAGTAAATTATGATTACTAGGGTTGGGTTGCTAAATAACAAATCTAAGAACTCTCAAGTACAATTTCTTAAATGAAAGTGATGCCTTACCTGTGCTTGCTGTTGATGGACGCTTCATTACCGAGTACACTGTGGGGCTGCTTAGGAGCTGAGCCTGTGAGTTAATAAAGTACATGAAACGTACAGTGAACTTATTTTTAAAATGAATAAGTGAGTATTTAATGCCTGCATCAATGTCTAGACCCTCAGAGGCCAGAAGAGAGCATCATGTTCTCTGGGACTGAATTACAGATAGTTCTGAGCCACTTGTGGGTGCTGGAAATTGAACCTGGGTTCTCTAAGAAGAGCCAGTGCTCTTAACTGTTGAATAGTCTCTCCTGCCCTATGACGTTAATAAAAGAAGCCATGGATGTGAAAAAGAGCATGGAGGAGTATATAGGAGGGTTGGAGAAAGGAAATGGAAAAAATGACATAATTATAATCTCAAAATAAAATTTAAAATAAACAACTAATAAAATTAAAACCACCCTTTTGGAAATCACCTTTCAAACTGAGGCAGAAAGCTTTACACTATAAAGTCAGACTAAGGAGAATGCAAAGGGGTCTAATAGATTTAGTTCTTTTTTGTTTTTTGGTGGATTTTTGTTGTTGTTGTTGCTACTTTTTCAAGACAGGGTTTCTCTACAGAGCCCTGGCTGTCCTGGGAATTCACTCCTGTAGACCAGACTGGCCTTGAACTCAGAGATCTACCTGCCTCTGTGAGCTGGGATTACAGGTGTGCCCCACCACAACTGGCCTCCCTTTATCCCTAAATTCCATTAATCATTAACAAATATTAAGAAATTTGCTCAATGGCTACATGACTAAAATCTAAACAGAAATAAAAACATTTTATTTAAATTTTGGGGAGTTTTTTGTTTTGTTATAGTTTTTGGGTTTTTTGAGACGGGGTTTCTTTGTGTAGCTTTGGAGCCTATCCGTAGGAACAGAACTCACAGAGATCCATCTGCCTCTGTCTCCCAAGGGCTGAGATTAAAGGGTGTGTGCCATCACCGCCAGGTAAAATTTTATTTTTTAGAATGTTAACTATAGAAATAATTAAACTCAATTAAGGCACATTATTTTTCAGTAAATGGAATTCTCATGTACTATACTCATTCTTCCACTACTGAGTGAAATGCGGGCACTCAGCAGCAGCTGACCAACACCATGCTCCAAGTCTAATTTTTCTTTAGAGGAAATAATACAATTAGAGCTCTAGATCCTCTGTTGCTTCATTTGACATAGATGAGTAAACATCTATCCAACAGTTCACAGATTATTGGAACTCCTGCGTAAGGTTAGAAAGCTTTTGTGCGGGGGAGGGGGGGGTGCACACCTTTCATCCTAACACGTGGGAGGCAGAGTCAGGCAGATCTGTGAGTTCAAAGCCAGCCTCGTCTACAGATTGAGTTCCAGGACAGCCAGAAAAACCCAGAGAAACCCTGTCTCTGAAAAAATGAAATGAAATAAAATAAAATAGAGCTTTTTGTACAGTGTAAGTGGAAAATATGAAACATAGATTAACTTTTAATTCAAAGACAGACTCACTGAGTACTGAGGGTTAAATAGAAAAACCCACAAGGGTAAAGCACAAATAGATAAAATCTGAGAAATAAGCATATACCCTCAACTTAAGCAATTCATTAAGGAGTCCTTCTCTACAGAATTTAAGAAAGGAGCTACCGAAACAAAAGAACATTAAGTAGGCACACAAAAGAGAGCCATTTAAGTACTCCCCCAATAGAAGCAATTCCCCTGAAAGAATTAACGATAACCACAATTTCAAAACTACACTAAGAAAGCAGGGTGGTCACGGTAGTTCCAGGACTCAGGAGGCAGAGGCAGGTGGATCTCTGAGTTAGAAGCCAGCCAAACACCAAAACAGAAACCATAACAATGGTTAACAGACCTATTTCACATAAATATTTTCTCTTTTTTTGGGGGGGGGGGAGGTTGAGACAGGGTTTCTCTGTGTCTTTGGAGCCTTTCCTGGCACTAACTCTGTAGACCAGGCTGGTCTCGAACTCACAGAGATCCGCCTGCCTCTGCCTTAACAGTAATAAATAGACCATTTAATATTGTAAAATACAAATAAAAAATGTCAAAGTATTACCTGGAAATTTTCTGTCTCCATCAATCTTTGCTTGACTGGGAAGAGTTGAAGCAGCAATGTCTTCTAATGAGTT
This sequence comes from Alexandromys fortis, assembly GCF_014885135.2. Classification (NCBI taxonomy): domain Eukaryota; kingdom Metazoa; phylum Chordata; class Mammalia; order Rodentia; family Cricetidae; genus Alexandromys; species Alexandromys fortis. Next base: position 849,158 of record NW_026067944.1, read on the forward strand.
CTTCTCCACCTTAGATACCGAACATAAGCTGAAATTCTGAACACATATGCCAACATTTTTAAGTCAGTCTCTGGGATTTATTCTAATACATTTCCAGCAAATTCTGACTACTAAAAATGTTTTTGTAGCAATACTTCATAATTGGAGTAATTCTCACAGATATGCCTAAAGTTAGTTGTTCATTATATTGCAAAAAGTTACCATCTTAGTATCAGTTACCATTAGTATCAATGCTAAATTTAAAACAGTTTACTGGATCTTTAATCCCAGCACTCAGGAGGCAGAGGCAGCCGGATTTGTTAGTTCAAGGCCATCCTGGTCTACATAGGACAGCAAGGGCTACATAATGAGTCCCTATCTCAAAACACCAAAAAGCCCAACACACATACACACACACACACATACACACACACACACACACACACTAAAATGACAGTATTTTTATGTGAAGGACCAAATAAAATATATTAACACCAATTTCCCGTTTCTTTCTGCTCCATTAACTTGACTAGGTAATCTATATGCTTCACATTAAATTTCTATATTGACCTGACCAGCCTATTTTCCTTTATTAAACTTGAACCTGAAACAGCATTGGCAACCCACAGCTGTGAATCAGCATCAGAGGTCAAACAAAGAGAGCGCCACAGCAGCCTGATAGAGAAACAGCTACCCTGCTGCATCACAGCTAGAGGAGCAACCGCCAGAGCTCTGGCCCCACTTGCACCTGGAGGAGTGACCTGGACACTCTGCCCTGCCTGAACCCGGAGTAGCAATCAAGCAAATCACAGCCACCAATTGGGGGAAGAGGGAATCCCTGAAGCATAGGCTCTACCAGTACCAATTGGAAGAAGAGGTAGGTAGACAACAGTGTAAGAATACACTAAGAAACAAGTGGATCTACAACAGCAAGAACTGAACATCCCAATTCAAATGAAGCAGAAAACCTAAAAATAACTTTATGAAGGTGACTGAGGCCCTTAAAGAGGAAAGAAAATTCCTTTTTAAAAAAAAATGGAGGAAAAGACAAAAAGAATGGAAGAAAACAACAATCCCTTAAAGAAAACCAATCAAAAAATAATCAGTTGAAGGAAATGATTCAAGATTTAAATGCTAAAATAGGGGCAATAAAGAAAACATAAACCGAGGGAATTCTGGAAATGGGAAATCTGGGTAAAAGATCAGGATCGACAGCTGCAAGCATCAACAGAATACAACATATGGAAGAGAGAATCTCAGGTGTTGAAGATACTATAGAGGAAATGGATTCATCAAAGAAAATGTTAAATACAACAAACTCTTAACACAAAATATCCAGGATATATATATCCAGGATATATATATATATATGGAACACCAGGAAAAGACTGAACCTAAGAATAATAGGAATAAAACAGGGAGAAGACCAGCTCAAAAGGCACAGAAAAAATACTGCACAAAATCATAGAAGAAAACTTTCCTAGAAAAAGAAATACCTATAAAAGCACAAGAAGTTTATAGAAAACAGAATAGACTAACACCAAAAAAAAAAGTCCTCTTGTCACATTAATAATCAAACACTAAACATACAGAATAAAGAAAGAGGACTGAACCAGCTATCTAGAAGTGGGAGCCAGGAGCCAATCCAGTCCCGGGACAATGGCAGACCAGGACTGAGCCAGCAACCTGGTCCAGAGCAGACCTGAGACAGCCTGAGACAGCGAACTCCAAAGGAACTGGTACAGGGAGTAACCTCTGAGCCAGTAAGCCAGAACCAGAGACCAGAGAGGGTGCATACGTGAATCTGGACCTTCAAAGGACCTGCCATGAAACACTTAAACGGTGTAATTCTTGCTTGATAACTGTTTTGTTATATGTAATTTTACTATGTTAAAGTGAAAGCCTTTCTTTTTTGTTTAAACAGAAAAGGGGAAATGGTGTAGGATGTGTTGCTTTCATTGGTTGAATAAAGAGACTGCCTTGGCCTTTAGATAGGGCAGAAACTTAGGTAGGCGGGAAAGACAGAACTGGATACTGGGAAGAAGAGCAGAGTCAGGCAGACGCCATGAAGCTCTGGCCCGAGACAGCCATAGGTTAATCTTTCCCGGTAAGCCTCGACCTCGTGGTGATATACAGACTATTAGAAATGGGTTAAACAAATACGGGAGAGTTAGCCAGTAAGAGGCTAGAAATAATGGGCCAGGAACTGTTTAAATGAATACAATTTCTGTGTAATTATTTCGGGGCCAAGCTAGCCGGGCGGCAGGACACAGCCTGCTGCTCATCATTTTACAGATTTAACCAATACCTAGCCACAAACCCAGCCCTACACAAAATACTAGAAGGGACAGGCTAACAGACTGGATACAAAAACAGAATCCATCCTTCTGCATACAAGAAACAAATCTCAAACTCAAAGACAGACATCGCCTCAGAGTAAAGGGTTGGGAAAAAATATTCCAATCAAATGGACCTAAGAAACAAGACGGTGTAGCTATCCTAATATCTAACAAAATAGACTTCAAGCTAAAATTAATCAAAAGAGACAAAGAAGGTCATTTCATATTAGTCACAGGAAAAATCCTACAAGAGGAAATTTCAATACTGAACATCTATGCCCCAAATACAAGGGCACCCTCATATGTCAAAGAAACACTTCTAAAGATTCAATCATACATTAAACCCCACACACTAATAATGGAAGACTTCAACACTCCCCTCTCACCACTGGACAAGGTCAGTCAGACAAAAAGTAAACAGAGAAATAAGAGAACTAACATGTTATGACTCAAATGGACTTAACAGACATCTATAGAATATTCCATCCAAACAGAAAAGAATATACCTTCTCAAACTGACCACATACTCGGAAACCAAACAAACCTCAACAACACTAAAAATTGGAATAACCCCATGTATCTTATCGGATCAACAGGGCTTAAAACTAGAAGTCAACAGCAATACTAATTCCAGAAAGCCCACAAACATGGAAATTAAAAAATGCTCACTTGAATAATCAAAGGGTCAAGGAAGAAATAAAAGGAAAAATTAAAGACTTAGTAAAATACAATGAAAATGACTACACAACATGCCCACACAGCAGGAACTGACTAAACTGCCTTTGGAATTTCCTGCTTCATGGAAATATCTACTGGATACTATGGGCCTGTAGGCTAAAGATTGATGCCCCAATGGTACAAAAGAACTTTGGATGACTGTACAGGCAGCGAGATGTCTCTGTCATTTCTAGAGTTTTGGAAGTTGCTTTCTTGTTTGCTTAGGTAATATTATATTCTTCCAAAGTCTTTGATGGAGTTGAAGAATGGTTAGTTATAGTTTTCCTTAGTTATGATAAAAGATAAAGTAGATATAAATAATGTAACTGTAATTCTTGCTTGATAACTGTTTTGTTATATGTAATTTTGCTATGTTAAAGTGAAAGCCTTTCCTTTTTTTAAACAGAAAAGAGGGAAATGATGTAGGTGGGTCTTCTATCTATCTGTTGTTTCATTGATTAATTAATAAAGAAAACTACTTGCCCTGATAGGGCAGAATTTAGATAGGCAGAGTAGACAGAACAGAATGCTGGGAAGAAGGCAGTGAGGCAGATGCCTTAGGCAGATGCTATAGCTCTCCTCTCCAAGATGGACGCAGGTTAAGAACTTTCCTGGTAAGCCACCACTTCGTGGTGCTACACAGAATATTAGAAATGGGTTAATCAAGATGTGAAAGTTAGCCAGTAAGAGGCTAGAGCTAATGGGCCAAGCAGTGTTTAAAAGAATACAGTTTCCGTGTAATTATTTTTGGTAAAGCTAGCCGTGTGGGGAGCTGGGCGGGAACACAGCCCGCCGTTCCATTGCCGCTCCATCTACAGGTCTCCTGAGTAAATTGAGAATGTAGGTATCTTGGGGGAGGGTTCATGGGGAGGGGAGAGGCGGGGGGAACAGAGAAAAATGCAGAGCTCATCATAAACCAATAAAAAAAAAAAACAAAGAAATTAAGAGCTGCAAAGGAAAAAGGCCAAGTTACACACAAAGGCAGACCTATCAGAATTATATCCAACTTTTCAATGGAACCAATGAAAACCAAAAGGTCCTATACAGACACTAACAAATCACAGATGCCAGACCAGACTACTATACCCAGCAAAGCTATCAATCAACATAAACAGAAAAAATAAAACATTCCATGACAAAATCAGATTTAAACAATACCTATCCACAAATTCAGCACTACAGAAAATACTAGAAGGAAAACTTTAACTCAAGGAAGTCAACTATACCCACAAAATCACAGGTAAAAGATAATCCCATACCAGCAAATCCCAAAAAAGGGATATGAGCACACAATACTACAACCAACAACAAAAACAAAAAGAACAGAAACTAGTAATCAGTGCTCATTAATATCAATTAATATCAATGGCTTCAATTCACCTATAAAGACACAAACTTACAGAATAGATACAAAAACAGAATCCATCCTACTGCTGCATACAAGAAACACTCTTCAACCTCAAAAACAGATATATTACCTCAGAGTAAAGGGTTGGGAAAAGATTTTCCAATCAAATGGACCTAAGAAACAAGTTGGTGTAGCTATTCTAAAATCAAACAAAATAGATTTCAAACTAAAAGTAACCAAAAGACATTCCATACTTGTCGCAGGAAAAACCTATCAAGAAGTTTCGATTCTAAAATCTATGCCCCCACATTTGTAAAAGAAACATTACTAAAGCTTAAATCACATATCAAACCACACACACTAATAGTGGGAGACTTCAACACACCACTCTCACCACTGGACAGACAGGTCAACCAGACAGAAACTTAACAGAGAAATAAAAGAACAGAAGTTATGACTCAATTGAACCTAACAGACAGCTATAGAACATTTCACCCAAACACAAAAGAATATGCCTTTTCTTCTTAGAAACTTCTCTAAAATTGACCACATACTTGGTAACAAAGCAAACCTCAATAGTTAAAAAAGAAATAAATAGACAAACAAACAAATAAATAAATAAAAATTAAAGATTAAAATAACTCCTTGTATCTTACTGGATAACCAATGCTTAAAGTTAGAATTCAACAACAACTTTAACTGCTTTCTGCAAACTCATGGAAACTGAACAATGCTCAACTGAATCACTACTGGATCAAGAAAGAAATAAAAAAGTTAAAGACTTCCTAAAGTCTAATTAAAATGACAGAACAACATACCCAAACTTATGAGACACAATGAAAGCAGTGCTAAGAGGAAAGTTTATAGCACTAAATGCCTACATAAAGAAGTTAGTCAGATCCCACAACAGTGAATTAACAGAACAACTGAAAGCTTTAGAACAAAACGAAGAAAACTCACACAAGAGAAATAGGGTGAAAATAATCAGACTGAGGACTGAAATCAATAAAATAAAAACAAAACAAAGAATCAATGAAACAAAGAGTTGGTTCTTGGAGAAAATCAACAAGATAGACAAACCTAACCAAAAGGCAGAGAGAGAATATCAAAATTAACAAAATCAGAAATAAAAACAGGAATGTAAGAATAGACACTGAGGAAATCCAGAGAATCATCAATTCATATTTCAAATATGAAATATATACTGTTAGAATTCCTGCATCGTAGTGGCCCCGACCTGCTGGGGCTGACATCAGTGGCCCCATCATGTCATTATGCCTGCGCAGAGCTCCCCTTAGTCTCTGTGCACTGAAGCCTGAGGAGACCTCGGACCTCTGATAGGACCCTCCACCCTGGAGCCTTGGCTGGAGCCACAGCCTCTGCAACAGCGGTCTCTCATCGCCTGTCCCCTCCACTGTCACCTCCACCAGGGTCACCTCATTGAGGCTGTGCACTGGGCCACTGCATGTGAGCACAAGACATACACACAGTGGCAAGATGTACCCCCCCCCAACTCCCACACACACCACAAACACCATCACCCACCCCTCTGGATCTGCAGGCACAAAGGAGAATTGCCAGGAGTAGGCCAGGGCCAATGCCTAGGCAACTGCTGGTCAATCACATTTCCTTCCCCTTATCCCTGCCCTTCCCTAATAAACTAGGGTTTACTTCTCACGGCCACAGGAACATGTACTCCTCACAATCAGATAATTAAAAGAAAATGAGCAATTTTCTGGGAAAGTACCAAATACCAAAATTAAATCAAGACCAGATAAAAAAATCTACCTATATTTATATTTATATAGAAACAATCATCAAAAGTTTCCCAACCAAAAAAGCCCAGGGCCAAATGGTTTCAGTGCAGAATTCTACTATCAATACTTCAAAGAAAAGCTAATACCAATACTCCTCAAATTGTTCCACACAAAAGAATCAGAAAAAAACACTGCCAAACTCCTTTTACAAGGCTACGATTACCCTGATGCCCAAAAGACACAAAGACACTACTAAGAAAGATAATTACAGACCAATCTCATTCATGAACCTTGATGCAAAAATACTCAGTAAAATACTAGCAAATCGAATCCAAGAACACATAAGAAAAATCATCGCCATAACCAAATAGGCTTCATCCCAAAGATGCAGGGATGGTTCAACATAGAGAAATTCAACAATGTAATCTACCATATAACAAATTGAAAGAAAATACACATACTCATCTCAGCAGATGCAGAAAAAGCCTTTGAAAATATCCAACACCCCATCATAAAAAGGTCGTAGTTGTTCAAGGATACAAGGAACATACTTAAACATAATAAAAGCAATAAAAGCAACTCAACAGACAACATCAAAATAAATGGACAAAATGCAAAGAGATCTCACTAAAATCAGAAAAAAGACTAGGCTGTCCGCTCTGTCCAATTTATTATTCAAACACTCAAAGTTCTAGCTTGAACAAAAAGACATCAAAAGGAGATGAAGGGATACAAACTGGAAAGGAAGAAGTCAAACTTTTGCTATTTGCTGATGATATGACAGTTTACATAAGTGACCCAAAATTTCTAACAAGGAACATCTAAAGCTGATAAACATCTTCAGTAATGTGGCAGGATACATAATTAACTCAAAAAAAATTAGTATCCCTCCTATATAAAGATAATAAATGGGCTGAAAAAGAAATCACGAAAACATCACCATTCACAGTAGCCACAAACAACTTAAAATTTCTTGGGGTAACTCTAACAAAACAAACGAAAGACCTGTATGACAAGAACTTTAAGTCTTTGAAGAATGAAACTGAAGAAAACATCAGAAAATAGAAAGACCTCTCATGCTCTTGGATAGCTAGGATTAACATAGTAAAAATGGCAGTATTGCCAAAAACAATCTACAGATTCAATGTAATCCCAGCAAAATTCTTCACAGACCTCAAAAGAACAATACTCAACTTCATGCAAAAAAAAAAAAAAAAAAAAAAAACAGAATAACTAAAACAATCCTGAACTTCTGGAGGCATCACCATTCCTGTCTTCAAACTCTACTATACAGCCATAGTCATAAAAACAGTTTAGTGGCCGGGCAGTGGTGGCACAATGCCTTTTTTCACAGCACTTGGGAGGCAGAGGCAGGCGGATCTCTGTGAGTTTGAGGCCAGTCTGGTCTACAAGAGCTAGTTCCAGGACAGGCCTGTCTTGAAAAACCAAAAAAAAAAAAAAAAAAGTTTAGTATTGGCACACAGACCAATGACCAAGGGAATCTAATCAAAGATCCTGACATAAATCCACACAACTATGAACAGCTAATCTTTGACAAAGAAGCTAAAAATGTACGACAGGAAAAAGAAAGCATCTTCAACAAATGGTGTTGACATAAATGGATATCAACATGTAGAATAGATCCATATCTATCACAATGCACAAACAAGTCCAAATGGATCAAAGACCTCAACATAAATCCAACCACAATGAACCTCATAAAAGAGAAAGCGGGAAGTAGCCTTGAATATTATCAGCACAAGAGACCATTTCCTAAATATAACACCAGTAGTACAGACACTGAGAGCAACAATGGGACCTCCTGAAACTGAGAAGCTTCTGTAAAGCAAAAGATATGGTCAACAAGACAAAACAGCAGCCTACAGAATGGGAAAAGATCTTCACCAACCTCACATCTGAAAGAGGGCTGATCTCCAAAATATACAAAGAACTCAAAAAACTGAACACCAAAATACCAAATAATCCAATTAAAAAATAGAGAAGAGATCTAAACAGAGAATTTTTCAAGAGAAGGCACTCAAATGTCTAAAAGATATTTAAGGAATTGGTCAACATCCTTAGCCATCAGGGAAATGCAAATAAAAACTACTCTGAGATACTATTTTATACCTGTAAGAACAGCTAAAATCAAAAATACAGATGACAATCTATTCTGGGGAGGACTGTGGAATAAGGGGAACACTCCTCCATTGATGGTGGGAGTGCAAACTTGTACAGCATTTTGGAAATCAGTATGGTGGTTTCTCAGGAAACTGGGAATCAATCTACCTCAAGACCACTATTGGGCATATACCCAAAGGATGATAAATCATACAACAAGAACATTTGCTCAACTATGATCATGGCAGCATTATTCATAATAGCCAGAACCTGGAAACAACCTAGATGCCTCTCAATGGAAGAATGGATAAGGAAAATGTGGTTACACATTGGATTACTACTCAGTGGTTAAAAAAAAAAAAAAAAAAAAAAAGACATCTTAAAATTAACAGTCAAATGGATAGAACTAAAAAAAAAATCCTGAGTGAGGTAACCCAGACCCAGAAAGACAAATATGGGATGTACTCATTTATAAGTGCATATTAGGCATAAAGCAAAGGATAACCAGACTACATCCTACAATCCCAGTGAAGCTAGGTAACAAAGAGGACCCTAAGAGAAACATAAATGGATCTACCTAGGAAGGGGAAATAGATAAGATCTCCTGAGTAAATTGATTTAGTTTCCGGCCTTTCTCATTAACCACCTCTTAATGTTTGAAAAGCATCTATGCAGCAGGAGCTAGAAAAGGCACTCAACCATTACACTTGGACACAACCCCAAATAAAAAGGCATTTTCCCCACTGGATCTGCAACCAGATCCAGCACACTACATGTTAGGCAGGCAGCCCACCATTAAACTCCATTTCCAGCCCCAACACTTGCTCCTAATACTACTCACTGCTCACTTCTAATTGCTGCCGTTATCTATTAAACATTTCGAATGATCATCTTCTAATTGAGGCTTTCATTTTCATTCACATAAAACATTCGATCTAAAAGCAACAACTAGCATCTGTTCTTTTTAAGTTCACTTTGGTTTTCAATCCAGGCACAATGGACATTGCTTTTCCTAGTTTTTGCATAAATTCAATCTCACTCAAGTTTTGTCATAGCCCAAATGTCTCTAAAGTGTATTCTGAAAACTTCAGAGGGACTTATATCTATTAAAAATAACCTTTTTAGCTTATATGATTTTCTCATGTTCAGGATATCAGAGTATGGTGCTCATGCTGAGAATTAGAAAACATGTGTATTAGCCCTAAAACCTATCATAACACATGTGACTTGTTTTACATTCTCTTGTTTTCTCATAAAATTAAATTAATATAAATTTACCTGTAATATAGAGAGCACCCAAGTTCTATACTTAAGAAACTCAGCATTTCATCTTAGAAATAACTTTAGAAAGAAAAAGCTTCAACCACTTTGATAAAAGTTGAAAATAATTTCCCAAAGTAAGCATTAGATATTCCACATACTCAATTATTTTTTCAATTCCAATATTTCAATTATTTTTTTGTTAATTTTTGATTTGGTAGATATAGTTCAGTGGTAGTAAGGATTTCCAAGCCTATGTAAGACTCATCTTAGTTTGATCCTCAGTACCACTTTAAAAAAAAAAAACATAATTTTTCTCTTAAAATACTGATTTATACTTTTAGAAATTTCCTTTGCCAATTGTTCAAAACTGCCATAGAAATCAACACAAAGGTCAGGCAATGGTAGCGCACGCCTTTAATCCCAGCATTCAGGAGCCAGAGACAGGTGAGTTTGACGTCAACCTGGTTTACAAGAGCTAGGTTCCAGGATGGGCTCCAAAGCTACAGTGAAACCCTGTTGGGGGGGAGAGGAGGACGGGACACCAACACCAAACAATAACAAAAAAGAACAAATCAACACAAAGATGTTCTTTTAAAGACATTTAAATTTAACTTGTACATTTCTTCAGGTAAAACAGACTGTTTTATCATAGTTGAAATAAATTTTAGGGCTTTTTGGGGGGAGGGGACTCACACATGCTAGGCAAGCGCTCTACTGCTGAACTATGTCTCCAACCCAAATTATTATTATTATTATTTTGGTTTTTCAAGACAGGGTTTCTCTGTGGCTTTGAAGCCTGTCCTGGAACTAGCTCTTATACACCGGGCTGGACTCGAACTCACAGAGATCAGCCTGCCTCTGCTGGGATTAAAGGTGTATGTCAATACCGCCTGGGTGCAACTCAAAATCTTAATATCTCAGAAATGGGCACAAGTTCTAAGTTCTAGATTTTAAATCACTAAGACATATGCTTTCTGTTTTTAAATTAATTTTTTCTTAAAAAGGGACTACTGTGTGATAAAATGAAGAGCTATATTTCTAGTTATGCTCTCCATAAACTAGAAATGGTAACAAGGAAACACGAGAAGCATACACATAAAGGTGGAACACTCTGAGAGCTCCATTCCATGACCATAAGACTGGGCTAACAACTTTATCAATTCTTGATATAAAATGTTTCCAATATTTAGTAATAGAAAGAACTTGGCACCTCTATTGCACATAATAAAGATGATTACCTTATTTGGTGCTGACTCACAAGAATGTTTCATCTGATTATCCAATGGTGAATCAGGAGAGGGTTTAATATGATTATCCAAATGACAATTTCCAGGAGCCCTCTTCATGGCTTTATTAATTTCGATAGCAATATTATTAATTTTAACTTCTTCAGATTTCCTTCCTTCCATTTTATCCTGTTGGCAAGTTACACTACTATGTGGTTTCATATCTAAGAATGTATTCTGAGACACTGAGTGAGGCATTTCTAAAACTGCTGGTGAAAAACCAGTTCGTAGTAAGCCCAATGTAGGAGATACTTGAGAGTCCAACTTATGTTGTTGCACAGAGTTAAATTTTGAGAGTTTAATTTTAGTCCAGTTGGAGTTCCTCTTCGTTGAGCTATTTATTCCATTTAGTATGCATTTCACAGGCTTTGTTTTCCTACTGGGAAAGAAACGGTTACACTGCATGTTCTGGTTTGTTTCTTTCTGAGGGAGCATTTGTCTTTCAACATCAGCCCCTTCCGATGTGACTTCTGTAGGCTTCTCCTCATTTATCCTTTCCATGTGCGACGATTCCTTTTTTACCTCCACAGTATCTGATTCAATTTCACCAGCAATTTCTTCACAAAGTTGGAGAATGCTACCTCGCTTATTCTTTCCAGCTTGCTCCAATTCATGATCAATACTTTGTTCAGGCACTAATGGTTGTGGAATTTCAGGGAATTTTGTGCTAGTATTCACTTGTGTGTGAGCTGATTTCCTCGGTTCATTCTTTTTAGAGACCACTGAAGTAGCTGCTTTGAATTTTCTAACCTCAGAAGTTACAGGCACAGGTTTTGATTCTTCTTTTCTAACAGTCTTTTGGCAACACTTCTCAGACCCTTGGAAGCACTGAGAACTACAAATATAAGCTGTCTGAAGCTGTACTTTGCGCTTCTTTCCTTTGGGAGAATGTATTACTTCATTCGTAACTGAACTTTTGTCCTCCTTACAATCAGACTCTATTTCCAGCCCTTTTCTTTTCACATGCTTCTGACTTGCTGTGACTTTATTAGATCTATTCTGAGTGCTGTTGTTGCACTGCTCTCTTCTTGCTGGTCGCAAAGTCTGTTTCCCTGCTTGCGTGTGCCGCTGAACCCCTGTACTGCGCAAAGACCTGGTTGAGCACTCTGTTAACTGCTGCAGTCTTTGTGATCTCCGGGTAAGTTGTTCATTTCCTTTGACAGTTTCAAGTGCTAATTTTTCCTGACATAATCTCCTCTTTTTTGTAGATTCTTGTGATTGTGCCTTCACAATTACCATATTTTTATTAATGGATTTAGTTGTGTTTTTATCAGCTGCAGATGCTGACCTTGTACTCATGCGTGCTCCCAATTCAGGTTGATTTACTTTACTTTTGTTGGAAGATTTAACCAGTGCTTTGACAGCTTCCTTGGAACCTGATTTCTTTACTAGACTGTTTTGAGAACCTTCAATTTCTAGTTCTAAATTCTCATCTTCAATTTCTTTAGTAACTTTGGGGGAATTTTCTTTTGATTTCTCCTGAATGGACATTATTCCTGAGTAATGTCTTCCTTTCTGAGGCCTTTTTGAGAACTGTGTTCAGGTAGGTGCAGATCTAAGTACTTAGGAATTTAGTATTATTACTAAAGAGCAGATCTTAAAAATTGACTTTAACTTATACTGATGTACATTTCCAACAGAAATACCAGGTATTTCAAGTAAGGTTGCTCTCTGAAATTCCTAAGATATGAGAAAAGCTGGCATGAATGCTGAAAGGTATTTGCTCTCTGTTGAACAGGGAAATGGAAAGCTGAAGAAAATGAATTCTAATTTATTATTTTCAGAAGTTTTTATTTTTTATTAAAATAAACTTCATTCAGATCCAATTTGTTCTAATTATTTTAGTTTCAGGCCTAACCCTATTACTAGGAGTTATTTATCACTGACCTGTCTGCTTTGACAAAATTTCTGACAACTTTTTTCTTCTGAAGGCTACAGCTACTGGACGCTGATGCATTTGTAACATGTCTTATGGCTAACAGGCTTCTTTCCTTGTTTGCCAAGTTTGTTGGTTTCTGGCTTCTATTTAATCTCCTTCGCTTAGTAAAGTACTCTATTAATATAGATTTCCATTTGTGCTGCCATTTCTGAAAAAAATAAAAAATAAACATTAAGTTTCTATATAATCCAAGAAGCAGGTCAATGATAATACTATGCAGAAAAACACCCCAATTTAAATAAAATTTAACTCCTTCTTTTAGACTACATTCTTTAGAATAACACAGTGAAGTCTTCAAATCATTTTTTATGCGTGTTTTAGACTTATTTTAAGTGTATACGTATTTTGCCTGAATATAAGTGTACCACATGCATACTTGGTGCCCGTAGGTCAGAAAGGGACAATGGATCTTCTGGAACAGGAAGTATCAATATTTGGATGGCTATGAGTCAACATGTGGGTGCGAGGCATAGAACCCAGATCCTCTGCAAGAGCAACAACTATTTTAAACCACTGAGTCATTTCTCCAACCCCTCTCAAATACATTCTTCAACAGCAACTTATCTTATTGAAAATATAGAATACTCCATATTCACTTACAGTTCTTTTCCCACAAGACAGAACTGATGTTTCAGCCACCATAACTCAAGATAATCTGATAAAACCATCCCTTATAACTTCTTAACATATTATACAGCGCCTAAAAACAAAAAACCAAAACAACTTACTTAAAATGCTTAAAAAGATAAAGACCTAATCATCAACTAACCTCTCATCAAATTAGTCTAATATTTACCAAAGCTCATTTCACATACAGCATTCAATTTCATTGAAACAGTATACATCTATTATATACTGTGAAAAAAAGTTTTAAAATACAAATTACAATTCACAATATAAATATTAAATGTACTAAACTAACAAAGTAAAATTGTATGAGGAGAAACTACAAATATATATAGGCAGAAAAAAAAGATATCTAAGTAAAGCTGATTTACTTTAAAACACTTAGTAGGTAAAGAAGAAAATCTATGAACTAAACAAACAATACTGAAATAGCAAACAGAAGTTAAAAAAAAAGATATTAAGAGCTGGAAATGTAGCTCACTTGGCAGAGTGACTTGCCTACAATGCACAAAATCCCAGAGGACTTTGATTCTCCAGCCAGGTATAGTGGTACAAGTCTATAATCCCAGCACTTGGAAATAAAGGCATGTTGATCAGAATTCCTTAGGCTACAGGAATCCCTGCCTCAAATAATAAACAAAACAGAAATAGGATATTAAGACTAAAGGACTAGCCTAGCAGTGGTGGCACACACCTTTAATCCCAGCACTCAGGAGGCAGAAGTAGGAGGATTTCTGTGAATTCAAGGGCAGCCTGTTCTACGTAGTGAATTCTAGGACAGTCAGAGCTCCATAGCAAGACACTTACTTGTCTCTAAATAAATAAGTAAAAAATAAGGAGGAGAACAATACAGAAAGACACTGGGTGTCTGGTATCCACACATACATGGCCATGTATACCAATAAGCAATAAGCATGTAAACCCACACATTCTACACACACAAACAAAATAAAAACTATAAATACTGAATTTCAAAGAATGTTACTTCTAGGACTTTACAAATATACCTATATAAATGCATAGATTGATTTCAATATTATATTAACAAAGACTAACTACCCAAACAAATAAGTTATCACTTATTCATTGATAATTGTACAATAGATACCATGCAACTGTGTCAAAGTGGTTCCAAGATTCAACTCAATACTCAGCAAATCCACAAGCTTTGTATTTATTATTAAATTATAATCAATAATTTATTTGTCTGTGGGTTTTTTGTTTGTTTGTTTTTTGAGACAGCCCCACTGGTCGGGAACTCGCCAGCAGACCAGGCTGGCCTTGAACTCACAGAGATCTGCCAGCCTCTGCCTCCTGAGCACCGCAATCAAAGGTGTGAGCTACCACCACCTGGCCCCAAAGAGTTTTATACACAAAATGACACCCTGACTTTAAATTTTATTTCGACAGTCTTACCATGTGTCTCAGTCCTTGTTCTACTGCTGTAAAGACACAGGAACGAGGCAACTCTTACAAAAGAAAGCATTTAATTGAGGGCTTGCTTACAATTTCAGAGGCTTAATCCATTATCCTTGTGGTGGGGAGCATGGCAGTATGCTCGCAGGTGCTGAGACAGTAGTTGTTAAGAGGCACATTAATGATCCACAGGCAAAGAGAAGGAAACTGGCCTTGACGTGAGCTCTTAAAACCTCAAAGGCCACCCCCAGTTACACACTTCCTCTAACACTGATACATCCTAATCATTATAATCCTATCAAAGAGTTCCACTCCCTGGTGATAAGCCAGTAGGAGCCTATGAGAGCCATTCTTTTCAAACTACCACACGCCATTAGGCTGACTAGGAACTCACAGAAATCTGTCACAGAGTGCTAGGATTAAAAGTGTGCACCACCATGCCAACCCAAAAAATAATTTTGTTTTCAAAGTGAGTCTTGGTGGTGCATAAATACAATCCCAAAAATTGTGAAGTAGAAATGGGAGTTTCAAAAATCCAAGGTCATGCTAGGCTAAACAGCAAGCTTGAGACAGGTCACCTTGACTATATGAGATTCTGTCTCAAACGAAAAAAAAATCTATGGAAATGTAAATCATGTAGAAAAGCCAAAGAACTACTTTAACAAGAGAAAAACAGTGGAGCACACTGTTAATCATACCATCTACAGAGCAAGATCCAGGACAGACAGGGCCACACAGAGGAATCCTGCTTCAAAAAACCAAGAGAGAATGAAACGAGAGCTGGAGAGATGGTTCAGCAATAAGGAGCATTTGGTGTTCTTGCAGAGGACCTGGATTCAATTCCCAGAACCCACTAGGCAGTTTAAAACTACCTGTGACTCCTGTTTCAGGGCATCCTATGCCCTCTTCTGGCCTCTATGGGCACAAGACACATACACAATGCACACACACATAAACAGGCAAACACCAATAAAAATAAGTAAATATTTTAAAAACTAAAAGAGCGAAGTTGTACCCGCCTAGTATGTGTGGTACTCTAAATACAATCTCCAACAGTGCCGTCTCCCTACCAAAAAAAAAAGAGAAAAAAACACTGAAATACTGACAATAACCAATTTCCAAGCTTACTACAGATCAACACAACACTGACAACAGAGAAAAACAGAATGGAGAAGTAGAGTCACACATATTTCATTCCCACTTCTCCAACAGGGTCTCAGTATACGGTCCAAGCTTACTTTCAACTATCATTAATGCTGCCTCAATTTTTTAAAGCATTTTTCTTAATGATTCTTTGGGAATTTCACATCTTGTACCCTAATCCCACTTATTTCTCAGTCCCTTCATATCTACCCCTCAACCACCTCCCGCCCTCCCCGCCACAGCATACCCCACAAAAGAAATTTTAAATGACTCAGCAGTTAAGAGCACTGACTGCTCTTCCAGAGAACCAGGGTTCAATTCCCAGCACCAATATGGCAGCTCACAACTGTCTATGACTCCAGGGTCCATCACTAATACAGAGACATACATACAGTCAAAAACCCCCAATAATTTTTTTTAATATTTATTATGAATACAATATTCTGTTTGCATATATGCCTGCTAGAAGAGGACACCAGACCTCATTACAGATGGTTGTGAGCCACCATGTGGTTGCTGGGAATCGAACTCGGGTCCTTTGGAAGAGCACGCAATGCTCTTAACCGCTGAGCCATCTCTCCAGCCCCCCCCCCAATAATTTTTTTAATAAATTAAAAACAAAACAAAAAGATCACTTTATTCCTGCCTCTCCTGCCCATCCAACACCTCTTCACTCATCTGAGTGACATTAGGAACATGTACCACACAGTTCACCCTTCTGTCCACTCGGTTTTACTTGCAATGTTCATTGCAATGAGTTGCTTGGTCTGATTCAAAGCCTCTGGCTTCTGGTACTTCATTAATTCTGGACTCCTTTCAGATATCCTGTCGTTGCCCCTAGATATGGAGATCCTACAGCTGTGGTTCCACAGGACCAGTTCCTTCACACACTGACAAGTCATAGATGGGTAGATATTGGGCTGGACCAACTCAAAGTCCTGGATGTGGATCTGGGTGGTAGCTGATCCAGTCCAGGCCACTGAGATCACCACCCTCTCAAAAGGGCAGAGTCAGCTCTTCTAGGTCCCTGCCATAGGGGCCAGCTCTCCCAGGGGCAGTGAAGGGCGAGTGCTAGCTCAGCTGGGCCCTAGGATTTCAACAAGCATGGTTCCTATAGAACTCTGTGGTAGCATGGGCCATAAACAACACAAATAAGCATAGACCCCAGGTACAGCAGGACCATGGACTCAGACATGGCCCACAGCAGCAGATCAGGCCCAGACATTACCACGGCTCCTGTGATAGCACAGGCCACCCAGATCAGTACGGCACTGGCAGCAATATGGCCCTCAGACACCAACATGGTCTCAGGTGGCTGCCTGGACTCCAGGAATCTGCTCAGCCCTTGATGGTAACAGGAGCCACAGACATCAACTCATAACCTGGCTGTTATAGGGCCATGGAACCAGACATGGCCTCACAGACCACTCAGATCGGCCTGGCCCCAATGGCCTGCCTTAACTTTCTAAGAGCTAGAATTATAGGCCTGTGCCACTCCACAAGAATATGGTTTCAACACAGCGAATCAATGGAAACAAGTCTTCAACTTGTGCCAGTACTGGACAGATGGGAAGCAGCAGCAGAAGCAGGAAAATAGGAAAAACAAGAACATCTTCATCATTCCTTACCTCAGACAACCCACAAATGATGTGGGAATTCATTGGTCAATAAAGAAACTGCCTTGGCCCATCTGATAAGGCAGAATTTGGATAGGTGGAGTAAACAGAACAGAATGCTGGAAGGAAGAGGAAGTGAGGCAATAGCCACACCTCTCCTCTCTGAGGCAGAGGAGATGAAGCTCCGACCCAGGATGGACGTAGGCTAGAATCTTCCTGGTAAGCTCACCTCACGGTGCTACACACATTAATAGAAATGGGCCAAGCAGTGTTTATATGAATACAGTTTGTGTGTTGTTATTTTGGGGCATAAGCTAGCCAGGCGGCTGGGAGCTGGGTGGCAGGAACGCAGCCCACAGCTCCCACTACACACAAAAGTAATTTCAGGCTGATCAAAGACCTAAATGTAAAATTATCAAACTTTTTTGAAAAAAAAAAAAAAAGAGAGAAAATCTTGGCTATTCTAATCGAAGTTTAGGCAGGAAGATCTTTAATATTCCATTCACTAAGTCCACAAGAAAGACTGGTTCAAAAATCTTCAGAACAGTTAAATGTACCATAACCAAAATCTGAAAACCCCAAAGTACCTGAGAAACAACCCATAAGTCATGGGAGACAAAAGTGACATGTCACTACAGTAGAAACTACCCAGTAAACCAAAGAACATGCAGGGATAAAGAACAAGGATGAAGCTCATAACCATGCTAAGCAGCAGAAGCTATACACAACACATTGTAAGAGTCTACTTTTCATGAAATTATATAAAAATCAAGTTTTATAGTGACAGAAAGCAGATCAGTTATAGTCAAGGGTTAAATATCAAGGAGGAAATGATTTAATCTAAGGGGTGATGGAAATGTTATCTTGAATGTGGTGCTGATTTCCATAAGAGTCTGTTAAAACACACCAAATTTAATCTTTAAGAAATCCAACTTTAAAAAGCAAAATTTTACCATATAATTTATAATCTGATAAAGGTATTAAACAAATAAACTAAAACTGATAGGTTCTAACAGCCAAAAAAACAATAATTAAACCAAAAAGGCAAGGTAAAGAACAGGATGGAACATTGTGCAGGTAAGTGAAGAAGCAGCACACAGAGCCATGTTTATGTACATAATATATGTAGGACTGCAGAAGAAAACAGTTATTATTTCTGGAAAAACAAACTATGAGACCAGTGCTGAGAAAAGCTTACTTTTCATTACACAGCTACTTTAATGTTTTATTACATTTATACAAGATAGGTCAGCAGGATTTGATACCAAGTCTAAGGCCTGACCTCACTTTGATCTCCAGAACCCACATGGTAGAATTGATTTCCCTGACCTCCATTCACATACTCTTACAGGCACACACACACACATTCATATATGTACTAAAAAAACAAGTAGATTAAAAAATAAATGAATAAGTGAATGAAAAAGAGTAGGAGCTGAAGCGATCATAGTTAAGAGCACTAGCTGTCCTTCCAAAGGATCAACCCAGGTTTCCAGCACCCCCAGGGAAGCTCACAACCATCTATAACTCCAGTTGCAGAATCTGATGCCACCCTATAGGCTCCAAATGCAGTGGTGCACAGACGTGCACAAGCAAAACACCTATCCATATAACATAAAATAAAAATTTTAAGCTGGACGTTATATTCATGCTTTTTAATCTCAGCACCCAGATCAAAGCCAGTTTAGCCTACATAACAAGGTCCAAGTCAGAAATGGATATGCTCCTCCAGAGGATCCAGGTTCGATTTCCAGCACCCACAACTATAACCTCAATTCCAGTAGATCAAACAAGCAAGTACATGGTATACATACATTCAGATATGCAAAGCATTCATACATACAAAGTTAAAACAAATAATTTTAAAAATAAAACTTAAAACTTCCCTAAAAATATAAAATATATCTAGTCTTTTAATCGTTTCAAAATATACAAAATTAATGAAGTTAGAAGCCACTTACCTTAATGAAATGGAAATGCTGTTTTACCTTTTCAAGTTTCTTGATGATGCCTCTAAGGGATGTTTCTAATTACTTCTGTATATTTGGAAACCTTTAAAAAAGAGAGAGAGAGAGCTCTGTAGCTAAAGCAAAACAAGTTACTGAGAATACATAATTCAAAAAAAATAGAAGTCTATTGTTATTAAAAATTGCCAAGCTGGGAAGTAGTGGCACATGTCTTTAATCCCAGCACTTGAGAGGCAGAGACAGGCAGATATCTGTAAATTTCAGGCCACCCTGATCCACAAAGCTAGTTCCAGACAGACAGGGCTACACAGTGAAACCCTGTCAATAAATAAATAAATAACAAACCAGAAAGACAGGCTACACAGTGAAACCCTGCCAATAAATAAATAAATAAATAAACAAACAAACAAACAAACAAGCAAGCAAGCAAGCAATCCGGCCAGTCAGCCAGCCAAAACAGGCTGGAGAGATAGCTCAGCAGTTAAGTGCTTGTTGTTCTTACAGAGAACCAAGACTCAGCTCCTAACATCTACATAGTGCTTCATAACTATATGAAATTTTAGCTACAGAAAAATCATCCTCTTCTGGCCTGAGACACATGGTCCATATACATTCATGCAGGCAAAACATCCATGCATAAAATAAAAATAAATCCTAAAAAAAGTAGGTTAAGCAAACATAGCCTATAAATACCAGTCTACAGATGATTCTTCGATATATGTAGAACGTTCCAGAACTAGAAGTGGTTATTATCTCAAACTGTAGTAAGTTATACTTAAGAAACAAACAAACAACAAAAAGAACTGCTACCTTCTGCCTCAATCTCTACGTCCAGGTGTATTTTTCCTTCCCAGCTGATGAATGTGTTACTTAAATATTATGGACAGAATACACTTCAACAACCCAAAGCCCTATCTATCTTACTTTCACTGGTCAGTAAAATGTTACTGAAAATGATGCACACAGAACATGAATATATCTACCTGTCTGGGTTTGCACTCTTAAACCTTTTCTATCACAGTGAGAATAGCTCCTGTAGGAATCTGCTGCCTCTGCCTAGGCCTCAGAATGAACAAGGACAAAACTGAGTTAATCTACAAGTGAGGCCAAGTCCAACCCATAAGGAAAAGTAAAGCCCACATATACCTGCATGTTAATTACAGCAGCCACAGATATTCTAAACTGAGTTCTACCAAAGTTTCTTTTTTCTTTTTCTTTTTTTTCTTTGAGAAAAAAAAAGGGTTTCTCTGTAGCTTTGGTGACTGTCCTGGAATTAGCTCTTGCAGACCAGGCTGGCCTCAAACTCACAGTTTGCCTCTGCTTCCTGAGTGCTGAGATTAAAGGCGTGCGCCGCCACCACCACCACCACCCCCCCCCCCCCCCCCCCCCCCCCCCCCCCCCCCCCCCCCCCCCCCCCCCCCCAGCCTGCGGGCCCCCCCCCCCCCCCCCCCCCCCCCCCCCCCCCCCCCCCCGGCTCTACCAACGTTTCTTAAACAACAAAAATTGACCAGTACACATGAAAATTTAGTAAATATTGAACATCAAAGGAATAACTTGAAAACCAGGGAAAGAGCATACATGATTTCCTTTAACATGTGTGCATTAAGAAACTTAATTCTGCTAGGCTGTTATGGTACACGCCTTTAATCCCAGTATTCAGGAGCCAGAGGCAAGCAGATCTCTAAGTTTAAAGCCAGCCTGGTCTACAGAATGAATTCCAGGACACTCAAGGCTGCAAAGAGAAAAGCTGTCTCGAAAACACAACAACAATAACAAAAAAAATTAATTTTTAGGCTAAGCATGTTGGCACACACCTTTAATCCCAAAACTTGGAAGGCAGAAGTAATCAGATCTCCTTGAGTTCCAAGCCAGCCTGGTCTACATAATAGTTCCAGATCAATCAGGGATAGTAAGAAAAGAAAAAAGAGAATTGAAAAGAAAAGAAAAAGAACTATTTAAAAAACAATCCAGCTGTGTATGATGACACACATCTTTAATCCCAGTACTTGGCAGGCAGTGGCAGGCAGAGTTCAAGGTCAGTCAGGACCACACAGAGGAAACCTGTCTCAAATAATAATAATAGTAATAATAATAATAAATTATTGGGATGGGGTTTCAAGACAGTGTTTCTTTCTTTTTCCCACAGGGAAAGATTCCAATTTATTGATACATCATTGTCACAAATAAGCCCAGTACGGTCAGAAACACTGAGCAGTTAAAGTGCGAATGCAGAGAGACCTGGCAACAGGAGGGAGGACTCCAGCTCATCTCCTCCAAGTCCCCAGCCTGAAAAGGTATTTCTACTACCCAGAGCTGGGTAATCCAATTTATAGTGCTCTGAGCTAAGGAACACAAACTCATACTAGTGGATTGTGTGCAGAGCAAGGAACAGGAAAGTCAAAATATCCTTTCCTCATAGACATTGCTAGACATAGAAATACCAAAAGTAATTTTTCCAACTTCCTGGATGTGCTATCTATTAAGGAATGAGACAGACAGATCTCCTTGAGTTTGAGGCCAGCCTGGGCTACAGAACAACTTCCAGGGCAGCTAGGGATGTCTACTACTTCCCAGGGACTCAGAACTGATGTAGTAGACACTTTCTTACACCCTTAGGAACACTAAATTTCTGACTAGGAAAAACTCATTTACCTTCTTTGCTAGCTCCCAAAAGCAGAGCCAGTATCCCCTGTGAACACTGGGGAGAAAGAAGCTGTAAGAGAATTTGGCAGCATTTAAAAAGCATTAATGACGGGAGGCAGTCACAGCTGTATTTGAGAGTTCAAGGCCAGCTTCCTCTATATATTGAGTTCCAGGTCAACCAAGGCTACTTAATGAGATACTGTCTCAAAAAACAAAACAAGCATTAATGAATATCAAGATTAATTATAAATATAATTAATTATAATTATCTTGAGGCATTTTAGGCGTCCATTATGCCTGGGAATTAAAAATAACCTGGTTAAAGAATTCATGCAATTTGAACAAGCTGAGTGAACTATGGCATCAAGTCCAGTTCACCCCAGTTGTTTCTATTTCCAAATTAAAAAGAAAATCAGACTGATTTTTGAGACCAAAAGAAACACTAAAGGTCATCTAGTTATCCTAGTGTCATACAGCACTGAACTCAAAAGGACCAGGATCAACTGCATCTTTCAGGAACCTGAGAATTCCTGGCCTCACTTTGTCCTCGGGAAATCCAAATAAGGAGACACTAGAAGGAGCCTGCAGTATGCTTCCCTGGCAGCCAAGAGTCAAGGCTTGGAGTGAACTCTCAAGTAGGGAGATAAGGGGTGACATCTTCCTGCTCTGTCCTACAAGCATACAGGTGTGATTCTGTGATAAACAGAAGAGCAGGGAGGGCTCGGTGGGAGAGGCACAGTCCTCCCACGTGGGAAGCCGCTCATAGGCAGGCTGATGGCTGGAACACTAGACAAGATTCAAAGTTTGAGAACTGTTATGAGCTAAGGGTAGACTTGGGAAAATCTTGAAGGGATACTCACAGTTGGATAGTTTTCTGACTTAGCCAAATACTTCTATAACTGAACAGCAGAGGAGATTCCATTATTGAGACCTCTATGCCTGACACACTAGGCAAAAACAAAATAACAACAAAAACAACTACCCTGTGATGTCCTCAAACCATTCAGATGGGTCAGGAAATACTTGGCAGTTATAAAGTTTGTTCTGTTTTGTTTGTCTTTTGAGACTGTGTATCCCTGACTGGCCTGGAACTCACTTTGTAGATCAGGCTGGTCTCATACTTGGGGATCTGCCTGCCTCTGCCTCAGCTTCCTGAGTGCTGGGATTAAAGGTGTGTACCACACCCAGCTCCTAATGGTTCTTAACACTGCCAGCTGCAGTTCTTCTTTCCTTGTACTGAGGGGTTTCCCAAAAGTCAATTCCCTATCTGGAGGTTTCACTCCCTATTTCAATCCCAGGACCATTACCCAGGTAGGCTTTCCCACTGACTGAGTGTACTCAGTCTCCTCGCCCTATTCTGGTCCTACTTTGGCTTTTGTTTTCCTTTCTACCTCTCTTTCCAGCTACCTGAATTATTGTGACATGTAACAAGACAGACAGAAATTCTGACTGGTTCTTAGGGTAATCAGTATCTGATGGTGACCATTAAATTATTAGTGGTATGTCTGGAGCTAATAACCCTTTTAATCTGTAGTTTCTTTCTCTCGTGTTCAGTTCACTGGGAGAGACTTGTCTCATCTTTGCAGCCTGTTTTCACCCCCTCACTCTCATTTTTTCCTGGTGTGGAGCTGTGCACCTGTGCACGCTCACAGAGGCCAGAGGGACATGTTGGGTATCCTCTATTCCTCTGTCACTCCCCACTTTGTTCCTTTGAGGCAGGGTCTCTTTCTCTCTCTTTCTCTCCCTCTCTTAGTTAGAATGGCAGCTACAAAGTCCCAGCAGTTATCCTGTCTTCAGCCCTTCAGTTCTGGGGTCACAGTTGTGTGCAGGACTAGGTCCAGCTTTTGTTTGGGTACTGGGATCCAAATGGCAGTCTTCACGCTTGTGCAGCAAACACTCTTAATCACCAAGCCATCTCTTTAACTCTGGTGCTGGGACTGAACCTTGTGCACATCAGACAATCACTCCAACACTACCCACATCCAGGACCCCTCCTTTTTTTGCACTCTAACCTTGCTGCCCTCCTCTTACTGTGTGGGAAAAATGAAGCAGCACAAAGCCTTAGTTTCTATGTCAGGCTGATTCTGGCTGTCTTCTGCCATTGACTTAATATGCAAGTGCAGATGATTTGCTTGCCTGTCTGGACTACATAGATGATCTCTCTGAGACATCTTTCAGATCAGGCCACATTGGAAAAAAATTAATCATTTCATTAGAAGAGATTCTAACTTCAAGACATGTTTCTATATCTCTTTGAAACAGCTAAAAAGAGGTTCCTATGTACTATATATTTTACTATTTAAAGAAAGCAAGTGTTATCTGTGGAGAAATAGAACCTGGCAGCCCCTACACTGGACTAATAAAAGCAAATCCTTGTAATAAGCAGAGAAACAGACCACAAATGAGACCTGGCAGTGTCAAAAAGGGTCTATAAATTAAATATTCAAAGACTAGAACAATGTTTGTCAAAACAATCCTGTACAAAAAAGAACTTCTGGAGCCATCACAGTCCCTGACTTCAAACTCTACTACAGAGCTTCAGAACTGAAAACAGCCTGGCATAAGAACAGACAGGAGGACAAATAGAAGACACGGATGTCAATCCACACATCTTCGAACACCTGATTTTTGATAAAGAAGCAAAAAATATCAAATGGAAAAAAGAAAGCATATTTAACAAGTGATACTGGCATAACATGTAGAAAAATGAAAACAGACCCATATCTATCACCATGCACAAAACTCAAGTCCAAATGGATCAAAGACCGCAACATAAAGCCAGCCACATTGAACCTTACAGAAGAAAAAGTGGGAAGCACACTTGAACGCATTGGCACAGGGAACCACTTCCTAAATATAACCCCAAGCTGCACAGACACTGAGAGAAACAATTAATAAATGGGACCTCCTAAAACTGAAAAGCTTCTGTAAAGCAAAAGACACAGTCAACAAGACAAAACCACAGCCTACAGAATGGGAAAAGATCTTCACTAACCCCACATCAGACGAGGTCTGATCTCCAAAATATACAAAGAACTCAAGAAATTGGACACCAAAAGAATACATAATCCAATAACAAAATGGAGTACAGACCTAAACAAAGAACTCTCAACAGAGGAATCTAAAATGGCTGAAAGACACTTAAGGAAATGTTCAACATCCTTAGTCATCAGAGAAATGCAAATCAAAACAACTCTGAGATTCCATCTTACACCTGTAAAAATGGCCAAGATCAAAAACACTGATGACAACTTATGCTAGAGAGATTGTGGGGAAAAGGGAACACCCCTGCATTGCTGGTGGGAATACAAGCTGGTACAACCCCTTTGGATGTCAGTGTGGTGATGTCTCAGAAAATTAGTAAAGAACCCTCCTCAAGACCTAGTAATACCACTTTTGGGTATATATCCAAAGGATGCTCAATCGTGCCACAAAGACATGTGCTCAACTATGCTCATAGCAGCATTGTTTGTCATAGCCAGAACCTGGAAACAACCCAAATGCCCCTCAATCGAAGAATAGATTAAAAAAAAAAAAGTGGTACATTTACACAATGGAGTACTACACAGCAGAAAAAAATAACGACAGCTTGAATTTTGTAGGAAAATGGGTGGAGCTAGAAAACATTATTTTGAGTGAAGTAACCCAGAAACCCAGACACAGAAAGACAATTATCACATGTACTCACTCATAGGTGTTTTTTAAACATAAAGCAAAGAAAGCCAGACTACAAACCACAATCCCAGAGAACTTAGACAACAAAGCAGACACTAATGGAGACTTACATAGATCTAATCTACATGGGAAGTAGAAAGTAAAAAAAGACAAGATCTCCTGAGTAAATTGGAAGCATGGGAACCTTGGTGAAGGGTGAAAAGGGGGGCGGGGGGGGGGAAGAGGCAGAGAGGGGAGCAGAGAAAAATGTAGAGCTCAATAAATACCAATTTAAAAAAAAAAAGTGTGTATCACCGTTGCCCAACTGTCCTGGTAGGTAGACCAGGCTGGCCTTGAACTCAAAGAGATAGACCTGGAGTGCTGGTAGTGTGCCTCCACACCCTACAAAAAATTTTTATTATGTTTATTTGTATACGTGCACAGACATTTACACATGCCTGCCACAGTACACATGTGGTGATTAAAGGTTAGCTTATGGGAGTAGATCTTTCCTTCCATCATGTTGTTTCCTAGGCTCAAACAGGCTAGAGGTATGCCAGGCAAGAACCACCTCAGAAGTTCTATTTTGTTTTCCGAGCCTGGATCTTTCTATGTAACATTGACTGAACTTTGTTGTGTAAACTCAGCTGGCTTTGAATTCAATACTCAAGGCTATAAGGCTAAAGAGATCGCTCTGAGGTTAAAAGTACTTACTCTACCAGAGTGTTCAGCTGGAACTTCCAGCTACTCCTGCTTGATTCAGAAAATCCCATCTCTCCAAACCCCACCCTCTCAGAAAATCTCCAAAGAAATGGCTACAAAAAGCCCAGTTCTGCATTCTTGGCTCCTCCCATGAAAGCCCCACCTAAAGCGTACCATACTTGGTGTGTTTCCTGATAAATCCTAATGTTAGTTTCTGTTCTTCTCTTTCACAAGCTCTCACTCTGCAGTCATCTCTGTGTAACGTTCCAATTAACTCCCATAATTTAAGGTAATTTAAGTTCCCTCATGTTAAAAAAAATGCCTAGCAGGGGCTGGCTAGATGGCTCAGCAAGTAGAGATATTTGTCACAAGTCTGGGTACCTGAAACCCACATAAAAGTGGAAGAAACTGACTCCATACCTACATACACATGCACACACCTCCAATAACAAAAAAAAAAAAAACGTGGGCCACATGGATGCTAGGCAAACACTACCACTAAGCTGCACTGACAGAACTCTGATATAATGTCAGTTTAAACAATTATCAGCCAATTCATGATACCATGCCCTTTCTCCACCCATTCATGAGTGATGTGGGATTCACCTCGGTATCCTGTGAACACTATTGGTTAATAAAGAAATTGTCTTGAGCCTGCTCAGGGCAGAATAGAAGTAGGTGGGGAAAACTAAACTGAATACTGGGAGCAGAGCAGAGTCTGACCTCACTTCCTCTTCCTCCCAGAATTCTATTCTGTTTACTCCTCCCACCTATGCTTTAACCTATCAGGGCCAGCCAAGCAGTTTCTTTATTGCTCAATGACCTTCCTCCATCATTTCCCCTTTTTCTGTTTAAACAAAAAAAAAGGAAGGCTTTAACTTAACATAGCAAAATTACATATAACAAAATAGTTATCAAGTAAAAATTACAATAATCTATATCATAACTAAAGAAAACTATAACTATAACTAACTATTCTTCAACTCCTTCAAAGACTCCAGAAGGATATAATATTACCTAAGCAAACAAGAAATCAGCAACTTTCAAACTCTAGAAATGACAGAGACATCTCGCTGCCTGGACAGTCAC
>NW_026067944.1:881549-889553 GCF_014885135.2 Alexandromys fortis
GATGCCCATCTTCCTCTTGAAGTAGATTGGTGCTGCCAGGAGCAGAGTGTCTCATTGTCATGAGAAACCCTAAGTTATTAAAACATTTAAAATGCCATATTCTATAATCTTTGAAAAATATGAAGAATGCCTATCTAAAATATATCTATGCATATCTAGAAAATCTTAACTAACATTACTACGAACTTGACTATTATGATTATCTATTAACAATCTATATTTCTAATTATACATTACATTTTTAAATGAACTACACAATCACAATACCTTAATCAAGATCAGAAATACATATACATATAACAAAACTGACCTTAAATCTCTATCAATAAAGCAAAATCTATACTAATGCAAATTATTCATATCTATATCATATCCCCCTTTAAATGTAAAAGAACATTTATAAACCATATTTGGGAACATGGGCGCAGTTTTTTCTCTCCAAAATGCTTCCTGCTGAATGGGGGGGCGTGGTTAATTAGGTCTTTCATGGTATAACCTGTGTGCTAGTTTCATCTCAGTTGGCAGGTAAGCGAAGCAATTTTCTTAAGATGTTTACAGCAACCCTTCAGGAGGGCGTGGTCCATCATACCAAATTGGGATAGAAGAAATCCACAGACTCTCATCCTCTGTGAAAACAATATAGGAAACTCCTTTCGAAAGCATCATGTCCTTAGATCCAAATTTCAAAGTCAAGGCATCAAAATCTCTATGTTGGATTAATTCAGCAGCATTTATAAACAAATATCTATTAGCATCTGTTGCTCCTTCCTCAGCATTCAAACAATTCGAAGAGAGCATAATAGCATACAGTATCAAGATTCTCTGTGTATTTTCCATCTTTGTATGCTTTATTTTAACCTCTATTTCGTTTATTTTTACTTTTATTTTATATTCTCTGTATCTCTTTGACCTGGAATAACTCTGTAGACCAGGCTCTCCTTGAACTCTCAGAGATCAGCCTGTCTCTGCCTCCCAGGCATTGGGATTAAAGGTGTACACTACCACACCTTGAACTCACAGAGATCTGTTTGTCTCTGCCTTCTAGGCACTGGGATTAAAGGCGTGTGCTACCACACCTTGAAGTCACAGAGGTCAATCTCCCTCTGCAATTCCAGCTTGTAGTGGGCCCATAGGTTGAATTACTTTGTTGACAGCTCTTAGATCTGTCACCATTATCCATTTACCAGATTTCTTTTTTACAACAAACACAGGAGAATTCCAAGGGCTGGTTGATTCTTCAATATGGTGAGCATCTAGTTGCTCTTGCACCAGCTGTTCCAATGCCTGCAATTTATCTTCAGCTAGAGGCCACTGTTTGATCCATATTGGCTTCTCAGTTAGCCATTTTAAAGGTAGGGCTGTTGGTACCTCTAAAGGTTTGCACCACCACTGCCCCGCTAAATATACATTTTTAAGATGCTACAAATCCCTGGACAGTGATGGTGCACACCTTTAAACCCTGGGAGGCAGGGGCAGGTAGACCTCTGTGAGGTCAAGTCTAGCACTTTCTACAAAGTGAGTTCTAGGTGAGCCAGAGCTGTTACACAAAGAAACCCTACCTTCAAAAACAAAACAACAAAAAGATGACTATAAGTCAACATGTTATATACACTGCACAGAGAAAATACACAGAGATGCAGCTCAGTAGAAAATCATTTGCCTGGCATGTATCAGGCCTTAGGTTCCATCCCAAGCACAAAATAAAGACAAAAAAATTACAGGGTTCCCTATAGTTCCAGCTACTCAAGGAAGCTGAGACAAAAGGATCCCTTTGAGCCTAAGAGTTCAAGGACAGGCCAGCCCTGCAACAACACAGTGACAACCACCTCTCTCAAAAAAAAAAAAAAAAAAAAGATAAAATGAGACCAATGATTTTACAATTAGATACAGGCAGGGTAGTACTCACTTACTGATTTGCTAGACAATCACAATTATCTAAAAATATTTTTTTTTAGTTTTTTTTTTAGTTTTTCAAGACAGGATTTCTCTGTAGCTTTGGAGCCTGTCCTGGAACTAGCTCTTGTAGACCAGGCTGGCCTGGAACTCACAGAGATCCGCCTGCCTCTGCCTCCCGAGTGCTGGGATTAAAGGCTGTACCACCACTGCCCGGCTTCTAAAAATTATTAAATTTCCCTCTCAATATAGTACTATGAAGTTGGATTTTTCTTCATGTACTTTGACCAGAAAACAGCAACTGATAGGGCTCATAAAACAATCCAGTTGTGTTCTATTAAGCTAAACACTAAATTACAAAATGTAATACAACTACCACTCTTTGGCAAGCTAATCTGGCATATTGTTATGTATCATTAAAGATGCTACTCATATTATCTATTTTTAGATTTAATTATTGGATATGTGAGTGTGTTGCCTGTATGTATTTTGTCCACCATATGTATGTGACCTATGAAGGTCAAAAGAAGGTATCAGATCCCCTGCAACTAGAATTAGGGATGACTGTAAGCTACCATGTGGACAGTAAGAACTGAACCTAGGTCCTCTAAAAGGGTAAGCAAGTGTTCTTAACCACTGACTCATCTCTCCAGCAGTTTATATTAACTTTTAATTCAGGCATTGATACATTTGAAGATGATTACTTATAACACAATAACTATAACATATATAACAATATCAACAAAAGCTTCTTAATCCTACATAAGAGCTGGGCAGTGGCAACTGCCTTTTTAATCCCAGTACTCAGGAGCCAGAGACAGGCGAATCTCTAGACACATGAGGCCAGCCTGATCGATTCAGGAGCAATTTCAGGACAGCCAGAGCTATACAGAGAAACCCTGTATCAGAAAAACAAAACTGTAGGGCCCTGGTCTCCCTTATTCCTGGGGTGCATTGGCGGGGACAGTTTGTTATTTGTTAACTAAGCTTCCTGTGTGTTTCCGTGCTATCCCTGCCCCACCTGGTGATTTAGTTGCAGGCAATCTTCTCCATTGTTAACTAAGTTTCCTGTGTGTTTATTTCCCACCTCCCTGGGTGGTGAGATCTTTGTGCTGCAGTTAGGTAGAAAAGGGCTTCCCCAAGTCTGAATAAACGGCATTCGCTTGATCTCCTATTGAATGACCCTGGTCTCTGTCTCTTGTGTTCAATCTCCAGGCCCTTGCCCGGACTCGCATTCGGTACAGCTGCGCGCGAACTGTACCGAGGGTGTAACACCAAAACCGGGTGTTACACAAAACAAAACAAATAAAGACAAACAAAAAGCTATTTAGAATCTGTGGTAATTTGAAAGTAATTGCCCCATAAACACAAAGGGAGTGGCACTATTAGGTGTAGCTTTGTTGGAGGAAGTGTATCACTATGGAGGTGGGATTTGAGGTCTCATATATGCTCAACCACGTTCAGTGTCTCAGACCACTTCCTGATGCTTGTGAGTCAAGACTCTTGGCTCCTTCTCCAACACCAGTGGCTACCGAAACAGCATGGGTCATGTCCTGCCCTGATGATAATTAACTAAACCTCTGGTGTCTCTTCACAGCAGTAGAAACCCTAGGACAGAATCCTACATGATCTTTAGGAGGACAAAGGAATTCTGAAATTTGAGAACAAAAACATTAGCCACAAGTGGTGGTACACACCTACCTGTAATCACAGCAGTTGGGAGGCCTGGGTTACACAGCAAGAACCTATGAAGGAAGAGGAAGAGAAAAAAAAGGGAAAGAGGCTGGGTGTGGTGCTTCACACCTGTAATCTCAGAGGGCTCTGTGGTGAGAAGCTCTCACTCCAAAAGACAGTAGGGAGGAGGGAGAGCACAGTGGGCGTCGGTCGGAAGTAGAAGTAGGTGTACTTCAAGGCCAGCCTGAGCTGCAGAAGGCTAAGGGAGTGAGCCACTACATTAAAATAACAATGTCTTTTTATTTACTGCTACAGGATAAGAATGAATCAAAAATTAGCATCATCCTATTCCCAAACAGAAAAGACCCATAGTCCTATAAATTGCCCTTGCTCCAGTGAATAAATTCCCACCCCATTCTCAGTCAAAGAACTATAATGAAACTCAGAGAAAGAGAGAGAGAGAGAGAGAGAGAGAGAGAGAGAGAGAGAGAGAGAGAAAAGTAGTAGGGATTCTGAGAAGAATGCCAACAGGAGAGAGGGAGAATGAGAGGTGAAAATGATTGAGATTTATCATAAAAATCAAACTGCCAAAGAGTAAAAAAGCAAAAATGACAGAGAATAATGCTTCATTACCAACTAGAATTACAGTAATAAACAAAGCTTCTGTAAATACAAAGCCAAAGAATTTTCACTGATGCATGTACACACATTAAAAAGCCTAAGCTTCAAAAGGGTTAACAGAATTCTAATAATCATCTTAGTTCATTACCAACAGTTGAGGGTATCCAGTGAACTCTAGGAAGGACAAACGTCATAAAAGTCATAGAAAAAAATCAACTATTATAAAAATACATCATTTTGAATTATACAGCGCTAGTCACTTTCATTTATAGGACAAACAACAATCAACTCTGTGTGTTGAAGTCAACAAAGACCATCCCGCAAAGGGAGTTAATGATATTCATCATAGTATCCTTTCTGTGAAGTATAATTTCTCAATTTAAATGTAGGCACAAAAACCTGGCAAGGAACAGATTAAATAAGATTAAGATAAATAGATTTTGAAGAAGGTAGGGCAACACTGAGGAGGCTCAGCTTCCCTGGAGTTCTGGTGACAGACATGTTCTCCCCAGTATAGCCACTCTTAGCTTTCAGGATCCATAAAGAACCCTAATTAAACTCATTGGCATTCCCACCCCAAAAGTAAAAGGGTCTAGCAGAAAAGAGAAAGGTGATCAGAGGGAATGGCAGAAAAAGAAGGGTAATGAGGGAGTAACTATATATAATTGAAAATATGAATACATGTGTTAAAATGTAATAGTGAAATAACTATAACATACTAATCAGCAACTTTTAGAAATTTTGTTCATTAAGAATTTATATTGCTAGGTATGGCGGCACAGGCCTTTAATCCCAACACTCTGGAGGCAGACACAGGCAGATCTCTGTGAGTTTGAGGACAGCCTGGTCTAGAGAATGATGAGCTCCAGGTCTGCCAAAGCTGTTACTCAGAGAAACGCTGTAAGGAAAAACCACACATGCAAGCACACGCAGGCACGCACACGCACGCACAGCGTGTCTACTACTACTAACTTCCTCGTTTCCTCAGACGATAAATTAGGAGTTTCCAAATTAAGCAGTTTCATTTAGTTTTGTTTTGTTCATGATAGTCTCGGTGGGAATTTTATAAAGTTTTTTCAAGTTGAAAAAAATTCATTAGTTAGTACCCTATGTAAAATGCAATCACAAAAGTGAAATACAGCTTCAGTTCACTGAAACCTTGACCAGCACAGCTGAAATTGTGTTTCACCGACTTTCTTATTTCTGATCCTAGAGCCCTTGCTCATGTTAAGCTATACACTACGATCGACATCCGCAGTCCATGCCGACACCTGAGCCTTTGAGTCAGCTCTCTCCTCCCACATGATCAAGTAGCAAACTCAGCTTGTCAGGCTTAGCCTTTTTTACCAGCTGAATCATCCCCTCGGCCCTCATTCCTACTTTTTAAAAATTGTTTAGATTGGGGGAGGAGCATCAGGTCACATCTCATTATTTCACCAAATAATATGCAGTTTTGTGCCTGGTGCAGTGGTGACCGCCTTTAATCCTAGCACTAGGGAGGCAGTGTTCCAGGCCAGCCTGAACTACATGGTGAGTCTTTGAAAACAGGAAAGAAAAATAAAAACAGTTGTTTTGTAATACCATTTAGGGACTGCATGGCTGCCACTGCTTCTTGCTACAAGAAATCCATTTCTGCTACGACTACAGTACTTCTTGTATCTTCCTGTACTTCCCACTCCCTCGCCTACCGCCACCCACTTGCACAACGCACCATTTGGAGGTGAGGTGTGGGGATCCGATTTTTGGACCTCTGGTGACAGGTTACTCTGCCGGTGCAAAACAAACCCCCGTTATAATCTGACGAGCGCGATCAAAATCTAATATCCAATTCACTTCCGCTCACACCTCTCCACCGTACAAAACTTCCTGGGGCCCTCAAAGGACCCTACCTGTGCTTCGGCCTCCATCTCCAGGATGCATTATTTCCTGAGATGGGGAACCGGGCCATCGCTCCCCTCCCAAGATGAAGACGCGGGAGTCGGGATCCCCCACATCCTGCCCGCAGGCTGCAGGGCCTCAGGGTTCAGACCGGGTCAGCGGGAGGCGCCGCCGCCGCAGCCCCGCTGCCGCAGGAGGCTGGAGAGCGACGGCGGAAAGACGGACGGACGGAAGGAGGGCGGGAGGCCGGGGGCGGGGACCAGGCCCCAGCTACCTGCGGACTCCGAACGCAGGCTGCCGGCAGTCGCCATGGCCGCAGCCACCTCCGGCCGTCCGAGGACCCCGGCTCCTCTGCGACTCTGACAGCCGGCAAGCAGCGGCAGGTGACGGCGCGACCGCCCACCTCAGGCGCCCGCGGCTGCGAGCCTTCCCGCCGGTTCCGGGGGTGCGAGCAGCCGGGACCCACGAGGAAGAGGCGTGCGGCGGGCGACAGCGAGGACAGCCGCCCGCCGTGGCGAGGGCCGTGGGGATGCTCACCTACCTCCTTGCTGCGCGGCCGGCGTCCGCCCGAAGCCCGGGGCGCTCACATCCGGGTACCCGGAGACGCTCAGCAGCTTCTGCCGCGACCGTCGCCGCCCGCGGCAAACACCAAACTTCCGGCGGCGGCGACGCCTCTCCGGTCAGATGGGGGTTACCTGGGGGCCGTCGTGGGTGCGCTTGCGCAGCGCTTCTCCAGCCCTAACCCGCTCAGCTGACGTGCCCAGAAGACGAAGATGGCCGCTACGCTCCCTGCGTGTCACGCAGTTTTCACCCGGGCCGAGACAGCCGGGCGTCGGGGAAAGGAGAGCGGAGTCCACACTCGGCGCAGGCGCACTGGGAGGCCTAGCGTGCGCGACTCCGCGGGTGGGCGCCCTTCGGGGCGGTGGCAGCGCCCCCTGTTGGTGACGGCTGGTCCTCGTGCTCGTCTCCGGCCCGGGAGATGGGACGGAGGGTAGAAGTACGATCCCCCCGAAGCCACATTGTGGAAGACCAGAGCTATCTTCTGACTGCCACATGCCAGCCGTGGCATATGTACAAGCAGCAAGCCCTGCAAGGTCTGGGCACCTCCACAGCCTGCAAACGCGAAAGTGTGATACGTTTCTCACTGCTATACTCAGGAAAAGAGAAGCTGAGTATGGAGTGAACCCCTTCCTTAGACTGATGGGGACGAAGTCAACCCAAGGGCCAGCCCTGCCGAGGATACCTCTATTGCCTGCTACCTGCTGAGGGGGTCATGGCAGGCAGAACACTTTATCCTAAAATCATACTGTGTTTACACTTTCTCTAAACAATGTCCAATCTGTGGATCACATATTCTAGTCATACACACACATAAATGAGAACTATAATAAATTTGTAAAACCCCTTTAAACTCACCCAAGGCCCCAAAAGGTGAGGGGTTTGCTCAGAATTTCCATCTTTTTCTGTGGGAGCTAATCCTTTGATCTTTCTTTAATAGTGGCCATTAAACCCTGCACTGGGCCGGGCAGTGGTGGCGCACGCCTTTAATCCCAGCACTTGGGAGGCAGAGGCAGGCGGATCTCTGTAAGTTCGAGGCCAGCCTGGTCTACAAGAGCTAGTTCCAGGACAGGAACCAAAAGCTACAGAGAAACCCTGTCTCGAAAATAAAAAAAATAAAAAAAAAAATAAAAACCCTGCACTGGTGGCACACGCCTTTACCCATTTAATATAAGCACTTGGGAGGCAGAGGCAAGTGAATCTCTTCCAGTTCGATCAAGGCTAGCCTAGTCCACAAAGAATGAGTTCCAGGACAGCGGGGGAGCATTAACATAAAGAAAAGGATTAAATGACCATTCTTATCTGAAAACTACACCAGATCACAGGATTTCACACTTTCTTTACCAATGTTCTTTTTTTTTTTTTTTTTTTTTTTTTTTT
>NW_026067944.1:889582-903265 GCF_014885135.2 Alexandromys fortis
TGGTTTTTTTCGAGACAGGGTTTCTCTGTGGTTTTGGAGCCTGTCCTGGAGCTAGCTCTTGTAGACCAGGCTGGTCTCGAACTCACAGAGATCCGCCTGCCTCTGCCTCCTGAGTGCTGGGATTAAAGGCGTGCGCCACCACCGCCAGGCCTTTACCAATGTTCTTATGCCTGAGAAGCTAAGAGCCTAAACAAAACTGTAGTTTCCACTAAGTTTACTGAAGCTGATATTCAGACAGGCCAAGGCTTTTAGAAATGTCCAAAGAAAGGGCCAAAAGTAGTTGTTTTGGGTTTCTGAGACAGAATTTAAGTAACTCAGGCCTCTCATTTTCTTTGTTTAGTTTAGAATGACCTTGAACTCCCAATTCTCCTGTCTCCACCTCCTAAATCCTGAGCTTCCAAGCCCAGACTACTGCTTTAATGGCAGTAGGAAATGGCTCGATAAAGTTTTCTTCACTATAAAATTATAGAACCATGAGGTGATGTGAGACACGATTGCTTCTGACAGCACCAATATATTCCCCCAAAATGATGAGCACCAAAGATATTCCACTTGGAGTTTGTTTTCTTCTTGGCACAATTGGCCTTTGGGCAAGGAACTGCCCATGCCTCGACCACTGACAAAGTACATGGTGTCCAGACTGGATACGCAGGACAGAAGAAAAAGACTGCCAAATCTTGTCAAGACAGTGTAAGATGGTTCCAAATTTTTTTTCTGCCTCTAAAAATGGTCTGTCAGTTAGGCTAGGCATTAGCCAAAGTTGGTAGCCTCAACATTGCAAGTGAGACTTTGATTACTCTGGTAGCCAGTTGTCTGTCATATACTACACGCTTTGGAAGCTGCTTGATTGCACTTACTGCCTACTTAAGTAATATTATCTCCCTTCTCATGCCTTCGATGAGGTTAAAGATAGATAGTCATAGTTACCTTCCCCTTATGATTTAACCAAGCCATTTCTGATACAAGACTTAGACTCTTTAAAATAAAATGTTTATTAAAACATTTAGCATGTGTTCCTTGCTTAATATTGTTCATGCTGGTTGTAATCCTAATTTTATACTTGATATCTGTTCCTAGTGTATGGAGTTTTCCATTGGGTTTGAAACTCTCTTATTTAGACAAAAGGGGTTTGTGATGGGGAATGTCTGTCAGCTGATGATCTTTAAGAGGTGGGACCAGGTTAGGGCATGACCTTTTGGGTACCCTGAGAAAAATGCTAGGTCGCCCAAGGTTCTCTCTCCCTGTGGTTCCTGTGCTACACAACTGAGGTTGGACTTCTCGTTCCTGTTTCACGAGTTTGCCCCTTCTAATAAAAAAATATAATTTGTTTATCTTGGAGTTAGCCTGGGTTTCTTCAACCTGTGTCATTCTACAGTGAGGTTTCCTTTCAGTTTATCTTTACTGAGTTCACACCAGTGCATACACACAGACACACACAGACACACACAGACACACGAACATTCTGACAAAATAGACCTTCATAGTAATGTGTTCTGCTCCATTAGCTTTAGATAAGAGCATAAAAACTCTTGTCAGACCATATGAAATCATATGTACTTACCTTTGGTAAAGAAGTAATTTTGATGAACCAGCCTGCCTCCATCTTAGACTTCAAAGCCATCTTGTAGTAAAAGACAAGCTAGGTTCGTTCGTGTTTATAATCAAAGCTTTGTTTCTCAAGGATTGTGCTTTGTCCCAACTGTAATCGTAACTACACATAGTTCTATACTGCCTGTTCTAGGAATGGCAACCATGTCTTTGTTTCAAAAAGTTATTTATAACCATCTTGCAGCCCTACCTTTGTTTAAAACAGCTATGACTACCTAATGTTATGACCACTATGGTGGTCTGAAAGAAAATGTTACCCATAAAGAGTGACACTCTTAAGTGTGCCCTGTTGGAGTAGGTATGTCCTTGTTGGAAGAAGTGGAAATGTGTCACTGTAGGAGTGGGCATTGAGGCTTCCTATGTTCAAGCTATGCGCAGTGTCACAGTTGCTTCTGCTGCCTATGGATCAAGTTGTAGAATTCTCAGCTTCTCCAGCACGGTGTCTGCCTGCGTGCCACATGCCGTAGTAATAATGGGCTGCATCTCTGAAACTGTAAGCTGCCACCTCAATGAAATATTTTCCTTTGTAAGAGTCTCTTCACAGCAATAGAAATCCTAACTAGCACAACCACCTTGTGACCACCTTGCAATTATGCCTTTGTTTCAGGAGGTCCTTTATGACTCCCTTGTTATACTTATGTTCTACTTTGTAACCTTGCATACTTTGCCTGTCAAATCCCAGATCAGGAAAACCCCTACCCCTGAGCTATAAAAACTTTGTCTTCCTCATATCTAGTGCTGACCTCTTGAACCCTACTTTAGGGTGGAGGCAGTTCATATACATAAATTTTAAAATGTTTCTTTAATTAATTTTTCCATGATGATTTGGATTTGTGATCTTTCTCCTTGAATCTTTGTTATACATACAGATATAGATATAGAAAACATAGATAGATAGATAGATAGATAGATAGATAGATAGATAGATGATAGATAGATAGGTAGATAGATACATAGATAGATAGATACATAGAAAGATAGATAGATGTGCATGGAACCATAATCCTAGAACTCAGTAGACTGAAACAGGAAGATCAAGAGCTCTAGGTAAGGTTGACCTCAGGGGTACAGTGGAAGATCTTGTCATGTTCCCTTAAAGTAATTTAAAGTATAATTAATAATCTGTTTATTGTAGATGTTCATCTTTAAAACTATATATAATCAGTTATTTAAATGTGCAGTGAAAAACAAAATGTTGGCCAGGCGATGGTGGCACACGCTTTTAATCTCAGCACTTGGGAAGCAGAGGCACGCAGATCTCTGTGAGTTCAAGGCCAGCCTGATGTACAGAGGACAGGCTCCAAAGCTACAGAGAAACCCTGTCTCGAAAAAAAAAAAAAAAAAAGATTCCCAACACAAACCAAAGTATGATTCCTGCAGCGTTCACCCTGGAAAACCGATGAATTTACTGGGGTTACTCACAGCAACTGCCCTGTAGAGCCTTGACCCATACTCCAGATGGAGCCCCACTTCAGTTACCCTTCCTCATGTATATACTGTACGCCCAGAGACATCCTGTTCCCCAGACAACCACATGTACTTGTGTAGCATGCCTGGCAGGAACTGGTGAAATCTGATGAGGCCCCCTTCTTTTATGAGGGTTCATCAACAGTCATCAACAGGGGGAGAAACTCTTGCAAACAGATAATAGCTAGTCTGTTGAAGATGGTGGCTGTTTTGCTCAGAGGACTGCATTGTACAACATTTGGGGGAAAATAACTTTCTCTGGCATTATTGTTCATATTTTGAAGAGCATTTTCCACTTCTGACTCAATGCTAGAGGTCTTTGTACTTTAACTAAACCTCAATTATTCTGTAATGTCACATATGACAAATTTGTTTTGCCTTTTGTCAATGGTTTTCTTCTAGAGTTTTCTGCCAATGAACTTTCAAATTTGGCTCAGTTAATCTGGTTATCCACCAAAAATTCATGATGGTCTTTGGCCAAATTTTTAGTCCCCTCCAACATAGAATAAAGAATTCCAGGCTTTACAAATAATGGCGAATGAGAAGGTTAATATTGAACTGATACAAGAGTACAATCCAAAATGGGGGGGCTGCAGTATAGCTGGGCAGTGGTGGTACAATCTTTAATTCCAGCACTCTGGATGCAGAGGCAGGAGGATCAAGGCCAGCCTGGTCTACAGATTAAGTTCCAGGAAAGACAGCACTACACCATGAGACTCTGTTTTGAAAACAACAAAGTAAATAAAATAACTGCAGTACAGAAAAACATTCACCTGAGGAAGAGAAAGGGGGGAACTGAGGCTGTAGCTCAGCCATACAACTCCTACCTGGATCCGGGAGGCCTAGACTTGGTTCTTCATCATGGGGAATGACTCGTCAGGTGAGAAATCAGTTATCTCTACCTTCAGGAGGCAAGGATGAGGCAAAGACAAGAGGATCAAGGTGAGGTCTGCCAGACAGAGCTACATAGCAAGACTCACTCTCAAAATAAAGGGGTGGGAAGGACTTCTCATCTGATGCAAACTCATGAAGCCTATTTGCCTGAATTGGGTCTCCAGAAGCCACATTGAGGCAGGAGTAGTGAACGGACTCCACAAAGTTGGTTTCTGATCTCTGTTTGTGCCTACACACAAGTGCACACACACAAGTGCCTACACACAAGTGCACAATGATAAAATGTTTGAAACAAAAACAGCAACAAAAATGGGCCAGGAAGCTGTTTTGCAGGTAAATGCAGGGGCTTCCTACTAAGCCTGACACCAGAATTTGATCCCTGTAACCAACAAGGTAGAAAGCAATTTGCTCTGCTTTCCCTTTTCGCCCTAGCATTCCTGCTGTATACGTTTTCTGAGATAAAAACATTCCATCCTGGAGGAAGCTCCTTAAGCCAGAAAGTAAACAACTCAAAGTAACTTCAGGAAGTCCCCAAAACTGATCAGCTTCACTAGGCCCCTCCCTTCCAGAATAAGTAATAAAAGCAGAGAGACCCTCTCTGAAGAGCAGAGCCAAACTTCAAAGAAGACTCTCTGAGAAGGTGAGCTGCCAAGAATACTCTGAGATCAGACCACCTGCCTGGAAGAAGCAGAAGGCAGTTGAACTGCCTGGAAGATGTTTAGTCCAACTGAGGCATGTGGGCACGCTCCAGCCTGTAGCTGCTCTAGGCTGCTAGCTCTCTGAGCTGTCCCTAATGTGAGACTGCTGCTGCAGTAGCGGGCTCCGCTGCTGGAAGTTATGTCACCACCTGGGGCCAGGTGCCTTTTCCTGTCAGCATGGTGACATGTGCGCCCCTTAAAAGTGTTTGACAAGCACAGTTTGCTGTCTTGCCTCTTGCTCCTCTCTTGCCTCTTCTTTCCTCTCCTGCTTTTCTTATCTTTCTTGTTTGCACCAGACTTTTCCTTTTGGGCCAACAACCAGCTCCCAATCATGACACGGAGACTATTATCATTTTGAATGCTTGGCCTACTTCAGGCTCGTTTAATTTAAGTTAACCTGTTTCTCTTTATGTACCTTGAGGCTTTTTACTTCTTCTGTGTATTTTTTTTTTATTGCTTCTCATGTCTGCTGGCTGGCGGCTGCCTGGCTGGTTCTTTCTTCTTTCATTTCTCTCTCCTCTCAAGCCTAGATTTCTTCTCTTATTCATTCTCTCTGCCCACCAGCCTATCATTTCTCTGACTAGCTATTGACCATTCAACTCTTTATCAGACCAATTAGGTGCTTTAGGCAGGCAAGGTGAAACAAACACAACACATCTTTACATAATCAAACAAATGCAGCATAAACACACCTTTACACAATAAGGGAATATTCCAGAGCATAAAAAATGTGACATATCTTCATATAGTTAAAACAACATTCTACAACACCTGTTTTCTCTGTCTGTCTGTCTGTCTGTCTGCCTCTTTCATGTCCCCACTCTAAGATGGCCTTTTATTCTTCTCTTCCCTCCTTCCTCCTCCTCCAATAAACCTCTTGCACTAACTCTGTTGCACATGTCATGTTTGCTTAGTGGCATACTTTGGCAGGGTGTTGTTCTTTTTTTAAAAAATGCTGCACGATCCCCGCGCAGTAGGCAGCGGAAATGCTGTAGGTCCCAAATGGTGGTGGCGGGCCATGTGGTGGCGGGGCAGCGGGCTCTGGGAGCAGCCAGACCCAGGCATAAATGGCTGTCGGTCTCAGAGCAGTGGTGGCGGGCCATGTGGCAGCAGGCAGTGGGCCCCAGGCAGAGACGGCTGCTGGTCCCTGAGCAATGGCTGGTCCCAGGCAGGGAGACACATGGCGGGCGGGCAGAAGACAGAAACATGGATAGACACGACATGTAGGGTGAGGTTGAATGTTTATTCAGGGGGTTATGAAGGGGGAAGGGAGAAGGGGGGACAGAGAGAGAGGGAGGGAGAGAGAGAGAGGGAGGGAAGGAGGGAGGGAGGGAGGGAGGGAGGGAGGGAGGGGAGGAGAAAGAGACAGAGAAGGGGGAAGCAGAGAAGTGGGGAGAGAGATGGAAGCGAAGCTGCCTCTCCGAGAGGAAGATGGAAAAGAGAGTGAGCTCAGGCCGGAAGCTGGAGATCAGCCTGCCTCAGCGGATGGGGGAGGGAGCGGAGTGGGAGTGGGCGTGGCTTGTCTCTTAAAGAGACAGAAAACCATAACACAGGGTCCACTGAAAGATACCCAGTTTACCTTTCTTTTTATTCTTTCAACCTATACTGGGGTGGACTTTGGTGATGTAGTTGTCTTTGTGACATTTCTGCTCCTGTAAGTGACTCCTTTAAGGAACAGTAGCCTACTCAAACATGTGGCTTTAGTAGGCCTTGCCCTTCTCCCCCATTCCCTCTGCTTTGGTAAAAAACCAATAGAGTTACATTCCTAAAACTAGCCCCAAGGTCTATTCCCTTATTTGGCCACTTTCTCCACCTGAGGCTGACTACCAAAGTCCGGAAATCAAAAGCCCCCATTAAATTAATCACCTCCTTCTAACATGGGAATTCTCCCTTTACCTTTATAAACCACCATTTGCCTCTGTGTTTCCTTTCCATTCAGAGGCAATCCTTTCTCCCTCCAGGAAAATCACCCCTTCCCTTCTCCCCACCCGCATCCCCTCTACCACAGCATCCTAGCCCATTCTAACATGGATGTCCCCTTTTCCTCCTCTTAAAAATCACGCCTGCAGCCGGGCAGTGGAGGCACACACCTTTAATTCCAGCACTCGGGAGGCAGAGGCAGGTAAGTTTGAGGCCAGCCTGGTCTACAAGATCTAGTTCCAGGACAGGCACCAAAGCTATAGAGAAACCTTGTCTCAAAAACAAAAAAAAAAAAAAAAAAAAAAAAAAAAAAAAAAAAAAAAAAAACAGAACAAAACAAAACCCTCACACCTGCAAGGTCATTTGCTAGCAGCCACTATAACTTCTCTTCCCAGTTTAATAAAAGATCTCTCTGTAAAAACAGGTGTTTGGGTGTGGTTGTGAGGGGAAGCCCCCCCCCACTGTGTGGGGGTGCCTCCTTCACCCATCACCCACATTCCTATAAG
The DNA here is from genome assembly GCF_014885135.2 of Alexandromys fortis. Taxonomy (NCBI): domain Eukaryota; kingdom Metazoa; phylum Chordata; class Mammalia; order Rodentia; family Cricetidae; genus Alexandromys; species Alexandromys fortis. The sequence continues at coordinate 896,676 of NW_026067944.1, forward strand.
TAACCCTTCCAAAATTCACTGGTTCACCAAGTTGGACTTTGGAAGAATCAGTGCTTTGGTCTTTGTGGGGCTCCCTATCTTGGGTGAGTAGATGTATGTATGTATGTGTTGTGTCTCCCTGGGAAAAGTTTGGGTTTTTTGGTTTTTCAAGATAGGGTTTCTCCATTTAACAGCTCTGGCTGTTCTGGAACTTGCTTTATAGGCCAGGCTAGCCTCGAACTCACAGAGATCTGCCTGCCTCTGCCTCCCAAATACTGAGATTAAAGGCGTGTGTCACCTTGGTGCAGCCATGATTTTTTTATTCTTAAGAGAGAGAAAGAAATATTTGATAATACAAATAAAAACTTATCCAGATCTTGTCAGTTTGAAGTGATTAGTGTCCACCTAAAACTAATATAAGCTAATTTTTTAAAAGTCATTTTGGCTATTATAACTGGAAGCTGTGGGGGAGCAACTGACCTCAGACCATCCTGAAGCTCAAATTATGTCAACAGGATACTACAATGCCCACCTCTGTAAGCGTTACAGTTCTGAGTAACTGTCAAATGGTGCAAGTCATACCACACAACAAACCTCACAAAAGATCTACTGGGAAGAACACAGACGAGTGGCTGCCTCTGCTCCGGAGAGAAGCAGCAGAGAACCAAGAGGGAGGTGGGTTTATTTGGGGGCTCTTAGGGGCAGAACTTTTTGAGGGGAGGTATTGGTGGGATTTCAACTCCTAAGCTTGGAACAAACTCAAGGATTGATGTAATTTTTAGCCCTAGGAGTGTGCTTGGGCCCTTTTACCCTGCACCCTTTTCTCTCCTCTGCATCCACTCTCATGTAGGCTTTGCTGACATCAGGACAAAGATCACTAGAGCTCAGGACAGAAGGACAGCAGTCAAATGACAGGAGAAAGTTCTGATTGGTTCAGCCTTGTGATCTGCCACGCCTGAAACAAAGGCTATGGCCTTCAAGTGTGTTTTCTGGCTAAATTAAGAACTGTGACTTGTTAGCCACATTTGTTTTCCTTGATGACTCCAAACTTGTTTGGTTTGGGTTCTGTTTTTGAGACTGGGTCTCATGTAGCTCAGTTGTCCTGGAACTCACTGTGTAGCTGAAGACGACCTTCAATGTCTGAGCTTTTTGCCCCTATCTCTCGAGTGCCAAGATTAGAGACATTTATATACCATCACGTCAAGTACTGTGCTGTGCTGAAGACAGCACACAGAGCCTTATGCATGCCAGGCAAACACATCTCCAACTCAAGGTGTAGTTTCCTGTACTTTCTTATAATAATAACACCCAGTTCAGGAGCTGGAGAGATGGCTCAGTGGTTAAGAACACTTTGAAAGGATCTGGGATTAATTCCCAACACTCAATGGCAGCTCACAACTGCTGTAACTCCAGTTCCAGGGCATCTGACACTCTCGCACGTAATACATGCAGGCAAAACACAAATGCACATAAAAAGTAGAAATACATCATTAAAAATAAAAAGACTGGTGGTAGCGGCACACACCTTTAAACCCAGCACTCAGGAGACCGAGGTAGGTGGATCTCTATGAGTTTGAGGTCAGCTACAGAGAGAGTTCCAGGGTAGCCAAGGCTACATAGAGAAACCCTGTCTTGAAAAACAAACAACCCCCAAACAGCAACAAAAGCCCACTCATTTCTTTAAACAGGCACAGTGCCCCCACTCACACACTCTCATTTCCTTACTCTCTGCCCTCTGCTGTGACCAATCTCATTAATGCAGCATATACAATCTCTGCTACGTCACCGAGCACAGAGCAATCCTACTCTCACACCGACCCTATTGCTTGCAGCAAATAGGTTTACTTTGTTTCATCCTGCTATCTTAACTTCAGATCACATAACAGTTTCATACTGTGAGAGGGTAAGAAATTCTTTTTTTAAAAAGTTCACGGCTTCAGCAGTATCTTGCTGACCCTTGCGATATACTAAATTTAAAAAAATCAAACTCCAAAATAAAGACAAAAGAAAACATGTTTGTTATTGATCTAACAACAATGGTTTTTCTTTTTCTTTTTTGGTTTTTCAAGATTGGATTTCTCTGTGTGACAGTCCTGCCTGTCTTAAAACTTGCTTTTGTAGACCAGGCTGGCCTTGAACTCACAGACCTCTCTCTGCCTCTGCCTTCTGAGTGTGAATGCTGGAACTAAAGGCATGCACCACCACTGACAATGGCTTTTCAATTTAACATCTGAGAGAATCAACACTAGCATATGCATGCAATTATGCCGTGCCCACATGGCTGAGAGAGAATCAATAGGTGTCAGCTAGACTATAAGATTACAAGCACAAACATCTGAAAAGAAGAGCGAGCTCGATGAACTACAAGACTTTAGACATTCCCATCTTACTGAGGGGGAAAAGATGGGTCAGAAGGAAGGTGGGCCCCAAAGTGGAAAGGTTGTTGTGGATTCTAAGGAGTATCTGGTGTTCAATGCTGGCATTACTGCAGTGGATGACATGAACATGTATAAAGAAACAAGTTTTTCTTTATAAAGCATTCATTCCACTGGGGAGACATTTGTTTGTGAATACTAATTAAGGACTCAAGGTTTGTCTTGACATTACTGAAACCATCTTGAGTGGTAACTATAACAATTACCCCTGAGTCACCCTGGTCAGTTTTCCCAGCATAAAACAGACAAACTCCTGAGAGAGGTGTGTGAAGCTTTATGACCAGAGCTTGGCTTAAGAATGTGCCTGATTCTAATCTGATAGTAGCTGGAGACAGATTGCATACAGTCTGACAGGGGAGATCACTTTTAGGGGGAAGAGGAGAGTTGAGATAGAGTCTACTCATGTGGTACCTGATGGTCTCAAATTTGCACCACCATGCCTAGCTCTGGAATAACCTTTACCCGATTTTATAACCCACCTATCTTCTAACCCACGTTTCAAGGACCTATGTGCTTTTCTTGATGTCCAGGCCCATGCTTCTGTTGTAAGTCACTCGTAAACTGCACACTGCAATTCTGGACCTATTGCCTCCTTCTTTGGTCTCATAGGCCCTGGGACCAGCTCCCATACAATGGGGCAGGGATGTTTTGTGGGGATACTGGATGCTGGAGAGTGCAGTAAACAGATTCAGTTTTTTGTTTTCAGACAAAAAACTAATTCTCCTGAGTACAGTAGATAAGTAAATAATTGTAAGACTCAAACAAATATGATAGTAAACCAGTATTATCCAAACTTCTTATGATAGTGGGAATTATCTACACTGTAATCAGAAACACATATAGATGTTGAGTAGTTACAATGTGTTTATTGCAAATAAGGAGTTGAATTATTTAATTTCAACTGAAGTATCCACATATAATTTTTTTTTTTTTTGATTTTCGAGACAGGGTTTCTCCGTAGCTTTTGGTTCCTGTCCTGGAACTAGCTCTTGTAGACCAGGCTGGCCTCAAACTTACAGAGATCTGCCTGCCTCTGCCTCCCGAGTGATGGGATTAAAGGCGTGCGCCACTACCGCCCGGCCACATATAATTTTTTTAAGTCGAAGAACTTACTATATAATGAAGGGCTTATTTAAAACTCTGTCCTGAGAATGGCTTTCCTATTTTTAAGAAGGTGCTCAGTAGGGGATTAGTACAATTCACGTCCCCAGAGGAAAACCATGCTGTCCAAAGATCTGATTGGCTCAACTTAGTGGTCAAACAGACTAGGGACAATTTGCGGGACTAAGTTCTCTGCTTCCAACATGTGTGTCCCAAGGATCAAACCTAAGTCTTAGAGGGTCTCTCAGAACTCCCATAAATGGTTTTAACGTTTGTGAATCCTCCTGCAGACATCTCCCACCAGCCATCACGCATTCAGAAGGCGCAAAGCACTCCTCCCGTCGCTAGGGGCCGCTGTCGCTCTCCCGGCCGCCGGAAGGCAGCGCGGCTTCCGCGTTTTCGCCGCGCATCCGCAGCCCTCCGCGCGCTCTTCCGGCCATTCATACGGCTTGTCTGGGAGTCTTTGGGGCCTGAATTCCGTGTCCAGAGGGAGGCTGCAGCGCTAGGATGAAGCTCGTGAGGTGAGGAGGCTCCCCAGGCGGGGCGAGGGCGGCGGGAACAAGGTTTGGGCGGGCTCGGAGAGTCGGGCTTCTGTGCTCGCAGGGAGGCGGGAAAGCCGCGTGCGCGCGGCCTGGCCTGCTAACGGCCTCCGCCCGCCCGCCCGCCCTTCTCGTTGCCGCGGGAGCTCGGGCGAGGGGTCGGCGCGTCCCTGCCCCGCAGCTCTTCCCGGAATGGAGAGACCCAACCGCCACTGCCCACCTCCAGTGCCCTGGCTTAAACCGAGCGGTGACCGGTTTTCCTAGCAAGTCGGGCTCCTTGCACCGAAAAGAACTAGCAGGGCTTTCTTTTCAGATAATGATGCCGACTTGCTAGGCTCTTTAGATTAAGTTGTCCTTTATTTTGGACCGGTTATCCGAACTGTGTAACGGCTTCCGATTCACGAAAGATCATGTCCCGGGGTAGGACAGAAATTAACAAGTTAATTTCGACCTATTGCACAGATTGTGTCGGTTAGTCGAGCCTTGTTTGCTGGTGTGATTACTTCCAAACTAAATAGACTTGAGGCCAAACCTGAAACGGCATAATACCTAAGCCAATGGTAAGAAATACTTAGTTTCTTCAGTCAAGAACTGTTTTACCCGACCAGACTGCCATTGGCCACCTCTTAAAGTAGTTGTACAGTAATCAAGAAATTATTTTATTGGGGGGGGGGTGTTTCGAGACAGGGTTTCTTTGTGTAGCCCTGGCGTCCTGGAACTCACTCTGTAGACCAGACTGGCCTCGAGCTCACTGAGATCCGTCTACCTCTGCCTCCCGAGTGCTGGGATTTAAGGCGTGCGCCACCAAGCCAAGCTACAAGATTGCGTTCTTTTTCTGTTTAATGATGGAGGCAAAATAAATTACTTCTGATCTGTTTGAAATAGTAAATACTCCGTTCAGGGGGAGTTGGTACAGAAGGCATTTAAGGTTAAAAATAAGTAAAACTCCACGGGCTCTGGGGATGGTGCCCAGAGAGCTTCCAATAACCATTTCTGCCTCTGAGCTACAGCCCCAGACAACTCGTGTTTAGACTATAATGTTAGGTAGAAAGGCTCAGAGTTTAAAGTTCGCTCTTGCCATTTCCATACTGCCTAATGTATTTGCAGTAACTTAACGGTTTCTCATTTAAAGATTCTGTTAGGATAAATTTGCTTTAAGGCGGTGGTACTGGCGGTGTACCTAGACCTCCAGGCAGCATCCTAGGCACGTTCTCACTCTGTTACTGGTGGAATTATTTTTCCCTTCAAGACAGGGTTCCCCCTGGCTAACATCTGCTGTCCTGGAACTCTGTAGACTAGGCTGGCCTCGAACTCAGAGATCCACTTGTCTCTGCCTCCCAAATGCTGGGATTAAAGGCTTGACAGCCCCCCCTGCTGATGTGAGAGCGCCAGATCCCATTACAGATGGTTGTGAGCCACCATGTGATTGCTGGGAATTGAACTCAGGACCCCTGGAAGAGTAGCTGGTGTTCTCAGCCGCTGAGCCATCTCTTCCGCCTTGATGTGATTTTTTTTTAATGGTTTGTCTTGAATCCTAATTTTTGTAGTGCACAATATAGACATTTCTTATAGGAGAATGTGAAGATGGTTGTTTTGATGAGTGTGCATTTTCAGCAGGCTTTCTCGCTTGTGCCTCAGTTAGTGGGACTGCAGTCATCCTTTGTCCCATTGCCTCCTCTCTCAAACCTGGGAAGTGGGCTTTTTTGGTTACTTTTCTCCTAATTTGCCTGTCATCTGACAAATTGCCAATTTTCCTATTTTTCTGAATGAAGATACCTCTTACCATGTCTTTGGTTTTCTGATCAAATAGTGAGAATTTAGATACTAAAAGGACCCCATGTACCTGACTGTTTGATGTCCCACTTGCATTAAAAAGAGAATTCAAGCCCAGTGGTGGTGGCGCACACCTTTAATCCCAGCACTCTGGAAGTAGAGCCAGGCAATCTCTGTGAGTTTCGAGGCCAGCCTGGTCCACAAAGTGAGTCCCAGGACAGCCAGGGCTACACAGAGAAACCCTGGGGTGAGGGTGGGAGAATTCGAATCCCCGCATTGGGGAGGCAGAGTCTGAGTTAGAGGCTAGCCTCATCTACAGATTGATGAGTGTGCATTACACAGAGAAACCCTGTCTCAAAACAACAGCAATAATAAGGAAATTCACAAAATGAAGGATTCACTGGAAAATTGAGACACTGGAAGTCACTCTGTACCCCATGCTGACTTCAGATTTCTGAATCATCCTGCCTCAGCCTCCTGAGTAATTAAGATTACAAGTCTTGTCTAGATTTGTAATCTTAAGGAAATTCTTCAGCAGGATATTATCTCTACGAAAGGATCCTTTTTCCACATACCCCTTCTTTCTGAAACAGTTCCTCTTGCCGTTCTGTTTTGTTTTTCAAGGCAAGGTTTGAAGCTTTCATGGAACTCTCTCTGTAGACCAGGCTGGCCTCCAATTCACAGAGATATACCAGCCTCTGCCTCCCTGGGCACCATCACTGCCTATTCCAGTTCCTGCTTCTTTTTTTTTTTTTTTTTTTTT
>NW_026067944.1:904848-940653 GCF_014885135.2 Alexandromys fortis
TTTTTTGGTTTTTCGAGACAGGGTTTCTCTGTGGTTTTGGAGCCTGTCCTGGAACTAGCTCTTGTAGACCAGGCTGGTCTTGAACTCACAGACATCCACCTGCCTCTGCCTCCCGAGTGCTGGGATTAAAGGCGTGCGCCACCACCGCCTGGCTACATTTTTTTTTTAAAGATTTTATTTATTACATATACAATATAGTGTTCTGCCTCCATGTATGCCTGCATGCCAGAAGAGGGCACCAGATCTCATTTTAGATGGTTGTGAACCACCATGTGGTTGCTGGGAATTGAACTCAGGACCTCTGGAAGAACAGTCAGTGTCCTTAACCTCTGAGCCATCTCTCCAGCCCTTTTTTAAGGAAAAGAAAAAGCCAGGTGTGGTGATATGTGATTGGAAATTGTAGTCAAATGTGTCATGGACTGATAAAAGCTCAAACTGATGGAGAGTGCGTGAATAATTATAAGCAATTCACAAAAGAAATACACATTTTTCTCTATTCATTAAAGGTACTAAATTTCGGGCAAATTGCCACTTCCTTCCTCCTCCTTTGTTTTTATTATTATTGTTGTTGTTATTATCTAGATTTATGTGTTATTATCTAGATTTGTGTGTATGCATCACATGTTTGTCTGGTGTTTATGGAGTAGTTACAGACAGTTGTAAGCTGGCATGTGGGTTCTAGGGACCTAACCGGGGTCCTCTGGGATAAGCAGCCAATGCTCTTGACTGGCTGCAAAGCCGTCTCTCTAGCCTCTTCTTTGAAACAGTCTCATTTGGCCAGGCTGTATAGCTAAGCCCTTGAATTCCTGTTCCTTCTACCCTCATTTCCCAAGTATTAGGATTACAAGCATCCTAGCTTTGCTCCTTAGAAAATTATTACTATTCTGTGTGTTCTTGGACACAAGAGGTGTACATGTACATTACAAGACAATTTGGGGGAGTTTATTTTGCCTTCCACCAGGGTCCCAGAGATTAAAACTCAGGTCCTCAACCTGTACAGCAAGTGCTTTTGCCTGCTGAGCCATCCTGCCAACCCTGCTTGCTATTTGAATTCATTAGTTTTGTTATTGATGATTGTTGTTTTTGAGGCAGGATCTCGATATATAGCCTTGGCTGACTTGGTGCTCACTTTGTAGACCAGGCTGGCATTGAAGTAACAGATCCACCAGCCTCTGCCTTCCTGTTGATATTAAAGGTTGCCACCATGCCTGGTTCAATTTTTTTTTTAAAGATAATTATCATCAGGTTACTGGTGGTGCACGCCTTTAATCCCAGCCTTTGGGAGGCAAAGGTAGGCAGATCTCCGTGAATTCCAGGACAACCAAGGCTATGAAGAGAAACCCTGTCTAGGGGGCAAGAAAGATTACAATTAATTATTTGTGTGGAGGGTTGGCATTACTGTGTGTGTACAAAGGTCAAAGGACCCTAGGCGGAGTCGCTTCTCTCCATCATTTTGGCTCCAGAGATCAAACTTGGATCGTCAGGCTCTGCAGCAAATACTTTACCCTCTGAGCCATCTTGCTATGTCCTTCACTCTCTTTTTGCATAGATAGAAAATAGGAAGATTGGTTATTGATATTGGTGAGTGTTTGCATAAATGAATTTGTAATAGCAAAACGTTGAAAACGTTCACAGTGAAATAATTGGTATTTCCATATAGTAGACTGCTATCTAACTCTTGGGATATTTATTTTTAAGGAATCATTTCTAGTGTAAACTGCTAAATAAGGTCTAAGTGTTATGGATGCTATTGAAGAATGGACTACATGTGTGCCTATGGGTTATAAGAATATCCCTAGTCACCAAGAATTTAGGGAGAGAAAAGAGGTTCTTTATCTCGCCCATGTAACTTTATGCTACTAGTGATAAGTCTTATTTTTTGTGGCTTAAAATTAGTCTAGGATCTTTTTTTATTTTTTTAATTTATTCATTTATTATGTATACAATATTCTGTCTCTGTGTATGCCTGAAGGCCAGAAGAGGGCACCAGACCTCATTACAGATGGTTATGAGCCACCATGTGGTTGCTGGGAATTGAACTCAGGACCTTTGGAAGAGCAGGCAATGCTTTTAACCTCTGAGCCATCTCTCCAGCCCAGTCTAGGATCTTTTTGTTGAGACAGTATCTCACTTGCTGTATAGACCAGGCTGGCCTCCAGTTCACAGAGACCTAGCTGCCTCTGCCTCCCAAGTGCTGGAATTAAAGGCAAGCCCACCACCACTGATACTACTCCAGGATCTTCAATGTCTTCATTTGAGGTGGTTTTCTAGCAGTTTCCAGTATTTTCTAGTCCAGAGCTCCGAACGGTTTTGAACCTGGTTCAACACAAAATCACAGACTCAAGCATGAACTTTGTAGATGACATTGTTGTGTCAGATATACATTTGAATACTCTTATAGTCCATGGGCTGTGGTTTGAACACCCCCAATTCTTCATCTAGTGTGGTCCAAAGAAGCCAAAAAGGTAGGTACACCTGTAGTAGACAGATGCCAGATGACAGCTTATTACTTCATTCCTTTATAAGTTTGAGAGTTTAGTTCAGGAAAGTTAAATACACTATATTATTAATATGAATTGTTAAGATATGTTTATGTGTATGAGTGTTTTATCTGCATGAATGTAGTGCACCAGAGCTTGTCTGATGCCTGTGAACATCCAAATAGGGCTTCAGGCCCCTGGGACCTGGTGGTTTTTAAGCTTTCATGTAGGTTCTGGGACTTAAACTGGGTCCTCTGCAAGTGCTCTTAGTTCTGGTCAAGTGTTCAGACCCCATACGAATTGTTGCAGTATCATTTTGAAGATTTTGAACTCTAGCAATTTCACCCTACCAGCTTTACAAAAAGACTTCTAAATGTTACAGGTAAAATTCAGTACTTTTTATTTTATAGATTTTTGATGAAATTGAGTCATGAAACCGTAACCATTGAATTGAAGAATGGAACACAAGTCCATGGAACAATCACAGGTGAGGAGGCCGCACTCTTTCTTATAATGAATGTTTTTGTTTTTCTCTCCATGTTCATGTGCTGGAGAGTGTTTTTTGGTTGCTTAATAAGCATTGTTGTAGTAAAGATCCTCATTCTTTTTGTTTAGATTACTGAATGGGCCTTAGTTAAGCCCCTCATCTTATATTCTTGTGCTACAACCAAACCACATTGCCAGGTGCTTTTGTTTTTATAGCTTGTATATCTTTGCTTGTGTGTTCTTCTCCATAAAATATTGCTTCTTCCAAAACACTTTTGAGACTTTACACTTTGATTATGTTTGTGTTTCACATTTGACTAATTTTTTATTACTTTTATTATATATGTGTGATTGATTTCATTATGGTATTTTCACACAGCTGTATTTTTATCTTCCTTTATTGTCCTCTCCTCTTCCGCTACTGCTTTCTTATTCCCACCTATTCATCCTCCATGTGCCAGTCTTTATTTTTTACTGACCCACTGAGTTTTGGAACAGTTTCTTAGCTAATAGTAGGCACTCCAAAAGTTTTTTAAGTGATTATTTAAAGAAAGAAAATAATATCTTAATATGTGTTCATATTCTCATCTAAGTCCAGTGTTTTAGTAAACAAAGAGATGTAATGGGATGTCATTTTATGGTTATTCCAGGACTTGATGGTACCAGTTGTGAATGGAACTTGCCTATTAAGTTTTGTATGGTATGGCATCATATCTAAGGAAGTACAGCTGCTGCCCTTGTTAAAGTGTCCTGAGTAGTGATTTGGTCTACTTCCTGCAGAACACAGTTGGGCGTTGTGGAAGGGCTGGGGTGGGTTTTGTTGTGGTAGTGTTCCCTCCGCCCTCTATTTCTAGGTAGAGTCTTAAGTATTCTAGAACTAATCTTAAACTTACTGTGTATGGTTAAGGATGGTCTTGTTTTCCTGCCTCTAGCTCCTGGGTGCTGGGATTATAAGTGTACACAGCACACCTCTTTTATTTGGCAATGGGGGTTGAAACCAGGGCTTCATATCTAACAGCTGAGCTATCCCCAGCCCCCAGAATGGCCATCTTGCTCTTTTTTTTTAATCAAAATCTAATGATAAAAGCTCTACTATTAAAAAAACAAACAAACAAAAACAAAAACACACGTTTCACCATATACATAATAGGTGCTTAGTAAATGGATGTCCCAGGAGGAAGGTTTCAAAAAACTGGGAGGACAAAATTTAGTAAAGATCTCATTCCCTCTAGTGGACAGTCACTGTTGAGACTTCAGTATCTTATATGAACATACACACACTTATACATACAGCTCAGTCATCACAGTATGCTATATGCCATGAAGGTAGTGAGAGACTAATTAATATGTCTTAATGTATAGGTCTTAGAACATAAGAGATGGTAAGTCTCTCTGCTCCTCCTTGCCTACATAAATCAGTGTCCCTAGGAGGCAGAGGAGGCGGAATATATCGAGGCTATATCATAGGAAGGGGAAAGGATTTGTTGTTGCTTTTTTTTTTCCTAAGACAGAATTTCTCTGTGTAACCCTGGCTGTCCTGGAACTTGATCTGTAGACCATGTTTGCCTTGAACTCAAAGATGCACCTGTCCCTGCCTCCTGAGTACTGAGAGTAAAGGCCAACATTCCCATTTCCCAACCCCCTTCTTGTTTGTTTTCTTTTCCTCTTTCTTTCTTTCTTTCTTTCTTTCTTTCTTTCTTTCTTTCTTTCTTTCTTTCTTTTTTCATTTTTCAAGACAGGGTTTCTCCATAGCTTTTTGGTTCCTGTCCTAGAACTAGCTCTTCTAGACCAGGCTGGCCTCGAACTCACCAAAAAAATTTTTTTTAAGAAATAAACAAATAGACATGTTAAGCTGGTTGTGGTGTTGGTTGCCTGTAAACCAAGTAAGCACTAGGGAGACTTAGAAGAATCACAAGTCTGAGGTCAGCCTGGAGTGCAGAGATAGACTTTATCTCAGGAAGGTAGGGGAGGAGTTCCGAGAGACAGGTGAAAAATAGCATAGGTCTTTAAAAAGAAAGTTGAACATGGTTGATAGAATGTTGGATAAGGAAAATTATGGAGACAGCGGGAGAATTGTGCCACAAACACTATCCAATCCCGGGACAAGAATTCTGTTTTGAAAGTAGTGGACTTAAGGCATATACAATATTCACGTTCCTTCACAGCTTGCTATATTTCATTTCCTTTGTCTACCAGATAGGTTCTTTCTCTGTAGTCCAGCTCTCCTTGAACTCGTGGCACTCCTCCTGCCTCAGCCTCTTGAATGCTGAGATTCCAGGCATGACTTAAGCATACCACCATGCATCCTATTCAGTGCACATACTTAGCCTGCACAGTAGTACCATGGCTAGGAAGGGGGGCTTTATGAAGGAGCAGTTGCTAGTTTATATTGCATCCCCCCATTTGCATGTAACTAACAGATTAGATAACTCTTTTGTTAATTTAAGGATTTATTTATTTTATAAATACAGTGTTCTGTCTGCAGGCATGCCTGCATGCCAGAAGAGGGCATCAAATCTCATTATAGATGGTTGTGAGCCATAGATGATTGTGAGCCGTCATTTGGTTGCTGGGAATTGAATGTAAGACCTCTTCTTTCAGCCATCTCTCTAGCCTCCAGATAATACTCTACAGGATTATTTCAACTGTGGCAAGATAGATTGCCTTCTGGTAATTGTTCTGTTTTCCTCCTTAGGTGTAGATGTTAGCATGAATACACATCTTAAAGCTGTGAAAATGACCCTGAAGAACAGAGAACCTGTACAGTTGGAAACATTGAGTATTCGAGGAAACAACATTCGATACTTTATTCTACCAGACAGCTTACCTCTTGATACATTACTTGTGGATGTTGAGCCTAAGGTGAAATCTAAGAAGAGAGAAGCTGGTAAGTGTGAAGGTGTTTTGTGTATAGGGTATTTAAATCTTAATTCACTGTTGAAAATACCTTTGTGAACAACAAGGGTGTTTTGTTGGCTTGGAACATCTTATACTTATGAGTGCATGAGTGCATGTGACAGAGCTTCTGGAGTTGCTATGGAGACCAGCCATGCCATTCTTCTGTAATCTCAGCATTCAAGAGGCTGAGGCAGGAGGAGTGCCACAAGTTCAAGGAGAGCTGGACTACAGAGAAAGAACCTATCTGATAGACAAAGGAAATATATAACAAGCTGTGAAGGAACGTGAATATTGTGTATACCTTAAGTTCACTACTTTCAAAACGGAATTCTTGTCCCAGGATCGGATAGTGTTTGTGGCACAATTCTTCCGCTGTCCCCATAATTTTCCTTATCCCATTCTGTCAAGCTATGTTCAACTTTTTTTTGGAGGCTGGCGGCACGGCTGCCTCTTATTTTATATAATTTGTGAAAATTCATTGTGAATCTTCTTGCCCATACAACTAAGAAAACGTTAAATTTTGTTGACTTATTGACTGATTCTCTTGTCTTTGTGCCTTCTCGTTCTAGCTACTGCTGTCGGTTGGCACAGACTTTATCTCAAGCCTCCCTTCAGTTTTCATAAGCTCCTGTTCCTGTTGTCTTAGGGGTTCTTTCTTTTTTTCTTTTTTCTCTTTTCTTAGGGGGCGGGGTTGGGTTTTTGAGACAGGGTTTCTCTGTGTAGCTTTGGAGCCTGTCTTGGCATTCACTCTGTAGAACAGGCTGGCCTTGAACTCAGGAGATCCACCTGCCTCTGCCTCTTGAGTCCTAGGATTAAAGGTGTGCACAGCCACCACCTGGCTTTTCTTAGGTTTTCTGTTGCTGTGAAGAGACACCATGACCACAGCTCTTATAAAAGAAGCACATTTAATTGGGGTGGCTTACATTTTCAGAGGTTTAGTCCATTATCATCATGGTGGGACATGGCGGGATGTAAACAGACATGGTGCTGGCTATATATCTTGATCAGAAGGCAACATGGAGTGAACTGCCTCACTGGCTGTGGCTAAACTTACTTGAGACCTCAGAGCCCGCCTCTACAGGGACATACTTCCTCCAACAAAACTGTACCCACTCCAGCAAGGCCACACTTACTATTAATGCCATTCCCTTTGGAGGACATTTTCTTTCAAACCACCACCCTCATTGTTTTTATTGTGTTATTATTTTGCAGGCACACATGGGAAGGGAGGTATGGAGACAGGGTTTCTCTTTGTAGCCCTGGCTGTACTAGAACTTGCTCTGTAGACTGGGCTGGCATTGAGCTCACAGAGATCTGCCTCCAGAATGCTGGGATAAAAGACATGTGCACTACTGCTTGACATTAGTTTTACTTTCGTTAACCTTATTTATAATTTGAAATTTTCTTGTACATATACATAATATCTTGATCAGCTCTTGAACCTCTTCTCCCATATACCCCAACTTCATGTCAGATTGTGTGTGTATATGGTATAGGACTATTCTACCTCAATTTTTCTTTGAGAAGTTTTTAGTATTTTGTCATTGTTAGTTTTCTCTGATTGCTTTCTTTTTCTTTTTCTCTTTTTTCTTTTTTTTTCTGATGTAGCTCACCTGATCTCAGATTAACTGTAGTGAAAAGTAACTTGGAACTCTTACTCCTGCCTCCATTTCCCAAGAGCTAGGATTAGAACTGTTCACTATCCTGGTTTATGTGGTGCTAGTGATCAAAAGCATGCTAGGCAGGCACTCTGTCCCATTACACACACAGGGTTTCTCTGTATAGCCTGACTGTCCTGGAACTTGCTCCATAGTCCAGGATGGCCTCAAACTCAAAGAGATCCTCTTGCCTCTGCCTTCCAAATACTGGGATTAAAGAAATATACCACCTCTGCTGGTGTATTTTTATTTTTAAAGACACTTGGATTTTCTTTGCCTGGAGATGGCTCAGAGAATAAAATTACTTGCCATGCAAGCCTCCTTACCTGAGTTTAATCCCAAACCTGCAGTGAAAAGAAAAAACATCTCCCAAAAGTTTTACTCTGCCTTCCACATGTGCAGTGTGGCATTCTCTCAAGTATGCACATACATACACATAACATATACACATGTGATAGTAAAACTAATAATTCATTAAGAACTAACATTGGAGAATTAAACCTATAATCTTGTACATAAAAAATAAGCCTCTACTATTTTATTACATTCCCATCATTTTGTTTTCTTATTTTTACATTTAGTTATTTATGTGTGTATGCAGGTGCCTGAGAGTATGGGCACATATGTATGGTGATGTGTGTTTGGAAGTGAGGACAACTTGCAGGAGTCAGCGTGCCTTCTTTCACCATGTAGGTCTTGGGGATTGAACTTCAGTTAGCAGTCGTTGCAGCAAACACTACCTACTGAGCCATCTAGCCTTGAGCTTGTGCCCCTCTGCTCAACCTCCCTAAGTAACTGCCCCCCCTCCACAGGGTTTCTCTGTAGCTTTGGAGCCTGCCCTAGAACTAGCTCTTGTAGAACAGGTTGGCCTCAAACTCAGAGATCCTCCTGCCTCTGCCTCCCAAGTGCTGAGATTAAAGTCAGGTGCCACTACCTCCCGATGTAACTGGGCTTTCTTAGTCTCATTCTGTTGGTCCTAACTTCTATTGGATTCCAAAGTAAGTTGGCCTCTTAGCTAGGCAGATTAAAAGTTTCAGAATCTGGAATTCTATCTTAGAGTTTAGTTTCTTGCTATATTAGCTACTTTCTTGTTTCTCTGAGAAAATACTAGACAAGAAGAAGCTTAAGGAAAGGAAGGTCTGTTCTAGCTCAGTAGCTATCAACATGTGGGTCACAACCCCTGTGTATGAGGTCACATGACCCCTTCACAGGGGTCACCTGAGACCATTGGAAAATACAGATACTCATCATGATTCATAACAGTAACACAATTAAGTTAAAAAGTAGCAATGAAATAATTTTATGGCTGGGGTGTCTCTACAACATGAGGAACCATATTAAAGAGTCATAGCGTTAGGAAGGTTGAGAGCCACTTACCGTGGAGAAAGTAGAACTGTAGGAGCAGACCCTTGTCCTGTCACATTGTGTGTCCAGGCAATAAAACCTCAAGGCAAAGAGTTCCATCAGCTGGAGACCAGTGGTACAACATGTGAGTCTATGGAGGACTTTCCACACTGTGGGAGACATGGCTGTCAGCAGTGTAAGAGTAGGGTGGGAGCTTTGTTTCCAGCACTCAGGTGGCAAAGAAACCTTGTCTCAGAAAACCGAAAAAAGAAAAAAAAAAGAGTAGGGCAGGAGTAAAGGGCCATTGTTTCATAGATGTTTAATATGCTGACTTTGAGGGTTTTTTTTTTTTTTTTTTTTTTTTTTTTTTTTTTTTTTTTTTTTTTTTTTTNCTTTTAGTTATAGCACTACAAAAGCTCTTGGGGTTATCATTCTTTTTCTCATTTAAAAAATTGTAATACATAGCTTAAGAAACACTGATTTCATCTGTCCCTTTAAATCCCTCGCCTTGTACCGTTTTTCTAAATCTTAAGCCTTTCTGTGTTGTGTTTTGATTCCTTCTACTTTTTCTTTCCCACCTACTTGTCAAAGTCGTGAAAAACTTTACAGGATGCGTCCACATTTGTTCAGCCTTGTGTCGTATCATTCTTTGTATCTAAAGATCCTGTTTCTCTAGAAACAATTCCTTTACTAAGTGTACACCTATGATCCCAGCACTTGAGAGGCAGAGGCAGGCTCTCTAAGTTTGAAGCCAGCCTGGTCTACAGAGTAAGAACCAGATCAGCCAGAACTAGAAGAGACTGTCTAGTTAGGGTTTCCATTGCTGTGAAGAAACACCATGACCACCACAACTCTTACAGAGGAAAACATTTATTTGGAGTGACTTACATTTTCAGAGGTTCAGTCCATTTTCATCATGATGTGCAGACATTTTGCTGGAGAAGTGTCCTGCATCTGGACTTGTAGGCAACAGAAGTGGTGAGACATTGGGCATGGCTTAAGCATCTTTGAGACCGTAAAGCTTGTCTCCACGGTGACATACTTCATCCAAAAAGGCCACATCTACTCCAGCAAAGCCACACCTCTTAATAGTGAGACTCCTTTTGGGGGCCATTTTCTTTCAGACCACCACAGAGACCATATTCTAAAATGAAGGGGTGGATGACTTTACAGGGTTGTGGGTTATAGCTCAGTGATAGGCCACTTGTCTGACCTTTCTGCGTGAGGCCCTGGGTTTGATCTGACTACCAGGGGGGAATAGACAAATCTTAAAATCTTAGTCTGAGTACATCAAGCAGGTACACTGGTTTGTCTTTCTGTTTTGTTTTTGTTTTGTTTTGTTTTTTGTCCTGATAATGTTAAGGATATATGGCTGTGGGTTAAAGTACTAAGTTATGGTTGAGCAAAACAACTTTTCAGGCTCCGTTATTAGATTGCCATTTGGTATAATGTACTTAGGGTTTGTTGATTTTGGGCTAACTTGCTTGGCTTCTATTCTAGCATAGGGTATAAATCGTCCCTCTGCTGGCACTTTTTGGTTTTACACGGTAGTAGTGGTGTTTTAAGAGGTGTGGATAGTGGGGCTCAGTGGTTAAGAGCATTGCCTGCTCTTCCAAAGGTCCTGAGTTCAATTCTTGGCAACCACATGGTGGCTCACAACCATCTGTAAAGAGGTCTGGTGCCCTCTTCTGGCCTGCAGACATGCACACAGACAGAATATTGTATACATAATAAATAAATATTAAAAAAAAAAAAGAGGTGTGGATAGTAAAGCCTGTGTGGTAGCTGGGCACTGTGACTATTGAAGAGAATTTCACCTGCTTTAACTTTTTCCCCAGTTGCAGGACGAGGCCGAGGCCGAGGCAGAGGAAGAGGACGTGGTCGCGGCAGAGGAAGAGGGGGTCCTAGGCGATAATGTCTTTCAAGATTACTGTTCCAAAGTGATATGGAATTGGGGGATATTTTTTGTACAGGTTTTGTTTGTCAGTTTTTAATAAACTTAAGTGTGGGATGAAGTTTTCTGCTGATTATCAAATCAAAGTTAAAGTGTCTCCTGTGTACTCAGCACAGTGTTCAATTCCTGGTGTCAGTCACATGAAATATGTGTGCACTGAACATGCATTAAATTTCTTTGAGTCCATTTTATGGTGCCCCTTTTGAGATGAATAAACTCTTGGTATTTCAACAGAGTCCTTTTGGGATCGGATGTAAAATTCACTTTTGTTAGTTTTACTCTGGAACCAACCTTACTGGTAAAAGCAAGCAAGAAAAAAAAAAAACCTTTTATTTAATTAATTAATTTATTTTGCTTGCCTGTGGTGGCACATGCCTTTCTTTGGTCTCAGCACTCAGGAGGCAGAGTCAGGCAGATCTCTGATTTCCAAGACAACTAGGGCTACACAAAAAACATTGATTTTTGTTATTAATGTATTTTTGAAAAGTTATCAATAGAATATAACCTTAGATTCTCCAGAAATAAAACTCAGATGTTCACTAGATTTTCGTTTGAGCAGTGTAGAAGCCTTTATTTGTGCAGTGTGCCAACCAATAACTTCTTTGTCAAATGTTTATAAAGTTTTGTTTTTGGCTTTTGAGTCAGGGTCTCTCTACATAGCCCTGGCTTTCCTGAAACTCACTTTGTGGACTGGGCTGGTCTGTAACTCACAGGTGTCTGCCTGCCTCTGCCTCCCACGTGATGAGATCAAAGGGTGTGCCCCCATTCCAGGCCTCATCAGGAGTCTTAACCAAAGATAAAGACCTGTTTTGATAGCAGAATAATTTTCAGTTAATAAGAATTTTTATGTTTTTGTTCGCTCTATTTCTTTATTGATTGATTGATTTTGTTTTTCGAAGCAGGATTTCTTTGTGTAGCTTTGAGTCTGCTCTGGAGTTAAAGTGGTTTCTACCACTCTTACCTGATGTGTATGGTAGAAACTGAATTTGGGTTTTTTACTTTTGGAGATAGGTCTTGAAATTTTTTGTCTTTTGTTTTGAGACAGGTTTTCTCTGTAGCTCTGACTGTTCAGGGTTTAACTCTGTAGACAAGGCTGGTCTGAAACTCAGACATCTATATTTCTCTGCCTGCTGAATTAAGGGATTAAAGGTGTGTTCCACCTTGTCCAGCCTTGAAGATGTATTTTATGTGTGCATGCTCTGTTTGCATGTATACCTGCAGAGCAGAGCATCAGATCCCATTATAGATGGTTGTGACAATGCCATGTGGGAACTGAATTTTAGGACCTTTGGAAGAGCAGCCAGCACTCTGAACTGCTGAGCCTTCTAAACAGTCCCTGGCCTTGAACTTTCTGTTAAACTAAAACTGACCTTGAACTCCTTATTTTATTTATATATGGATATTATATAAGGACATATATATATCCTTAACATTTTGATTTATTTTTTATGTATTCAGGAACTTTGGGTGTATGCCTGCAGACCACAAAAGTGCATCAGCTTATGAGCTGCTATGTGGGTGATGGGAATTAAATTCAGGACCTCTGGGAGAACAGCAGTGCTCTTAACCAGTGAGTCGTCCCTCCAGTCCTGACTTTGAACTCCTGATCATTAGGATCATCTCTCAAGGGTTGGGATTACAAGCTTGAGTCACCACATCCAATTTAGAAGTTCTTGTTTAATTGGTTAAATTTAGGTTTGTGATTCTTATTAACACTAAACCACTTGGAGGATATTAGAGGCTGTCTTAGGGTTTCCATTGCTATGCAGAGATACTATGCTCACAGCAACTCTTACAAAGGAAAACATTTCATTGGGCTGGCTTACAGTTTCAGAGGTTTAGTCCATTATTATGGTGGCAGACAGACATGGTGCTGGAAAAGGAACTGAGAATTCTGCATCTTGATGTGCAGGCAATAGAAAGTGAACTGTGCCCCCAGAAAGTGAACTGTGTCCCCACACTGTTTGTAGCTTGAGCATAGGAGCCTCAAAGCTCCTCTGTAGGCCAAGCATTCAAACACATGAGTTATTTTGTTTCTTAGGCAGGGTCTCTGTAACAGCCCTGGGTATCCTGGAACTCACTTTGTAGACTGCTTTGTAGAACTAAGATCAGCCTGTCTCTGCTGGGATTAAAGGTGTGCGCTACCTCCAGCCTGGCACAAGTAGGTCTTAACATCTCTTTTATTAAATTTTCTGGGAGCTAGGAGATGGTTAGATTTGTAAAGTACATACATACATAAACATGAGGCCCTGAATTCAATAAAGTTAAGATGTGAACACCTTTAGTGCCAACATTGGAGGCGGATGCAGGCAGATATGAGTTCAAGGGGGGGCGGGGTTAGAGATAAGTGGATCCCAAAAGGCTCTTCAGCTGACCCACCTGTTCTCAATTTTTTTTTTTTTTTTTTTAAAGGTTTTTCGAGACAGGGTTTCTCTGTGGCTTTGGAGCCTGTCCTGGAACTAGCTCTGTAGACCAGGTTGGTCTCGAACTTGCAGAGATCCGCCTGCCTCTGCCTCCTGAGTGCTGGGATTAAAGGCGTGCGCCACCATCGCGGCTACCTGTTCTCAATTTTAGACCAGTGAAGGGCACTTTCTCAAAACAAGATGGACAGTAACTCTGTGACACTGCAGACTGTCCTCTGGTCTTCATAATTATGTATACATAGATAAACAAAAATTTTCTGGTCTGGAGAGATGGCCCAGACAGTACAGGTTTATCTTTAAGAGAATAAGATCTCATTCCTAGCACCCAGATGGCAGCTCACATTGCATGTTTCTGGTACACAGACATGCATGTAAGCAATTTTGTACAATATTTGATCATTGTTAACCATAAGATTGTGTTATTGTTAAAAATCTAATTGTGTGGTTCAAGTCACACAACAAAAACCTTGCTTATTGTAAACAGGATTAAAGTCAACCATATGTCAAGAGGCTGAGCAAGCAACCAGTTGACAGGAAATGAATAAGAAAATTCCTTAGAGGGTAAGACAGAATCAGGATGGATAGACGCATAGGAAGGAAGGGACATTGAGTTAGAGGAGTCTTGAGAAAGACCTTTTTCTGGAATGTCAATGAAAGAGGAAGGTCAGCTTGCTGCTTTCTCTGCCTTCCAGAGCTAGCAGGCTTTCACCGCATCTGGCTCCTGGGTCTATTGGTAAAATCAAACAGTTGAAAAAACAACAGATGCACATTTTAAGTTTAGGGTCTGGGCTGGTGAGATGGCTCAATAGATAATGGTACTTGCCCTGAGCTTGATCCCTGGGATCCACTTGGTAAAAGGTGACTGCAACACCTACAGGTTGTGCTCTGATTGCCATGTGCACATTATGTAGCCTGCATGCTTGTGCACATATATGCAAACATCTGTACACAAGTGAGGTGCTTTAGTGGGTGAAGAGAAAATGCTGTGCAGGCCTAATGACCCAAATACGGTCCCCAGATGGTCACTGACTCCTGGGTGTGTTCTCTGATCCATACAGTTGCCCGTTTCTCCTCTCTGAAACATGATAAAGTAGCCATTGTGAAAGTGGTATACAAATTTAAAGACTGAAATAATGAAGATTGTGTGAGACATGTTGGGTAATCTCAGCCCTTACCATCAATTTGAGGCTGTCTAAAAATGGTCTTAGCAGTATTTTAGCTAATTGGTAAATTTAAGTACTTATCCCACAATTGATATGCTTATTTTTTTATAGGGGATTAAAATTATGAATCTGTCCTATGACCAGATGACTTTATCAAGTGATTCAACAAATGTATGAAATCCATGATTGATACTTTATATGATAGATACTCTTGTTTTACATTTATGTGTATGAATGTTTTATTGAAATGTATGAATGTGTAGTACATGTGTGCCTGGTGTTGGAGGTCAGAAAAGAGTGTCAGATCTGAAACTGGAGTTAGTTGTGCATATGGGTGCTGGAAACCGAAACCCAGTCCTCTGCAGGAACAAATGCTCTTAACCAGCGAGTCCCTCTTCAGCTTCTGGTTTTTGAGATAGGATCTCACAGTCCAGATTGACCTCAAACTAATCCTGTCTCAACTTCCTGAAGCTAGCATTTTAGGCGTGTACCATTGACATGAATATCTTAATAGTAAATTGTGTACTGTCCCACCCATATCCCGTGGGTTCCACATTGGGTTAAAAATGTGCCTGAGATTGCTGAACAATTAACAGTGCTTGGTACTGGAAGGCGAGGGGAGGGTGACGGAGGGAGCAGCCAATGTCTCTAGCAGACCTGTGCTTGTGAGACACTGGCCACTGAGGGAAGGGTGGGTGCATAACATCCAGAAACCATGGGCATATGGGGTTTTGTTTACTTGTTCCCATGCCGGGGGAAAAAATTTTAGGCATTAAGGGATGCATGATGTCAGACAGCCCCAATTTAAAAAGATTTTGTAAAAGGTAGTCCAAGGGCATTTAGGGATCAGGCCTCGAATTGTAGGTGTCAATTTTGCAAATCTGTGCTGGACCTGAAGCCTAGCGCAATGCATCCACTGTGGTAGGTTTTGTGTCAAAAAAAAAAAAAAATTAGAGGGGTGTGAGAAAAATTCCTTTGAACACAGTCTCTCCTGAAAAAGGGATCCCATAGGACAAGGCAAGTCCTTGTCCCGGTAACAGGTTGGGAACCTGGTGCGGTGTCTTGCAGGGCAGCTCGAAAATAAAAAACTGGGCTTCTTAGGCAATGGGTTGGAGAAGCAACCCTGACAAAGCAGATCTTAGCCTGGCATAAGTGTGGGGAGAAAGGTGTGTTCCCAGCATGTGGCCCAGGGCCAGTGGGACCTCCAAATGAAAGGTTTCTGCACCCCATCAGCCTCTCTGCTGATGCAATAATCCGAATCAGACCAAATCAAACCAAATTTGGAAAAGCCCGGGTTTAATGAGTACAAATGCTCCCAGATGGCTTTCCAGCACCCCCAGGAGGAGACTGGAAAGGAAGACTGGAAAACCACAGGATTGTTTCTTGGGGGGCAGTTTAAATACCGTTTGGGAGTGGTCTTGAGTATTTCTGGGGAGGGGTCATCATTCATCATTTGTTCCTTGAGGGAGGCAGGTTGCTAGGAGACTCTGGATGGGGCTAGTCATGGGACGGGGATTAACTGCCAGGAAGAGTGGGACGAAGATGTACCCTGGTTGTACAGGGGAGGCATGGGTGAATGAGTGAGACACGAGAGCAGATATGCCCTTTAAAGCCAGATTGTAGTTGCTGAGCCTGGAGAGAGAGAAGGTTCCAGTGGTGAAGGCCCAGGAGCTGGTGCAGGTGCTATCATTATCTGGAGGCCCTCTATAAGTTGGTCTTGATGCAGACAACAGGAGTGACTTGTAAAGTATTCTTGAAAATGGGTGAGGTCAAAATGAGCTCTGGAGACTGTTTTCACCAGACCAGATTTTTGGATACAGCAGCAGAACTTTTCCCAGGAACCTACAGGGAAGACAGCTGGAACAGATTCACATCTTGGTGTCATAGCAAAAGGGTATGGCTTTAGGCTAAAAGGCATGAACATTTTAGAAGACAAAGGGAATTGGAAACTCGGAATCTCTGAAGATACGTCTGAAACCTGTTAATCCTGGACTATGAAGCCTGTGAAAGAGGTACATTTGTCTGTGTTTTTAGCAGGAAGCTTAACAAATGAAGTAATGAGTTACCAGTACCTGAATCATCATATGCCCTCAGACAGATGTGTGAGAGAGAAGTAAAGGTGCAGAAGTGAGAGAACTTTTTTCAGCTACCCAGGCAATCAATCCCAAGTCTCTCTCTGGTCTGCAGTGAACACCAGTCTTAGAAACAGTATACTTGCCTTTAGCTGCTGAGCCCAGGAGGCCTGACAGATTTCCCTGTGGGGGTAGGGTTCAGTCTACCTGTCTGAGCAGGATGAGACAATTGACCTCAGTGTAGTGCCATCTGTTTTAGGCAGCTGATGAGGTCAAAGGCAACTTTTGCTGTGTGGGTGGCTTTGCCATACCCAAAGGCAAGTCTCCAAGAGAAAGGTCTTCTGCAAACATGCATCTTTTTGGAGGAGCTATAGGATGCTGCAGGAGCTGGCATGTCTATCATAAGAAGCTTTTTATTAAATACTCTCAGATCTGTAAAGGCACATGAGAATCAGGGTACCATTACCTGTCAGATGTATCTAAATTAGACAAGATAAATTCGGACATACAGTTTGCCCAATCAGTTACAGTTTACCAAAGTCAGTAGAGGCAAGAAGATTAGAAGGAACATTTTAGTGAGCCTAAGTATACTGGAGGGGGAACGTCTCCTTGGTAGGGCCAGCACACATGAATACTCTTACCAAAGATGGCACTGAGGTTTCTGTTTTGACCTCAACCAAAAATGGCAGCTATCTATGTATTTGTATTTTTCCAGAGCTGTTGTAATCTGGAGTTATAAGTTTTACACTAACTCGTTATTTTTTGTTGTTTTTGATTTTGTTTATTTTTCAAGGCAGGGTTTCTCTGTGTAGCTTTGAAGCCTGTCCCAGAACTCATGCAGTAGACCAGACTGTCCTTCAACTCCCAGAGATCCACCTGCCTCTGCCTCTGAAGTGCTGGGATTAAAGGCATGCGCCACCACTACCCAGCACTAACTCTTACAATTTAAATTAACCCATATTTCTCTGCCATATGGTGGTACCTTCGTTCAGTATGGCATGTTTATCTTGCTTCTCTCCATATGCTTGGACTCTCCTGACTACTTTTCTTCTTCCCAATGTCTTCTCTGCTCTGAAAATCATGCCAATAGCTATTGGCCATTCAGCTTTTTTGTTTTGTTTTTCGAGGCAGGGTTTCTCTGTGTATCTTTGGAACCTGTCCTGGCACTTGCTCTGTAGACCAGGTTGACCTTGAACTCACTTAGCCTCTCTAGTGTGGGGATTAAAGGCGGGCCCAGCTGGTCATTCAGCTTCTTATTAAAGCAATCCGAGGGCTGGAAGGTTGCACAACCATCTTAATGACATCTGGTGTCCTCTTCTGGTGTGGTGTGTAGGCATACATGCAGTAGGCACAGTCAAACAAAAAACCAAATAAACTTAGCATTAAACCAACCTGAGAGACAAATCTTCATAGTGTACAAAAGATGATTCCACAGCACACACGTTACATTACAGAGAGAGTGAGAAAAGAAAAACGTAACATGGCCCGCAAACAAGGCACTTTTACCGCTGTGCTCCTGACCACAGAGAGAACTTTTTTGTTTTACTGAAAGGCATATCATGGCCTTATGCTAAAGAACTAAGGGCAGAATTACCTATAGTTTATGGTCATTGGATAACCAACCAAAGTGCAAAAAAAGTGTCCTTAAGTAGACCACACAGAGGCCATTCCACAGGACTAGCACCTTGTAAGCTCAGTTAGGAAGGCACAAGTCAGGTGACAGATTTCACTATTCTTTGCTCAAACTTGTGACAGAAAGGATTTATTTGGATTACGAATATTAGGAGGCAGATTACTTACAGAGCCTGTGGATAATTAGCATTCACAACAATTATTATATTTTGATTGATTTCAAGCTAAATAACTGGGTACAGAGTTAGGGAGCGGAAACAGAAGCACACACACACACACACACACACACACACACAAACAAAAAGCAAAACCCTGTCGTCAAAGCAAAAATATATGAGACCAAGCTAGGTTACAGAAACCAAGAAAAAAAAAAAAACAACAAAAGAAGAAAGTTGTTGGTTTATATCAAAACTGAGGTGACAGTGTACACCTAACCCTAACCTTACCCTAACACTAAACTCTACCCTAACCCTAAAACCTACCCTAACCCTAACATTAACCCTACCTTAACACTAACCCTAAACATAACCCTACCCTAACACTAACCCTACCCTAACCCTAACAAAACCCTACTCTAACCCTAAACCCTAACACTAACCATATCCTAACCCTAAACCCTAACCCTAAACAATAACCCTAACTCTAACCCTAAACCCTAACCCTAACCGAGCTGCAAAGCCTCTTTCTGGGTTCTACTCTGAGTTGATATGGGATTCCCCTCTGTATGCTGTGAATACCATTGGTTAATAAACAATCTGTCTTAGGCCTACACAAGGCAGAACTTAGGTAGGTGGGGAAAACTAAACTGAATGCTGGGAGAAAGAAGGCAGAACCAGAGAGAAGCCATGTAACTTCTAAGCCACAGCCTCGTAGTGATACACAGATTAATGGAGATGGGTTAGTCAGAAATATGTGTAAGCTATTGACCAAATAGTATTGCAAACAATATGGTTTCTGTGTGATTATTTTTGGAGTCTGGGCAACTGGGAAACAAACTTCCTTACAACACTGAGTTTTTCATATCTCAGTCAGTATACTGACTAACAACTAAATTACTTAGTGTTTGTTTCCTTTTCTGAAAATAGTATAGATCATCTGAGGGATTTGGCTGATATATAAATTTAAATATGCTGGAAGAGCAAAGAAAATGAATAAATTTGGTGGGATCATGTAGCACCTGCACCACGGGATGGTTCACAAGTCAGGCAAGGGACTGGAGATTGAAACACATACCCAGACAGAGACACGGGTCATCCTTGAAACAAGAATGCCAACTTTATTGTGTTCCAGGGCAGCTTATATAGTGCTTTCCCTGACCTAGCTCTTGGGATTTTTCAGCTACAAACCCACCAGAAACCACTCCCCTGCTGTCAGGAACTCATGAGGGTCTTGTGCTCAGAGCAGCTGCAAGCACAGAAAAACAGGTTGTTTACTCTGGCAGGCAGGGGTCACAGACAATTCAGGGTCTGAGGGTCTGCAGTCCCCAACAGCATCATGTTAGGATCTTCAGTGAAAAAGCAACAGGAGCTGGCTGGAGAGATTCATAAGGAACTGATTCCTGGGCTAATGGAGGGTGAGAACTGTTAGCTGCCCTCTAAGCTGTGGTCATAGAAAAGGGGCCAGTGGAGTACCATGTTAGCTCCAGTCTACAAACCAGGAGCGGTGATGGTTTAAGTCTCAGCTCAAACACACAGAGAGCAAATCCCCCCTTCCCCTTTTGACTCTGGGAAAACTAACAACAGACAGGATGAAACCAGCCCATACCTAGTAAGGTATTTTCTTTATTCAGTATACTTAGTTTCATTCATTAATTTATTTTGTGTTTTGAGATAGGGCCTTACTATATACCTGGCCTGAAGCCCACACTGTAGACCAGGTTGGCCTCAGGGAGATCTGCTGCCTTTGCCTCTCAAGTGCTTGGGATTAAAGTCCTGTGCCACTACACCCAACTTGGTTTATGGTTTTTTAATTTTTTAAACAAAAAATGTTTTAAACTTATTTGCTTGTTTATATTTGAGACAGAAGCTTGCTATGTAGTCCTGGCTGGCCTGGTACTTACTTTGTAACCCAGACTGATCTTAAACTTGCAGCTGTCCTCCTGCCTTGATCTCCTAAGTGCTAGAATTACAGACATGAGTCACACACATAGTTTCAAAGTCTAGCTTTATATCCAGGACTTCTACTAATAAAACAGAAATAAAATAGGGTAGATTCCTATGCAATCATGGTGACCTGAGTTCAATCTCTGGAATCCATGTGTATTAGTTTCTGTGTTAGTGTCCTGTGTCACTGTGACAAAATACCATGACTTGAAGGAGAAAAGGGTTTATTTTAGTTTATGGTTCCAAGGAACAGAATCTATCACAGCGAGGAAGGCTTGATAACTGGTAGGAAAAGTTAGGCATGGTGGCAGAAGCAGGAAGCTTGCCTGTCATTTTTTCATCCAAATATAAGAAGTGTGTGTGGGAGGCAGTCTATAAACCTTAAACTTACTCCAAACAGTGCTACCAACTAGAGACCAAGTGTTCAAATCCATGAGCCTACTGGGGTATATTTCTCATTCAAACTACAGTATGATGTAAAGGTGTAATGAGGAAACTAAGCTCTGAGGGTTGTTCTCAGATCGCCACACACAGTAAACACCCTCCCACACATACAAACAAATACTAATAAAACTGGATGGGCAGGGTCATGCATACCTTTAGCCCTAGCACTTGGGAGGCAGAGCCAGTCTCTGTGAGTTCAAGGCTAGATTGGTTTACAATAATAAATTGCAGGCCTGAGGTCCATGGAAAGACCTGTCTCAAAAAAAGTGAAAGAAAGGAAACTGGTTATCTCAAGCCAGGTGTGGAGGAATATATCCATAATTCCAGCACTTGGCATGAGAGTCAAGACCAGGGGTTCAAGGTCAGCACTCACTATCTTGTGAATTCAAGACCAGCCTGGATACAGGAGACCCTGTCTCTGCTGCTACTACTACTAACAATAATAATGATGATGATTATATGAAATGCAGATTAACCAACTCTGTCTCTTTTCCCAGTTTGTTCTTTGAAATGTGATGTGGCTAATTGGTACCTTGGAGAACCCCCAAACATTACTACATACATAGATAGTGTTGGACCCTGGAGTCCAAACACCAAGGAGGAGTCGCCCCCAGAGACCACCTCTCACACCACAGCTGATGTAAAAGCATGAGGATTTTATTAATTCTGTCATGACAGAGTCCCCCAGCATTCGGGAAGCTGAGAGACCTCGAATAGCTGGTACAGGCTACTTTTAAAGGAAAAGCCATAGAAGCAAGGGAGTATCTAGGGGTTGTTCTTTGACTATTATGATTGGCTTATTTGAAAGGGCTATTACCAATAATCAGCTGGAGAGCTGTTGCCAGATTGGGTGAGGTAAGAGGTCACTTTGACCCCGTTTCCCAGGGACTGAGTCAAAACATACGTGTGTGGGTAATTGTTCAGGAACTGAGTCAACATCTTAAAGGTTATCTCGCCCCAATTTCTGGACAACATTCACAAAGACTCAGGGAAATGGAAAGTTCCCAACATTTCAGTAACTGTTAGGTCCTTGGTTCCCAGGGGGAAAGGGGCAAGCATTACTGCTGAGACTGAGAGAGCTCAGAATTTGTCAGAAATGGCTTAAAGTTATACAATAGGATCCTAATAATAAATTTGGTCATCAACTCTTGATGTATATTCATTATGTACAAATATGCATATATCTGTAAATCTTTTACTCTTACTCTGTGGCTGGCTGGGTGGCTGGTACCCGATGTCCTCCTCTTCTTGTTCTCTCTTGCTCCTCCATCTTTCTCCTCCCAGAGTTCTCCTTCTGTTTATATTCTGCCTGCCAGTCCTGCCTATCCTTGCTACACTGCCTCGCTATTGGCCATTTAGCTCTTTAACTAGACCATCAAGTGTTTTACACAGGCAAAGAACCACAGTTTTACAGAGTTAAACAAATGCAGCATAAACAAAAGTCACACACCTTAAAATAATATTTCCCCAAAAGGGATCACAAACTGTAGGTTGAAAACAATTGTTCTAGACTTTGGTGTGAGAATCCCTTTAGGGGCAAATTGTCTCAACTGGTTCAGGCTGTTATTACAAAACACCATAGACTATTGCTGGCTGAAGCATGATCTAGCTAATCCCCAAAGGCCTCATCTCCAAATTTATGTTTTTGGAAGGTCAAGGAAACTTTAGAAGTGTGTCTTGTAGGAACCGTCTTTAGGCCATTGGAGACATGTCCTCTTCTTTTCCTAGTCATTTTTTTTGTTTGTTTTGTTTTTCGAGACAGGGTTTTTCTGTGTAGCCCTGGCTATCCTGGAACTCACTCTGTAGACCAGTGCTGGGGATTAAAGGTGTGCGCCACCACTGCCTGGCTCCTTTATAATTATTTTGGTGTGTGAGTGTTGGTGCATGCATGCCATGGTATTCATGTGGAACTCAA
This sequence comes from Alexandromys fortis, assembly GCF_014885135.2. Classification (NCBI taxonomy): domain Eukaryota; kingdom Metazoa; phylum Chordata; class Mammalia; order Rodentia; family Cricetidae; genus Alexandromys; species Alexandromys fortis. The sequence continues at coordinate 927,420 of NW_026067944.1, forward strand.
AGGAATGCCATATTGTAGGTTTTTTTCTTTTTTTGGGGGGGGGGGAGGTTTCGAGACAGGGTTTCTCTGTGGTTTTGGAGCCTGTCCTGGAACTAGCTCTTGTAGACCAGGCTGGTCTCGAACTCACAGAGATCCACCTGCCTCTGCCTCCCAAGTGCTGGCATTAAAGGTGTGCGCCACCACTGCCCGGCCCATATTGTAGTTTTTAAAAACTACAATGATTTTGTGGGTGGCACATGGGAGCCACCTCACATTGTGTGGGTGACAGGGCAGAGCTTGTAGGAACCAGTTGTCTCCTTCCACTGTCTGAGATCCAGGGGTCAAACCCCTGCTAAGCCACCTCACTGGCCTGACTCCCATTTTATTTGTGGCAGGGTTTCTCCTGTGTGAATGTGGTATAAGTGTGCCACAGTCCAGGCATGGGGGTCAAAGGGCACATTTAGATGTTGGTCCTCACCTTTCCCCTTATCTGACAGTGTCTCTGTTTTTTTGTTTTGTTTATTTCTTCACCATGCATGCCAAGCTAGCTACTCTGTGAGATTCTCCAGATTGTCCTGTCTGTGCTTTGTCTCCAGGTGGGGGTGTTGGGATGCAGATGGTCACCCTATTTCATCTCACTTATTTGAGTCGTGGGCATTCAAAATTAGGTCCTCAAGCTTGCGCAGCCGGTGCTCTTACCACCAAGCCTCCCAGTTTTCTTTCACTTTTCAGTCATGAGGTTAGTGGCTCTCCACATGATGTCCGCCACCAGCCAAAATGCAACAGGGCTAACCAACCATGGACCGAAGCCTCTAAAACTGAATAAAAGTAACTGTTTTCTTTTTATAACTTGATTATCTTATATGCTTGTTATAGTGATGGAAAGCTAAAAACTGGATAGATTATAAACAACAAAAGCATACTGCCCAGCATTCTGGAGCCTGGGAAATCAAAAATCAAGACATAACTGGCCGGTGTGGTAGAAACCCAAGTTCTCATAGATGGCATCTGCTCACTGTGGCCTTGCATGGTAGAAGGATGAATGGGCTCCCTTGAAACTCATTTTTTATCTTTAAAACAATCTTTTATCATTTTACATACTAATCCCAGTTCCTCCCTTCCTTCTGTTACCTCCACTTTCCAACCACCTCACCCCCCATCCACTTCTCAGGGAGGGTAAGGCTTCCCATGGGAAGTCAACAAAGTCTGGCCTATCACTCAAAGCTCTTTTATAAGTGTATTAACCCTGCTTGTGGATGGGTAAGTTCCATAATATGAGCACACCGAAATTTACACTACTGCACAAGGGCCAGTTGCATTTCCTCTAATCCTGTTGCTGTTTGTCACCCAAACCAGTTCAGGTTCTAACCACAGAGGCCACTCTTTTATTCTTACACACCACCAAGCCTTTGCTTTATTTGCCAATGTGTCAAAGGGCACATGTGCTTATTGTAGGCAGAAGTGATATATACCCTAGGGGTGTGGCTGGTAGCTGTTTGGATAATACTGAGGAGTCCAGAATATCATAGTCTAGAATATTCCATTGCTTTAAATTGAAGTCTTCCCCTTTGAGACATAATACCTGTAGCCTATGTACTATGCACCAGGCTGGTCTTGAACTCATGGCAATTATTCCACATCCGGTTCCTGATTATGGAGATTACAGCTGTGAGTCGCCAGCTTTCTCAGAAAAAAAAAATCTATTTTATTCTACTTAAAAAAATTGTGCTAGGTGTGGTGGTGCACGCCTTTAATCCCAGCACTAGGGAGGCAGAGGCAGGTGGATCTCTGGGAGTTTGAGGTCAGCCTGGTCTACATAGTAAATTCCAGGACAGCCAGGGCTATGTAGAGACACCTGTTTCAAAAAACCAAAATAAATAAAGAAGTAATAGATTTGTTTATTATGGTATGTATTGTATGAAGTAAGGGCAGGACATGCATGTCACTTTGTGGGTATGTGGTTGGTTCCAGGAATTGAACTCAGGTAACCATACTTGCCTGACTAGTGCCTCTACCCACTGAGCCACCTCACTGGCCTCAGCACAGAAATCTAATGGGAGAGGATGTTTAGCTATATTCTTTTTGAAAGTGGAATTACATGCCATTTTCATTTTTTCCTTATTGTTTTTGTAAGCATTGCAGCCCAGGTTGGAAAGGAATCCTGGCAGTCAGGAGCTCAGGAATTCCACAAAATCACTGTAAATTTAGCAGCTTACAGCCTGCTCCAGGGAAAGGTTTCCCCAATGCAAGTGTAACAACTCTGCTCAACAAGGGGAAGGGTCCCCAGGGAAGTGTTACACTGTGTTCCTCTGCTCTGGCTCCAGCAAAAGTTGTTACAGTTGGGCTCTGCTCCAAGGAAAGTGTCACAACACAACAAACCTCACTCGAGATTTATTGGGAAGAAAGAATCCACCAGAGTGTCTGCCTCTAGAGTGAGAAGCAGTAGCCAACTGAACAGTACAGAGCTTATACAGTGTTCCTTCAGGGGCGGAGCTCTCCAGGGTGGCTTGGGATTGGTGGGGAAAGCTCAGGGACCTCAGGAATTGGTGAGATTCCATGGTCAGGTATAGGTGGGATTCTGCAGTCTGATTTGGGCAATCTCAGTGATTGGTGTAATTTGTAGCTTTGGTCCTAAGGGTCAAGTCAGGGGCAGGGTGTGTTTTCCTTGTCCCTTTTCACCTTACTGCTTTGTTTTTGAGACAAGGTCTTATGTACCTCAGGGTGTCTTCAAACCTGCTACATAGCCAAGGATGATCTTGAACTTTTGGTTCTCTGGCTTCTACCTGTGCTGGGATTACAGGTGTGGATCACTGATTCCAGTTGTCTAGTACTGGGTGTGTAACTTTGTGAATGCTAAAGAAGCTCCATGCCCAGCATCTGCTATTTTCATTATGAATCATTCAAACATACATGCAAGAGAATGCTACATTGAGTCCTGTATCTTCAAGTAACTTGTGGCTAGTTCCATTTCATATGAGTCACTATGAGGAATAAAGTATGTCAGGATGTATACTCCCCTGACCATTGGACAAAGGCAGGAAGAACATAGCCTTGTCTAACGTGATTCCGTGCTATTCTCTGGGAATCCAGGGTATGGACCTGACCAGTATTTAATAATAAAGTTTGCTTCAAATTTCTCTAAAAAATATGGTAGTGGTCTTATTTTCACTCAGTAGAATTAATATTACCTAATACATTTTCCAGTTTCCATATCCACCATGATTATTCTGAAGCAAATCTGAGATATTTTATCTGCATCTTACTGTTGTGGGTCCAAGACTCTGAAACAACCCGAGCAGACACAAGTGAACCCTAGTGACTGTGTGATAGAGTCAATATTAGGCCATCGTGAAATTTCCTTAGCCAAGTGATGTGGGAGTGATTTCTTATTAATAAAGAAACTGCCTAGGCCCATTTGATAGGCCAACCCTTAGGTGGATGGAGTAAACAGAACAGAATGCTGGGAGAAAGAAGCCAAGTCAGTCAGTCGCCATGATTCTCCCACTCCAGACAGACGCAGGTTAAGATCCTCCCTGGTAAGCCAGCTCGTGGGCTACACAGAATATTAGAAATGGGTTAGAACAATATGTAAGAGCTAGCCAATAAGAGGCTGGAACTAATGGGTCAGGCAGTGTTTAAAAGAATACAGTTTCCGTGTATTTATTTCGGGGCATAAGCTAGCCATGTGGGCGGCCCGGTGCCGGGGACGCAGCGTTGACACTCCTATCACTACAGCCAAGGAAATTAGTTCATTACTTTTCAACTTAGCCTCAAGAAGGCTCTTGGGACAAGGGCAGAAAGCAGCTACATTCTCTGAACTTACTATATAGTGCAGGATGGCCTATAGTGAAAGAATGGTCTCTAGGCCTTGCGAATACTGTTCCCATCTGAAACCTCTTAGGACAAGGTTTCTTTCCACCCCACAGTCCCTCTTAGGATGAGGTTTCCACCCCACAGTCCACAGTCCTCTCAGTACGGCTGTCTTCCAAACTGTTCTGCCACCCCATTTATAGTGTTCAAGCATTTTCCCAGTCCAAAGTCCCAAAGTCTTCCACATTCCTTTCAAAACATCATGGTCAGGTATTATTTCATTTGTTTCTAAATAAACATACATAAAGCTTGCCTGAAGATAGGAGAGTAAAACAGCCCCACTGGTCAGACTTCCAGACCAGGCCGTGATGACACACACCTTTAATCCACACTAGTTTCCCAGAAAAGCCTTAATCCCAATCCTAGAGAGGACTCTAAGCTGGGAGCAGGATCATCAGGAAAGCTGTGGCTGCCTTTCTTTTCTGACCTTCAGGCTGAACCCAGCATCTGCTCCTCGGTTTCCACTAGTTGTGCTCCAGTCAGGTCTGTCACAGCAATACCCAATTCTTGGTACCAATTTCTTAGTCGCTTTTCTACTGCTGTTATGAAACCATGATCAAGGCTATTCACAGAAGCAAGAGTTTATTTGGGGATTACACCAGAGGAAGGATGAGTCCATGACTGTTTTCTGTTTTTTTTTTAATATTTATTTATTTATTTATTTATTATGTATACAATATTCCGTCTGTGTTTATGCCTGCAGGCCAGAAGAGGGCACCAGACCCCATTACAGATGGCTGTGAGCCACCATGTGGTTGCTGGGAATTGAACTCAGGACCTTTGGAAGAGCAGGCAATGCTCTTAACCTCTGAGCCATCTCTCCAGCCCCTGTTTTCTGTTTTAATTGTTCTTCCTTTTAAACTACGGCTGTCCTAGTCAGCAACTGCAACTCCACTGCCACCAGCAGCTGTTTGGCCGCAAGAGCTGCTGTCTGAGGAAAACTCATTTCCTCAGGCACTGACTCTTCCAAAGTTACAACGGGAACTTATCTAAATCTCTGTCCCACTAAAGAACTCAAGATTCAAAAGTTGAGGTGGAATTCTGCTCCCCAGAGAGGCCGAAGAGCAAGCAGCTCACCTAGCTCACCTCCTAAGAAGTTCTGCTTCCCCTTGTCCCTCCTTAAATTCTCCATGTGGTTCCTCCCTGCAACTTCTGATCAGTTAGCTGCTGATGCAATCTCCTGACCACAGGTGAATTTTATTTAATCCATCACATTTTTGCATCACTAAACAAAGCATAAACAAAAGTAACACACCTGAAATAATATTCTCCAACACATGACCATCATCATGAGGTGAGTATGGGGGCAGAGGCAGGCATGGTGCTAGAGCAATATTCATCTTGAGACACGACTGTGAGGCAGAGGGAACAGCGCTGGGGATGGTTGGGATTTTGAAAAGCCTTCGTCCACTGACATGTCAGCTCCAACAAGGTAATACCTCTTAATTCTTCTTAAACAGTTCTATCAACTAGGGACCAACTATTCAAATATATGAACCCATAGGGGTCATTCTTATTTCACAAATAAGATACCAGTGTTTAACTCTTGGAAGGGGCTATACTCAGTAGAAAGTAAAATTACACAATCTGTTTAGTGATTAGCTAAGTTATGGTACTCACTGAAAATGAAGACAAGTCTTTCTTAACTGCTATATTTTATGTTCCATAACCCACACATATATAATGTATAACATGTAATTATATTTCACTACAAATACATTCCCACTGGTTAGGAGTGTATACTCCTCTTGCAGGAGACCTCAAATCAACTCCTAACATCTATGTCAGGTGGCTGACAAGTGTTGAAACTTTTCCTAACTCCAGTTTCTGGACTCAGACGACACCATATACACATGTACACATCCACACACATCTATGTAAAATAACATAGATCTTAAAAATGTACAGGCACACATATATTCAGAGTTAGGTCTTTCAGAGATGAGGTAGAAACATCAAGAGTCAAGGTCATGTCATTCACAGCTACATGTAAAGTTGGAGGCCAGCCTGGGATGTATGAGACTGTGTTTAAAAAAAAATCCAGAGCACAAATTAAAAGTAACAGTATATAAATGTTTGTATATACATATATGTGTATATATATTGCGTGTATATATACACACACATAAATATGTACTTTGCAAAGAGGTAAATAATTTTAATTATTATACACATACATACATACACAAACACAAAGTCTTCCAAATTCTTCTGAAAACAGCACAGTCTGGTCTTTCACAGCACTATCTTTCTCCTGGTACCAACTTTATTTAGGACACTTACATATGTATATACTTTGTGTATACTTTGCAAAGAGGTAAATAATTCTTTTTTGAGACATGGTTTCTCTACATAGTGCTGGTTGTCCTAGAACTTACTATATAGAGCAGGATGGCCTAGAACTCAGAGATCTACTGCCTCTGCCTCCTGAGTCCTGGGATATAAAGATAAATAATTTTAATTATTATTATTATTGCAGAATCCTTTCCTGTCCTGTCTCTGTATTTTGGAAAGCATAAAAGTATTTAAAGTATCTCTATGTTTGAGTTTAAAGATAGAGCCAAAAAAAAAAAGAGCCTCTAAGGTTTGCTATTGGGACTAGATCAAATGGCAATTGAATAATTCCTAACTTTATAACACAGTTAAGAAAAACAGATGGCCCACACCTTTAATCCCAGCACTTGGGAAGCAGAGGCAGGGGGATCTCTGTGAGTTCAAGGCCAACCTGGTCTATAGAGTGCATTCCAGGACAGTCAAAACTACACAGAGAAACCTGTCTTGAAAAAAAAAAAAGAAAACGAACAAAAAACCAGACAGCTGTAGTAGGAGACTGCTCATTCATTTCCCGGCTTCCCAGACCCAAAATAATCACATTAAAAACTATATTAATTACAACACTTCTTGGCCAATAGCTTAGGTTTCTTATTAACTAATTCTTACATCTTAAATTAACCCATTCCTTTTATTTTGTATTTTACCATGAGCCTGTGGATTACTGGTAAGGTTCTGGTGGGTGGGTGGGTTGGTGTCTTTCTCCTTCGGTGGCTACATGGCATATCCCTGACTCTGCCTTCTTTTCTCCTCTATCTCTGCTTGGAACTCCTCCTGCCTTGCTCTATTCTGCCCTGCCATAGCCAAAGCAGCTTTATTCATTAACCAATAGTAAGAAATAGTAAGAAAACAGCATACAGAGGGGAATCCCATATCACCTCCCCTTTTCTGTCTAAATTAAAAGAAATGTTTTAAGTTTAGCATAGTAAAATTACATATGACAAAGCAGGTATCAAGCAGGAATTACAGTTACAATATTTATATTTTATCTTTTATTATAACTAAGGAAACTATAATTAAACCTATCTATTCTTCAATCCCATCAAAGACCCCAGAAGGATAAAATATTACCTAATAAACAGGAAGCACATTGTAAGCAACTTCCAAAACGCTAAACATCTTGCTCCTGGACAGTCACCCAAAGGTCTGTAACATTGGGGTTTCCATCTTCAGCCTACAGGCCCATAGTATCTGGCAGACTTTTTCACAAGGCAGAAAATTTCAAAGACTGTTTTGCCTCTAGTGGTAGTTTGTCAGTCACTTCCTTCTGTACCCTTCAGAAGGTCTGGCAGATTCATTCATGAAGCAGGAACCCTGAAGGATCATCTCATCTTCTTTAGGCAAATTCAGCAGTCATTTTTCTGTGGGTCCTGCATGTCCAGTTCACACAGCATACCATCAAGCAGTCCAGGAAAGAGCAGTTTCTTACCCAAATGGCTAACCAACTCCACAAGGAGCCTCTTGGATGCTCATCATCCTCTTGAAGTAGACTGGTGCTGCCAGGAGCAGATGTGTCTCATTGTCATGAAAAGTCCTAAGTTCTTAAAACAATTAAATGCCATATTCTGTTAGTCTTCAAAAGGTTTAAAGAATACCTATCCATCTGAATTATATTTCTGTACATCTAGAAAGCCTAACTAATATGACTACAAGCTTGACTATTATATAAGACTATTTATTAATCTGTATTTTTATCTATAAATTACATTTTAAATGAGCTACACAAACACAATATCTTAATCAAGAACACAAATACACATATAACAAAATTGACTTGATATTTATATCAATAAACCAAGATCCATACCAATGCAAAGAATTAATTTCTATAGCATACCCCCTTTAAATGTGAACAAACAGTTATAAACAATATTTGGGAATTTGGGTGAAGTTCTCTCCGAACTGCTTCCTGCTTTTTGTTAGGCAAAGTTTTTTGGGGGGTTTCACAGAGACCTTTCAGGGGATCTTGGTCCACCAAACTGCATTAGTCTGGAAGGAATTCATAGGTTTTTGATGGGGGAGAGTCTTCTGTTTTGTGTTAATTTCATTGGTTAAATAAAGAGACTGCCTTGGCCCTTTAATAGGACAAAAAATTAGGTAGGCAGGGTAAACAGAACAGAATGCTGGGAGAAAGAAGCCAAGTCAGTCAGTCGCCATGATTCTCCCACTCCAGACAGATGCAGGTTAAGATCTTTCCTGGTAAGCCAGCTCGTGGTGCTACACAGAATATTAGAAATGGGTTAGATCAATATGTAAGAGCTAGCCAATAAGAGGCTGGAACTAATGGGTCAGGCAGTGTTTAAAAGAATACAGTTTCCGTGTAATTATTTTGGGTAAAGCTAGCCATGTGGGCGGCGGGGTGCTGGGGACGCAGCCCCGCCGCTCCAATTACAATAGGTTTTCATCCTCTGTGGAAACAAAAGCAGAATCTCTTTTCCAAAGCAACATATCCTTAGACCCAAATTTTGAAGTCAAAATACCTTTAAAATATATGTTGGTTTAGCTTAGCAGCCCATACAATGAAATCTCTCTCTATACTTTGACAGTACTTGCCAGAGTCAGAGATGATGTACCAAGAGTTTTTAGCTACATACTCTGTAAAAACCTCTGACAAACGATCAGATACTAAATACCCAAAAAGATTCAAAGGATGTAAATGGAAACCTATATGTATGAATGATCTAAAAGAAATTAAGCAAGCAGTAGTATCTTATGGTTTGCATTCACCACTTGTTAGGGAGATGGAGATGGGCTTCCAGAAATAAGGCAACCCCACATGATTGGCTACAATATTCTCAGTGATCAATGAAGATGGACTGCAATTACAACGGAAGTGCTTCTAGTGAGAGGAGGCTAAAATATAAAAACAACAGGAAAAACAAAAGGATTTGAGGCTTCCCAAGATCAAATTCTTGGTGAGGGCTGTTATGCTGATCTACAGAATCAAAGTCTTTATGATGAAAACATGTTGTTCCTATGCTATTCAGTAGCCTTAAATGCTTTGGACAAGATTTAAGAACTAGGAAAAAGAATTGAATCATATATTAAGTTAAATAATGCCAACATGAACCCTTTAGTGACTTTTTACAAAGATAAACTAAGGCTGTACAAATAGAGTAACAGATCCCAAAGGTAGCAAGTGCTTGTTGAATTTCTGGCTTTTGAAAATGCCAGCTTAGAATGCAAAAAGATACTTGGGCCTATAAATGTTAGATCAGCAACAATGGATAAATGTATCCTGCATACAATGAATGTTGAGACATTTGACTATAATACAGAGATTATGTAGGAGAAATAATTTCCAAAGATAGAAGGAGATATCAAAATGCCAAATGTTTAATTGTGGTAGAATAGGACTTCTGAGAAAGGATTGTAGACAAGGCATTTCTAGAAATAATGTCACCTCTAGGAATGACAAATATAGGAGGTCTCAATCTCTTGGATTATGTAGAAGATGTGGAAAAGGCTGACAATGGACTCATAAATGCAGATCAACAAAAGACAAACAAGGCAACCCATTACCATTAAGAAACTTCTTGGAGGGCCTCTCCCAGACCCTCAGGAAAAACGTAGTTCAGTCATTCCCAGTCACTGTGGAGGACATGTCTCCCTAGAAAAATTTAAAAATCTATTGCCTGCTGTAAAAAACCATGCTGTTCTAAATAATGGAATAAACATGGATGATGAATCAAAAATTCCAGTAGGAAATAGGAAACTTATATTTTGCCAGACTTCTATAAATGATCAAAGACCAAAGTTGATAGTGCAAACAAATAACATTAAAATTGAAGAATTACTGGACATGGGTATGGATGGAACTGTAATTACTCCAGAATCTTGTCATCTGAATTGGCCTCTTCAAGAGGCAGCTGTTCAATTCCTAGGAATTGGAATCCTATCCAAAGTAAAACAAAGTATGAGATGGGTTGAATGCATAGGGCCAGAAGAACAGAGAGGAACACTGAGGCCATATGTGGCTAATATAACAGTAAATCTTGGAATTCCTTTTCCTTCCTTATTGCCTAAGGATGGCCTCTTATAGTTATTTATTTCAAAGATTGTTTCTTCACTATACCTGTACAAGAAAAGGACAGAGAAAAATCTGCCTTCACAATACCTACTTATAATAATTTTCAGCCTACTAGGAGATATCAATGGACTATCTTCCCACAGGGAATGCTCAATAGCCCCACCCTGTGCCAATATTTTTTAAGTCAGACATTGGAAATAATATGTAAGCAATTCCTAAGTCTATAATATATGGATGACATTTTGCTATCTGATTCAAACATTAGAAAGAATGTTTGAAGAAGTAAAAAAAAAAGTTTTGCCAAACTGGGTTTTGATCCTACTGCACGTACTAGCTGTGTGGGAACCTAGCTGTTTAGATGTTCACCTTACTAGACCTGGAAGGAGGAGGGAGGTCCTTGGACTTCCCACAGGGCAGGGAACCCTGACTGCTCTTCGGGCTGATGAGAGAGGGGGAGTTGATTGGGGGAGGGGAGTGAAGTGGGAGGCGGTGATGGGGAGGAGACAGAAATCTTTAATAGATAAATAAATAATAATAATAATAATAATAAAGTTTTGCCAAATGGGGATTACAAATTTCTCCTAAAAAATACAAATAAGAGATTATATCAATTACTTAGGTTATAAAATAGATTTATAGAAAATTAGAAAACAAAAGGCACAAATTAGAAGATACCAATTGCAGACTCTTAATGACTTTCAAAGATTGTTAAGAGACATTTCCAATCTATGACCTGCTATTGGGATAACACCTGATCTAATAATTCATTTAAACAAAACCTTAAATGGTGACAAAGACTTAAATAGTCCCATGGAATTAACAGTTGAAACTGAGAAAGAATTAACTTTGATTGACGAGAAATTACAGAAGGCACATGTGGATCAGGTCAATCCAAATCTTAACTGCATTCTAACTCAGATTGCCCTCCAGAATTTCCCCTACAGAAATTTTAATGCAGAAGGAAGATATTATGTTAGAATGGATCTTTTTTTTTTTTTTTTTTTTTGTTTTTTCGAGACAGGGTTTCTCTGTAGCTTTGGAGCCTGTCCTGGAACTAGCTCCTGTAGACTAGGCTGGTCTCAAACTCACAAAGATCCACCTGCCTCTGCCTCCTGAGTGCTGGGATTAAAGGTGTGCGCCACCACCGCCCGGCTCTAGAATGGATCATTTTACCACATAAACAGAGTAAAAAATTAAAAAACTTATGTTGAAAAGGTCTCTGAATTAATTATAAAAGGAAAATTGAGACTTTGTCAATTAGCAGAAATAGACCCAGCAGAGATATAGTGCCTTTTACTGATGAATTTAAAAATTATGGACAATGAACCCCAGCAAAGAGCTTGTGCTAATTTTTAAGGAGAGATTTAATAGCAATTATCTCCAAAGCGATAGAATTGATTAATTAGCGATAGAGAACTACTTGGATCCTTTCCTGCATTGTATGTGACACACCAACAACTGGAGCCTATACATTCTATACTGATGCAAATAAATCAGGAAATTAAATATGTACACCACAACATTGACACCTATTCAGATATTCAATGGGCAATTGCTTTGAGCTCAGAAAAGGCTGATTCAGTAATAACACATTTATTAGAAGTTATGCACATCATGGTTGCATCTGCACAAATAAAGACAAATAATGTTCCAGCATATGTCTCTAAGAAAATGAAACAGGGTTTTGCTTATTAGAATATAAAGCATATTACAGGTATACCAAACAATCATACAGGTCAGGCAATTATAGAAAAAAACAAATCGAACTATAAGTGATATGTTAAACAAACAGAAAGGGATGGAAAATACCGCCCAGAAATAGATTGTATAATGCTTTATTAATGTTGAATATTCTTAATGCTAATGATAAAGAAACAATGGCAGCAGAGAGTCATTGGATAATAGAAGAAATGTCTGAATTAAATCAGCTAGTATATTTCAAGGATGTGTTGACCTCAGAATGGAAACCAGGAGATGTGCTACATTGGGGAAGGAGTTTCACTCTTGTTTCTACAGAAGAAGAAAAGCTATGGATACCATCAAAACTAATAAAGATTCAATTTAAAAAAGAGAAACCTTTTGAGAAAGAGAAATGTCAGCTCATCCACAGAGGTGACAATCATACAGGTGGTAAGGAAACTTCATAAGGGTTGGGGCAGGGTTCTGTTCTTGTCTTTGTAGGAAAATACCTGTCTTCAAAAAATTGAGAGACCTTGGACAACTAGATACCTAAAGAAGAAAAGATAACTATCCAGAAAGAATCACCAAGCAAAAGAAATATGACTTATGGTGACATATCATCTGTGGGGTAAAATTTCTTTACCTGAAAACACACACACACACACACTAAACCTAGCTTTGGAGTTAGACAATGATTATCCTTCTCTAAATCCAAGCATGTTGTTAAAAGAAAAATTCAGAGTTTCTGTCTCATATCAGGAGCCATATGGTATGGGATAGAAAGAAGACAGAATTTAGGAAAGATTTTACTTTTTCCGCATAAATATTTTTGTCTCTATCATACTTTTCATTGAATGCATGTCTATATGAATAATATTTAAGTTTTACACAATGAACCTTAAATTTTCCTGAAGTAATCTTTGAAGTTTCCAGGAAGAAGATGGGGCTTCACAACAACAACTCTACCTGGTTGATATGATGTCATGATGCTGATAGTGCTATGTTGAAATAAGAGCGGCGGGGCTGCGTCCCCAACACCCCGGCCGCTTCGCTAGCTTATGCCCGAAATAACAACACATAAACTGTATTCACTTAAGAACTGCTTGGCCCATGAACTCTAGCCCTTACAGGCTAATTCTCGCACCTGGACTAGCCCATTTCTAATGTGTGTGTAAGCACCCCAAGGTGCGCTTACCGGGAAGAGTCTAGCCTCCATCCATCCTGGTGTCTCTGCTCCAGAGAGCAGAGCTGTTGGGTCTCTCCGGGAGCAGAGCAGAGTCTGACCTCACTTCCTCTTCCGCCCAGCATCCTATTCTGTTTATTCCACCCACCTATGTTCTAAGC
>NW_026067944.1:941497-1023269 GCF_014885135.2 Alexandromys fortis
TTATCAGCTGCTTGCATATGCGTGGGCCTATGGGCAATGCCCACCTGGCAATCCAGGGTTGGCAGCCCATGCCTACTTAAGGGCTGGGAGAGATTTGTCCGGAGAGAGAGGGAGAGAGGAAAGAGAGAGGGGGGGGGGAGAGAAAGTGAATAAAGTCCTGGAATAAACTGCAGTGAGAAGAGCTCAGGTGTGGACAAGGCGGTATGTGACAGTTGGTGGCCCATACGGGGACAAGCATACGGGGAACCTCCAAACCTCTCTCCACGGAGCCCAGAACTTGCTGCAGTCAGGGGGTGCATCGGTAAGATTGAGGAATCGCAATAAATGCGGGTTTTCTGCTCTCACCGGTAAGAAGGGAGAGTGGGGGTAATAAGAGCCACGACTATAGTGGATGGTTTAAAGTGAGGGCCACGACTAGAGTGGACAGATAAAAGTGAAAGTAGAGCCACGACAAAAGTGGACGGATTAAATGTGAAATGGTACGAATTTAACATTTGTTTAAATGGGTGATTCAACATCACACCTGATTTCTCTGGCTCTTAACGCGTTTTGGAGAGGTTTTTGGCTAAATGTGACACAATTGCTTCTTGGTTTGCCGTCTCTGGCAATCTTAATGTGTCATCCTGGGATAAGCCTGGTAGAGATCTGGATTTTGCCGCTGAACAAGGTATGCTAAGGAAGGGAGTTATATTCATGTGGTTTGAATTACCAAGACTGCCTGAGTTTGCAGTGGAGTGTGAGCAGCTGTGGCTCCAAGGCCTAGGAGCTCCAGGCTGAGGGTCTGCGAAGCTGCAAACACCCGGGACCTGCCTCAGGGCACAGAAGCACAGTAAGCAATAAGATCTGTTGGCCTCCTCCCTACAGTTCGGTGGGGAAGTGGAGTCTCCGCCTCTCCCCAGTCCCTGCGGCCTGAGTCCAAGTGCGACTGGAAAATGGCAGTAGATTGTAGTAAATATCTCTAAGATCTAAGAATGCAACGTCCCCGCTCAGCAGGAAGTAGCCAGAGAGATTGACAACGCCCAATTCCCTTTAAGATAATTTAAGCGGGGTTCCTTCAGAGCAACAAGCCTGCTTTCTCCTGAGTTCTGCTCCACCCTTCAGTGGTTGCAGAGCAGCCTGCTTTCCTGAGTTCCGCGCCACTCCATGCACCAGTCTGGAGAGGGCAGCTGAAGCAGAGCTTTGCTAGGTGGCTGTGGTGGAAGGCACATTGCCTCAGCCCAGTTGGTGCCTAGCCTGGCGGATGCCACAGCAGTGCCAGGAGTATCAGCAAACACAACAACAAGTGCTGGAGCGAAGACCACACAGGGCTGCCCAAGGACGCAGCGTAGCCGCAGGGCAAGGAAAAGACAATGGCAGTTTCAGGCTCTGCTCGGCGCTGAAGAGTCTGCGGCAGAGCGAATTTAAATCAAGAGACTGCCCTATTGTAGGAGCAGGTACCTGTGTGCTCTGTTTTAGTTAAAGGGTTGGTAGAACACCATATCCCAAATGGGAGGTTGGGTCTAGTGGTGATTGGGAACCCTATCGCTAGCAATCTTAACACCTGTTGCCGTGGGCATTTATCTTTAAATCCTGTGTAAGATCAGAAAACCCATGAGAATACAGCATATGGTTACTTAGCAGAAGCAGGATCAGCTGAGCTGCTAGGGAAGCCAAAGAGGTGCACGAGGGAGGTGTCTTCCATACACTCAGCTGACAAGAATGAATGTGCCATGGGGGTATGGCAGCTGGGGTATGTTAAGAGAGGCAAGTCCATACCCTAGTCTGCCAGACATTTCTATCCATCCGGGGCTATGTGTGACCAGCATTCAATATGACTCATGCAGCTAATTTGTCTAAAGAATTGTCTAGATATCTTTTAGGTAATTGGTCTGGTGAATTCAAACAACAACTGGAAAAGCTGCGAGTGACGATTGTGACTGCAGATTCCACACACATGGATACCAGCCTGGCAGAAGAACTATCTTCCTGGATCATCTACAGCCATGGATCATCTGAAGGAGTGGGCGGGAATAGGAGCCCTAACAGGCTTAATGGTGCTTGCCTCCCTGGTATGCCTGTGGTGCATTTGTCACATAAGGGATTCACAGCATCGCAATGCAGTTATGATCATTCAGGCCTTCACGGTCATTGAAGCAGGACAGTCCCCTCAAGCTTGGTTATCTATATTTGAGCACAGAATGCGAGGCTTGTGCACTGCACTTGAGGTAAGCATACATCAGCCTCAAGAAGAGCAAGTCTGATTGCATGTGGGTTGGGGTCTAACTCCCACCTCTGTAAAAAGGCACTGGACAGGTCTAGTGTTCTCTGAGTGGATGACACCTGGACAGACACTAGTACATGTTTCATTTTTAACAGAGATCAGACCTCTACTCTTGCCTGATGCTTTACAAAACAAAAGGGGGAACTGTAGCGAGCTGCGTGAAGCCACATCTGATAATCAGCTCCTAATTATGCCTAAGACCTGACTTATGCTGTGATAACGCAATGATTATTAGCTGCTTGCATATGCGTGGGCCTATGGGCAATGCCCACCTGGCAATCCAGGGTTGGCAGCCCATGCCTACTTAAGGGCTGGGAGAGATTTGTCCGGAGAGAGAGGGGAAGGGAGAAGAGAGAGAGAGAGAGAGAGAGAAAGAGAAGGAGATAGATTGCTGTGAATAAAGTCCTGAAAACTGCTGCAAGAAGAACTCCGGGTGTTGGGTTTTTCCTTGCTGGTCAAGGGTGGACGCGACAATATATTTATAATATTGCACTAAACATTTCTACCTCTGATCAAGATATTTATACATTTTCTACATTTTGAGGTCACTGTCCTCATTGTTGCACAGTTGTTTAAAGATTGTCTAGTATTCTAATATGAAATACGTATTAAGAACTATAGGTCAATAGTCACCCATGTTTGTCATTCTTATAGTTAGACCAATCAGGTTCTTTAGATACATAGAGATGGTACTCTGCATAGACAGGTCATCTTCAACCACTTCAAAGAACTGTAGAATATGGCACTTAAATAACTTAGGGCTCTGTTGACATGAGAAAGGATTGCTCTTGGCCGCACCGATCTATTCCTGAGAGAATGTTGGGTGCCAAAGATACTCCACTTGGAGTTTGTTTTTTTCTTGGCAAAACTGGTCTTTTGGCAAAGAACTGCCCATGCCTCGACCACTGACAAAATGCACGATGTCTGGACTGGACAAGCAGGATACAAGAAAGAAGACTGCCAGACCTTGCCAATACAGGGTAAGAAGGTTTTGAACATTTTCCTGCCTCTGAAAATGGTCTCTCAGTTACTCTAGGCCCTAACCAAAGTTGGTTGCTCCAACGTTGCAAATGAGACTTTGGTGATTGCCCAGGTAGCCAGTTGTTTCTGTCAGCTACTGCACATTTTGGAAGTTGCTTGATTGTACTTCCTGTTTATTCAAGTAATATTATTTCCCTTCTCAGGTCTTTGATGGGGTTAAAGACTAGAAAGTCATAGTTATTTTCCTCTTATTACTAGCCAACCCATTTCTTTTCTTTTCTTTTCTTTTTTTTTTTCCAAGACAGGGTTTCTCTGTAGCTTTGGAGCCTGTCTTGGAACTAGCTTTTGTAGACCAGGCTGGCCTCAAACTCACAGAGATCTGCCTGCCTCTTCCTCCTGAGTGCTGGGATTAATGGCGTACCCCATGACTGCCCAGCAGCCAAGCCATTTCTAGTACAAGACTTAGACTTCTTAGAATAGGATAACTATTAAAACATTTAGCATATGTTTCTTGCTTGATGTTGTTTATGCTCGTTGTAATTCTAATTTTTATATTTGATATTTGTTCTTATTATATATAGTTTTATATTAGCTTAGAACTCTTTTATTTAGACAAAAGGGGAAGGTGCTGTGGGAAATTTTCAGCCAATAGCCTTTAAGATACTGGCATACTCTGGGTGTGGCCACAGGTACTGTATAAAGAGAAATGTGTGCAGCCTCTTCGCTGCTGGGTTCTGTTTCTGTTCCCCACTTGTGCAGAGGACTGTTGATCTGTGAGTTTACCCCAAAATAAAGAACCCTTTATTATACTCCATTCTGAGCTGGTGTGGGACTACTTTATTGTACTAGTCCACAGAGAGCATTTCAAAAAACCAGATTACTATCAGAAATAAATATATTTTAGAAATCAAAACAACAAAAGAAACTATACACGGTAACTATTCCTATATTAGCCAATGCAGATATTATAATATAGGAAAATAAGTTTAGTGCTTATTTTGTAATTTTCCTTGGTCTTAGAAAAAGTGGGGGTCAAAGTGCTGTCATTTAGTGAGAACAGGAGCTAAAACACAACACTTCTTAGGCATTCATTATCACCTGGCAGATTGTCCTCATCTATTTCAAATTAAGTTCTCAAGGCTGAGAGCTTTCCTTGTGACAAGTGCTATAATAGGCTTAGAAGAACTGTGAATGGTATTTTTTTTTTAAATTATCACTTTACTCAGATGTCTGCATGGAGACAGACTGCTTCACCAGATACTCTGATGTCTGCATAGAGACAGACTGTGTCACCAGATGCTCTGATGTCTGCAGGGGGACAGACTACATCACAGATGCTCTGATGTCTGCAGGAGGACAGACTGCATCACAGATGCTTTCATTCAGAGGCTGAAGAAATCCATCTTCTTCTCAATCTACCCAAGTGAATTTGTAATACTGTCTAGTTTAGGAGAACTTGGTAAAATTGTGGCCTATTCTGGTTTTCTACCTTAAGTACTGCTAAAACTGGTCAGGCACCATGTTCCTGGCTTTAAATATTTTGGTAAAGTTGTATTTTATTATTATTAATTATTAATGTGTATGTCACACATGCCACAGTGTGCATATGAATGTCAGGGAATATTTTTGGGGAACTGGTTATCCCTATCCACCCTGTAGGGTCCGGGGGTTGGATTTAGGTTATGAGACTTGATGGCAGATGCTGACATGCTGAGTCATTTTGCTCTTCCAACTTTGCATTGTTTATCTCATTCAATACCCACAGTTCTTCTGTCTGTTGTAATGAGATGTTATAGTGGGGGGAAGGAGCTGAAATTGAAATAGTACAGCCGGATAGTGGCGCACGCCTTTAATCCCAGCACTCGGGAGGCAGAGGCAGGCGGATCTCTGTGAGTTCGAGGCCAACCTGGACTACAAGAGCTAGTTCCAGGACAGGCTCCAAAGCTACAGAGAAACCTGCTCTCAAAAAAAAAAAAAAAAAAAAAAAAAAGAAAGAAAAAAGAAATAAATTGAAAAATTGAAATACTATATCCTGCTTTGGTTTGGAGATGTTTTATATTTGAGATTATAGGTGCATACCCCGTAACACCCAGGTGTGTGTGTGTGTGTGTGTGTGTGTGGTGTATTGTTTGTTTCTTGGTTGTTTTCAAGACAGACTCTTGGTGTGTACACTAGGCTGTCCTGGAACTCATGGCTATCCTTTTGTTTTAGACTCCCAGATGCTGGGATTATAGGCATACATCACCAGCCTGGACAAGATACTGTTAGTCTGGTATTGCAGTTAACACATAGTTGTCTATCCTAAGGAGTCTGGCTGCATTGCTTGGCAATACTACAAAGCATTCACATTCATCTGAAATTCTCATGTTTTCTTCATGAGTGATTAACTAGCATTTGAATGTCATTGTCTTGGGTTTCCTCACAGTCTTCTATTCCCATCTCTTCTGCTTGCCATGTTTCATAAGTCCTTTGCATTTATTTTTTTATTTTAAAAATAAACGAGTATAATACATTTTTAAAAAGTTCTTACCATTTATTTTTGTGATGCATGTGTGTGAGTGCATATTTGCCATGGAGCATGTGTGGGATCTGAAAACAGCTTTCAGCAATCTGTTCTTCCCTTCTGTGGGTGCGGTCCAGGGATTGAACTCAGACTGTCAGGCTTGGCGGCAAGCCCCCACCTGCCGAGCCACACACACTAGAGAATTGTCTCCTATTCCCCAGACCATAGTAGAGTGCGTCACTTGTCCGTATCGCCTGTGGGATTTCCCTGTGTGCAGTTCTGTTCCATGGCACACACAGCTCTGTACCCCACTCTTCTCTTTACCCTAGTAACCCTTTATACCACCATAAAGGCTAAATAGCCCAAATATCAAAAAAAAAAAAAAAAACTGAACCATTTGGAGACAAGTCTCCCGTAGACCACATGGAAGGAGAGCTGACTCAACTGTCCTCTGATCTTAACACATTCATCACGGCACTCATTCTCTCTCTCTCTCTCTCTCTCTCTCTCTCTCTCTCTCTCTCTCTCTCTCTCTCTCTCTCTCCCCAAATATTAAGTAAAATAAAATCAAAACTAAAGTTCCATCAGCTAGGAGTGTGACTAAGCCCCTTCCTTATCCACAGTGGAATTCTGACAGGCTCGACCTTTTGTAGTCTTGTGTATGCAGTCACAGCCACCTTGAGCTGCTGTGTGCATGACCTGGTCATGTCCGGAAAACACTACTGTGGGGAGCGTGTGAGGTCCTGAGTGAGTATTGCCATGTCCAGGATTCTGCTTCATACCTAGAGGGACATGGCAAAGCCTTCCTTGGGGTCCTAAGTGTGAAAAGTGACAGCGTGTTCAAACAACGTTCACTGTAGCTCTCCCCACCCCATGTTTACAGCCTGAAGACTGCTCCTCTGCAGAGACCACTCCTATCTAGAGGAGCTAAATCTGATTCCTTGATCCAGCTGTATAGCACAAACCCTTTCTGTTGATCTGTAACAACCCTCATCTCATTGTCAGCTGTATGATAACAATGTTACGCAGCTTCCCCATCAGAGACTGCAGTCTGTCAATCTGTTCTTCATTTCTCCCATGCTCCTTGTCAGGCCGAGCGCCTTCACTGTGCACAGCTGCTGCACAGTTTTCCTCAGTTCTCCACGACCCCTGGTTCTCAGTCTTCCCCACATGATGGCTCCTGAGCCTTGGGGGCATTATTGGCAGTGAATGTCTACTGGGGGAGCTCGTTCTCTTTGGATGCTGACCCTGCTAGGCTGCTCATGTCGCAGTGGAAGACCTGACATTGAGTTCACTTTCATAAAAAAAGAAAAAAAAAAAGAAAAGAACACATGAGGGCTGGAGAGATACTCAGTGGTTCTTTCAGAGGACCCGAGTTAATTCAGCACTCTCACGGCAGCTCACAATCCTTTGTAACTCCAGCTCTAGGGGCTATGACACCCTCACACAGACATGCATGCAACTCAAACACCAATGCACATAAAAAAGGCTGGAGTGGCTACAGAAAGAATTGGAGGGGTAGAATTTGATCAAAATATATTCACTTATGAAATTATCACACAATAGTTTCGGAGTTGGGCATGGTTACAACTTTGTATCCCAGATATTCAGAAAACTGAAGCTGGAGGGCTGAGAGTTTGGGATCAGCTTAGGCTATATAATGAGACATGTATCAAAAAAAAAAAAAAAAAAAAACAAACTCAAAATTCAAACAGTTTGAGAGCCAGACTTGACGGCACACACCATTAATTTCAGTCTTAGAAAGAAGTGGATCTCTAAGTTGGAGGCTATCCTGATTTACATAGCGAATCCGAGGTCAGCCAGGACTAAACAAGACAGTTTACGATGTCAGTACTGCAGACAGGACCACAGAGACGGCAAAACTTCTATAAAAGGGATTTGCCAATAACTACCAAATTATTGTTTTTTTCCCGTGGTACTGGGAGATTGAAGTCAGGGACTTGGACATGGGCAGACACTCTTCAGCTGAGCTAACTAACCCGATGCTTAAATTATTTTTTATTTTTAAACTTAATTTTAAAAATTATTACACACAGCCGGGCGGTGGTGGCGCACGCCTTTAATCCCATCACTCGGGAAGCAGAGGCAGGCGGATCTCTGTGAGTTCGAGGCCAGCCTGGTACAAAGGGAGTTCCAGCACAGGAACCAAAAGCTACAGAGAAACCCTGTCTCAAAAAATCCAAAAAAAAAAAAAAAAACCAAAAAATTATTACACATAGTGTGTGTGTGTGGGGGGGGTGATCTTGTGATACCTTTTAACCCAATTAAATATCCTGTAGCCCAAAGTGTCCCCTCTCCACTCTTGGCCCTTGAACAACCCCCACAGTGCTGCAATTACAGGCTACATGCTCAGCAGCGTGCTCAATTTTATGTAGTTCTGGGGATTAAACCGAGGCTCTCTGCATGCTAGGAAAGTGCCCCAGCCTGAAGTGTTCTTCAGTGGCATGTGACGTCAGCCTATATCCTGAAAACAGTGAAGTAAGACGTTTTCTTGGTAATATATTTATGAAATTATCAATTGCATACTTTTCAGATATTTCACTCTGGGCCTTTTTTCTTTCTTTGAGACTCTGTAGCCCTGGCTGACTAGAGCTCACTACAATCCAGGCTGGCCTCAAACTCACTGTAATCCACCTGACTGTGGCTCTTGAGTGCTGAGATTAAACCTGTGTGCTGCCACACCCAACAGGGCTCTACTTCTATAGATAAAAATTCACAAAGAAGCAACTTAAAATGATAGAATTTATTTTAATATAATGATATATGTATGCACATGTACTATTTTAAAAATAAGCATGTAAATGATAATTGTAAAACACAGGTCAGCCCTAATTGAACATTATCAGGAGGCAGTCTAACGGCTGCATTCGCCCTCTCAGGTCAGAACACACGCGGTGCAGCGCGTGTCCCTGGTCAGTGCTGAGCTTTCGGGAATGCCCGCTTAGAGCTTACATTCAAATCATCACAATCTCTTAACAGTCATTAAGTCATTGGACTGGGTAATCTAACAATACCAGTCTAAACGAAAACCCTGAGGATTAAAATCTTTTACACAATAGTTTTGGTTAAGTGCAATTCATGTTTATAAGGACTACTTAATTTAAGGTCGTACTTGGTAAGGCAGAGTAAAAATAAGAGCTACAGCAGGAACAATCTACACTAGCTTTAGTTCTTGCTACAAAGTTGTTTTGCTTCCCACAGCACTGGACCTCCTCACCATCTGCTGGCTTGCCAGCTTCACACTCAGGAGTTGACATTGTGCACTGAGCTGAGGTGATCCAACAATGGTGGCTCAGACTTAATGTACCCAAGGAACTACATGTTGTTGAGTTCATGTCCATGCTCGACCATGGCTTGCACAAATTGCTTGAAGACTCGATCCATGTAAGTGCATTGCCTAGGCCAGATTCCCTCCAGAAAACCAATATGGCCTCCATAAGAAGTAAGAACCAAAGCGACATTAGGGTTTTGCTTAGCAGTTTCTACTGGGATAGCTTGAGGGATCAAAGCAGTAAGATGGGGTGTTGGTGGTAAAGAGGTGGGAGCGGGAAGGACGGGGAGGGGGGGAGAGAGAGCATTAACATTGTTAGGTAAAGCACACTTTATCATTTCTAATCAGTAAAAACACTCTAATCATTAAACAAATATTTGTGATGAGTGTGGCTAAATGGACTGAGTCTGACTAATTTATACAATCATCTATATCTTATAACAATACCTATTTCTCCTAGATCCTTATTTCTAAAGGAATCAATCCAAGATTTTACATAACCTAACGTGCAGGCTGTTTATTGGCTGTGAGACAGCTCAGCTACCAAGGCACTTGTCCCCTGCCTGATAGCCTGGGTTTGGTCTCTGGGACCCACACGGCACAGTGATGGAACTGCCTGAGACCTTCCTAATGCTCTGGAGCACTCGTGAGAGTGTGTGGATACTCGTGCACAAACACATCTAGAAAGACCAGATAAAACAAAATAAAAACACAGGCTGATTCTTGTTTTCTGAAATTAAAACTAAGCTAACCTTTGTGAGAGTTGTAAATCCATTCGGTGTAATTTTGATCATATGTGAATTTAGATGTCTAAACATGATTCATGATTGATAACTCTACAAAGGACTTGAAATCCCAGATTTCAATATATATATATATATTTCCTGTCTTTCTGATTCTCTGTTTCTCGAACAGGAAAGAGAAACTACTGGAAAACAGCTCAGGAGTGACATAAAACAACTCCCCAGGAACAGCAGTGTTTGTGCACCCCTATCACGTTAATTTTAAACAGACTTCAAGGTCATGAATTAAAGTTGCTTTCTTTTTCTCCTAGGTGTTAGTGTTCAGACAGTGGAAAAATAAAATATGTGTGTGCGTCCACAAGTGCAGGGCACATGCCCCAAAGGCCAACTGGGGACCTCGTGAATGCTCAATCTAAGTTCTCCCACCGGGCTCCCCCCAGCACTCTGAGAGAATCTAACCCTGACTGCAGACAGCGCAGCCTTGTGAAGGGTGTTGGCTGCCTGTTCCCGCAGGCTGCAGACAATTGTCCACTATGTGGTAAGACTGGTTTAAGGGCCTGGGAAAAAACAGGAAACAATGAGTTGCAACTTCACCCTTGTGGGTCAGGTTGAATGCTGGGAAACTCTTGTTTGTAGCACAGGCAGCAAAGGATAAAAACGGATGGAGAAGCGTCAGATCTGACCCAGTGAAAAGATGCGAAGGAGCACTGTGTAATTTAACTGACACCAAAGCCAGTTTCAGTTTCTTTTCTTTCTTTGAATTTTCAAGACAGGGTTTCTCTGTAGCTTTGGAGCCTGTCCTGGAACTAGCTGTGTAGACCAGGCTGGCCTCTAACTCACAGAGATCCACCTGCCTCTGCCTCCCGAGTGCTGGGACTAAAGGCGTGCGCCACTGATGCCCAGCTTTCATTTTCTTATCTACAAGTGAAGGCCCAAAGTGCCAGTTATTAGAAATGACCTCTGGGTAAACGTGATTAAGGCATCTGTGTATGTTGGGATGTTCTAAAACTTTACAACACAATCGCTAGGGTTGGAATCTGGGTAATTAATTCTGTTTAGTGATGGCTGAATTCAGGGCCTCAAATGAACCAGGCAAGCACCCTACCACTGAGCTCCAGCCCAACCCAAAATAAATGCTTTTAATTAAGTATTTGGAGAAAATAAAAGATTCTTTTCTTGAGGTGCTGGAGAGATGACTCAGTGGTTATGGGCACTTAAGATCTTCCAGAGGACCCAGGTTTGAGTCCCAGCTCCCACGTGGCAGCTCACAACCATCTGTAACTCTAGTTCCAGGAGCTGTGATTCCCACTTCCGGCATCTGTGGGCACCAGGTGCAGACACACATGAAAGCAAAACACCCAAACACATTAAAGCTTAAAACTGATTTAAAAAGATTTTTTGGAGCCAGGCATGATGGCTCACACTTGACACTCCACAACATGGGGGTGGAGGCAGGAGGATCACGAGTTCCAGGGAAGCCTGGGTTACAGAGTAACATCCTGTGTTGACAACGACAAAATAATAGCCATCTTTACACACAGTCAGAGGGCAAGCCTTTTGACTCCCAAGTTTGTAAGATTATTTGTAAGTTAGTAAGATGGCATACATGTTTGATAAACAAATACGTATGCTTATTGCTGGTTTTTAAATTAGGAGACTTCTTTTTAAGATTTACTTTTGTTATTTTAAATTACGCATGTGTAGAACAGGTTGTGTATATGAGTGAAGTGCCTGTGCAGGCCAGCAGGTGGCGATAGGTCTGGTGTTACAGGTGATTTCCTGTTGCTTGATGTAGGTGCTGGGAACTGAACTTGGGACTTTGGCAAGAGCAATACATGTTTCCAACCACTGAGCCATCTTTCCTGCCCAACTGCTATTCTTAAATTAAGAGAGTATGGAAGTTAATTTTGGAATAATTTTCTTCCTTACTCTTTCCAGGAGAAATAAAAAAAACCTATAATCTATTTTCATTTAGAAATAAATTTTTGGCTCAGATTTGCTTCCAGCATTGAAATACTCAAGGACATTGTGTTTCTAAAGTTTCAAGTCCTCTTTCAGGTTAAAGGGGAAGAAAAACTTCAACTTTTTTTTTTTTTTTTGGAACCCCAGGAAAATGAGGGGCTCTCCCCAGGCAAAGATGCCAGAGCATAATCTGCCCAAAGGCCCTGCCTTCGAGAACCAAAGCTCACAAACACAAGAACACACAATCAGCTCTCACTGGGCCTGAGTCTGACAGCAGAAGGGAACCCTGAAAACACTGGTCATGTGGTCTGAAGCACTTTGATACTAAGTTCTAAACGCTAACTTTTATTTGCTTGTTTTTATGTTTCAAGATAATGTCTTCCTGGCCCAGGTTGGAAGTTATTAAAGTTATCAGGGTTCAGGCCTCGAGCGCATTTCTTCTTTTCGCATCGGTGCCCAGGTGCTGGGATTACAGGCAGGGAGCTCCATGCAGGCAGCGTTTTAGTGAAAATTATAATGGAAAACATTATATGACTGCTGTACTTCCTTAAAAAGAACATTTTAAAAGTTAAACTAGGAACTGGGGAGACGGCTCAGCAGTTGGGGCTCAGTTCCCAGCACTGATGTCTGGTGGCTCCAGTTCCAGGCATCTGTTGCCCTCTTCTGGCCTCTATGCGCACAGGGCACACACGCACACAGGCACACACGCACAGGGCACACACGCACAGGGCACACACGCACACGGCATACACGCACACGGCATACACGCACACGGCATACACGCACACGGCATACACGCACACGGCACACACGCACAGGGCACACACGCACAGGGCACACACGCACACGGCATACACGCACACGGCATACACGCACACGGCATACACGCACACGGCATACACGCACACGGCACACACGCACACGGCACACACGCACAGGGCATACACGCACACGGCATACACGCACACGGCATACATGCACACAGGCATACACAGAAATGAACCTAAAAGATGTCTTTGAAAGAATTAATTCACGCCGAAGCGTGGACAGATTCTTACCGTGGCTGGGCGAGAAGACATCATCCGCGGCATTCAGGCACAACACCGGGATTCCCACGGACTTCAGTCTGCGGTTAGGACTGGCGTCGGTGTAATAATCATCAATTGTTCGGTATCCAAACATGACTGAGGTGAATCGTTTATCAAACTCTCTAATAGACTTAGCCTAAAAAACAAATCCAGGCTGAATCTACCCTTGGAGACATAAGAGGAAATAAAAATATTAGGAAAAGCTACCCCTTACCTTCATGACCTGGTCCATGTCGATTTGTTTGACAAACATATGCTGGTGCCTAGAACAAAAGAAATTCCAAACTAAGAATTGAGGTAATCTCTACCTCAGTCATACCTAAAATACATAAGGACAGGTAATGAAACAGACTAACTAGCACAGGGCGCAACACTGGTACTAACACAGTATTTGCTGGGCTCAGTGGTAAAGACATATGCTCTCAAGCCTGTTGGCCTGGACCCAAACGATAGAAAGAATTTCTTCACAGACAGTTCTTTGACCTACTTAGCATACTGCCCACACAAAGTTAATAAAAGTGTAATGAAAATAATTTTAAGTTTGCTTAAAGTCTGTGTGTGTGTACATACACACGTGTGCACATGTCGAGGTTAGAAGACAGCTTTGGTATGGGTTGCCGTTTTTACCAGGCTAGCCCCACCTCTGCCTCCCATCCTCTCACGAGGGCTGGGGCTACAGACAGACACTATCACACACAGACAGACAGACACTATCACACACAGACTGACAGACACTATCACACACAGACTGACAGACACTACCACATACAGACTGACAGACACTACCACATACAGACTGACAGACACTACCACATACAGACTGACAGACACTACCACATACAGACTGACACTACCACACACAGGCTCACACTACCACATCTTACTAGCTCACATGCTCCCATTTCTAAAACACACTATGCTTGTAAGAACATGCTTAAGGAGCTGGATTATTCAACATGGGACACTCTTGTGTTTGTTTTTTTGCGACAAGGTCTTTATGTAGCCCAAACTGTCCTGGAGCTTACAATTTAGACCAGGCTGGCCTTGAACTCACAGAGATCTGCCTGCCTCTGCCTCTTGGGTACTGGGATCAAAGGGGTTTACCACCACACAGGACATTCTTAACATACTACCTGAGAAAGAATTAGGTTTGAAAAAGACTGACAACCAGAAAATCTAAGGAAACAGCCCAAACATATCACCAAATACACTCCACACTAATGTAGTTTTCAGAATAATTTAGAATAGCAAAACAAACAGAGGGGCACAAACACAGAAAGAATACATTAATGCCTTTTTCTTTTGGTTTTTCAAGATAGGGTCTAAGATGGCTCAGTGGGTAAAGGTGCCTGCTACCAAACCCGATAACCTGAGATTCTCTGTCTAACAGTCCTGGCTGTCCTGGAACTTACTTTGCAGAACAGACAAGCTTCAAACTCACAGAGACATGCCTGTCTCTGCCTCCCACTTGGGAGTGCTGGGGTTAAAGGTGTGCGCGACTACCACCCACCTGCATTTTATCTATATTTTTACCTTATAATTTTTGGTATGCATCCATAATATAAAGAATATTTTAGTACTGTAATAAATATGTTTATAAATAAATATACATATACTGGTAGTGTTAAACTCTAAAATTTCATACTGCTGGATTGTGTAATCTAAAATGTTTGGCAACAAAAAGTTTAAATATGACTTACTTCTTAACTGAAGACTGGAGGCAAGTTGTCAAGTAGTAATTAAACAGCAGCCAGTTTAGCGGCTTCTCCAACGACTCTGAGCAAGCGAAAGTATTCCAGCCAACTGAGAATGTTGCAGCTGCCATCAGAGGAGTTTTGGACCCAATTTTGCCCAGGTAATTTAGAAGCAGCATTCTAAGATGGTGAGAAACAAGAAGACTGTGACTGGTTTGTCTCAAGAGTCCCTTTCTAAGGGTGCTTCACAAGAACAGGCAGAAGCAGCAAGGACGCATTGCTTACTCTTTCTTTTTCTTTTCTTTCCTTTTTTTTTTTTTTTTTTTTTTTGAGATAAGGCCTCTTGCAGCCCAGTTGACCTTGTCCATTCAACTCTGTGAATAAGCCTGAATACTGGACCCTTCTAGCTTAGCCTCCCAAGAGCTGGGCAGCACCATCACCCGTGTCTACTGTTTAAGTCCTGCACACTGGAACTGTCTTTGTTCTTTCCTCATATTCATATCCAGACCTCTTTACATGGATTTGCGTATGTGCACACGCCACAGTGTAGGGAGGTCAGCGTCAGTTCTCGCCGTCCACCATGTGGGTTGAATCTGGGTCACCAGGCTTGGTGGCAGGCACCTTTTCCCACTGAGACATTTCATCTGCCATGCTCACATTTCTATTTAAAAGCATTTGTTTCCTTCCTGAAACAGGGTCATGCACTCTCCCATCTGCCTCTTGAGTCTTTGGAGAACAAGTGTGTACCCACATGCCCGACCCACATCCTTACTTATATTGCACTTGACAAACTGTAAGACAATTTATTACTATATGTTTCATAAGAACACGAAAGATAGTTACCCTGAGCGGCTCTTACGCACGGCTGCGCACTGGATCACCAGGGGCTTTGGGAAGTCCTTACTACTACTGTCTGGCCCTCATACCCTGAGCTCCTGAATTCTCTGGTCTGGTTGGTTGGTCACCCTCCACACCCGTCCTCCAAAGCACTCTACAGTCCACTGTTAGATTTTATGAGCAGGGCATTTGGACCCGGAAGTTACTGAACTTCTTTCTCTTCTTCTGTTTCTTCATTCTATTTCCTCAATTTTAGCCAAGTTCTATTTGGGTAAGAGGGACAAAACCTGAGTCTGAGTTAGAGTTCAATGGCTCAAACCAAGGGTGACACCCTAGTTCTACCTCTCAGTATAGTTTCTTCCAGACTAGCTCTGAAATAGGAGAAAAGGATAGAATACTTCCTCCTTACTTTTATAACTCAAAAGTTTACAAAACATTCGTTTTGTTGTTGTTTGTTTTTTGACAAAGGGTTTCTCTGTGTAGCCCTGGCTGTCCTGAAACTTTTTCGGTAGACCAGGCTGGCCTTGAACTCTCAGCGATACAACTGCCTTTGCCTTCAAAGTGCTGGGATTAAAGGCACGGACCTGCCCGTCAAAATCCCAGCAAAATTCTTCACAGACCTCGAAAGAACGGTACTCAACTTCATTTGGAAAAGCAAAAAAAAAAAAAAAAAAAAAAAAAAACAAGGAAAACCAAAAAAAACCTGAAAAAAAAAAAAACAACAGGAGGCAACACAATCCCTGACTTCAAACTCTACTACAGAGCTACAGAATTGAAAACAGCCTGGTACTGGCATAAGAACAGACAGAAAGACCAATGGAACCAAATAGAAGACCCGGATATCAATCCACACATCTTCGAACACCTGATATTTGACAAAGAAGCAAAAAATATCAAATGGAAAAAAGAAAGCATATTTAACAAATGCTTCTGGCATAACTGAATATCAACATGTAGCAGAATGAAAATAGACCTATATCTATCACCATGCACAAAACTCAAGTCCAAATGGATCAAAGACTGCAACATAAAGCCAGCCACACTAAACCTTATAGAAGAGAAAGTGGGAAGTACACTTGAACGCATTGGCACTTCCTAATTAGAATCCCAGCAGCACAGACACTGAGAGAAACAATTAATAAATGGGACCTCCTGAAATTGAAAAGCTTCTATAAAGCAAAGGACATGGTCAACAAGACAAAACATCAGCCTACAGAATGGGAAAAGATCTTTACTAACCCCACATCAGACAGAGGTCTGATCTCCAAAATATACAAAGAACTCAAGAAATTGGACACCAAAAGAATACATAAACCAATAACAAAATGGAGTACAGACCTAAACAGAGAACTCTCAACAGAGGAATCTAAAATGACTGAAAGACACTTAAGGAAATGTTCAACATCCTTAGTCATCAGAGAAATGCAAATCAAAACAACTCTGAGATTCCATCTTACACCTGTAAGAATGGCCAAGATCAAAAACACTAATGACAACTTATGCTGGAGAGGATGTGGGGAAAAGGGAACACTTCTGCATTGCTTGTGGGAATGCAAGCTGGTACAGCCTCTTTGGATGTCAGTGTGGTGATGTCTCAGAAAATTAGGAAACAACCTTTCTCAAGACCCAGTAATACCACTTTTTGGTATATATAAAGGATGCTCAATCATGCCACGAGGACATGTGCTCAACTATGTTCATAGCAGCTTTGTTTGTCATAGCCAGAACCTGGAAACAACCTAAATGCCCCTAGATCGAAGAATGGATATATAAATATGGTACATTTACACAATGGAGTACTACACAGCAGAAAAAAATAATGACAGCTTGAATTTTGTAGGAAAATGGATAGAACTAGAAAACATTATTTTAAGTGCGGTAACCCAGACACAGAAAGACAATTATCGCATGTACTCACTCATAGGTGTTTTTTAAACATAAAGCAAAGAAAGCCAGCCTACAAACCACAGTCCCAGAGAACTTAGACAACAAAGCAGACACTAATGGAGACTTACATAGATCTAATCTACATGGGAAGTAGAAAGTAAAAAAAGACAAGATCTCCTGAGTAAATTGGAAGCATGGGGACCTTGGGGAAGGGTTGAAGGGGGGAGGGAAGAGGCAGGGAGGGGAGCAGAGAAAAATGTAGAGCTCAATAAATATCATGGAAAAAAATAAAGGCACGGGCCATCACCAATGGCTTTAGGGCAGGAAATTTTTATGAAAAATGAAATTTAGCTTTTGAAAATATTTTTTTCAAAATTTTAAAAATTATTTATTGTGTGTATATGTATGTGTACATGTATGTACATTCTATAGCAAGTTTGTGGAGGTCAGAGAACAATCTGAGGAAGTCAGTTCTCTCCTTCTGCATAGATCCCAGGATAAAACTCAGGTTGTCCTGCATGGCAGCATGTGACCTTGCCTGAGCTGTCTTGTCAGTTCGGAAAAGAAATTTTTTTTTGAGACAGCACTTCTCTATTTTTAACTCAGGCTGGTTTAGAAGTTGTAATTCTCCTGCCTCACCCTCCAGGAACGCTAGACTTATGGATGTACACCATCACATAGGATTTGAAAATGACCCTTTGAAATAACTATAGGATTTGGATACAATGCTTTCCGTCCTGTGAAGAGTTCATCCTTGGGTTCTTATATAATAACTTTACGGTTCAGCTAGAGGTCAGATAATGGCCAGAGGCCGGTAAATTACATAAACCACAAGAGCAGGAAAGGATCTAAAGCAGAAAGACCCCGAAATAGGCAAACCAAATCTTTAGAGGCAATTCAGGAGTAAAATAATGTCAAGATGCTACCTCAAAAGGTTATTTTAGATTATTTACTTTAGAAGGCAGATCTCTGTGGATTCGAGGCCAGCCTGGGACAGCGAGACTGTTACACAGAGAAACCCTGTCTCGGGAGGGGTGGGGGAGAAGAGTATTAGGACTTAAAAAAAAAAAAAAGAAACAGGTCTTCCATTTAGAGCTACCAACTGAAATATTAATTTACTGGCCTTCCAACTTTCTGCTGTGTGCTGCACTCCAAGGCATGCTGTGTAGATAAAGCAAGATCCTGTTCTATCTCCCTGCTCCAAAATCCACTTCACCTAGTGCCCCGAGATAGGGGCTTTATCAGACACTGAGAAGACACCACACAAAAAGGCCAAGAAGTGACTCAACCGATTAATTTATTATTTTGAGGAGCTGGGAACTGCAGCCAGGGCCTCCCACATTGTAAGCATGTGCTCTAGTGAGTACCACCTGAAACAATAATAAAGTGATTATGAGGTTCAGTTAACAGTCAGAGCTGGGAACGAACTGGGGGAGTGGGCGATACTGATGGAACAAGATTACCCACGAGCTGATAATTACTGACCCTGAGGAATGACTCTTAATTTTCCACTTTATGTGTTTGGAATTTTCCACTTACTTAAAAAGTATTTACCAACTCACTGGGAGAGCAGAATCTGGGTCTAGAGCTTCAGAGTTTCTTGACTTAACTCAGTTCTGGCTCAAAGCCCATACTTGGCCCCAACATTGCAGGCACTGGGATGCCCCCAGTCTGTGGCTTCCCTGGGCAGGAAACTCTTGCTTACACTATGCTTTTGTCAGCTGCATCTCAAAGGTAAAAAAGAAAAAAGAGAAAAGAAAAAGAAAAGAAAGTGCACTCACTTGGGAACGTGTCAATGTGTCACAGTGCTAGGCAACTAGAAGGTGTGATTCCTTCAAATAATTTACGAGACATTAATATTCAGCCAGCTGGAAAAGCTAATCTAATTGGTGAGGGTGGCCTTCAGGCACCAACGCTGCAACGCTGGATGAAAGGGCCTTTCCCAAGAGTTTCTGAATAGACAATTGGAATCTCTTTATTTAAAGGCTAGCCTTGAAAAAAAAGGCATGAATTTATATGATTAAGGGGGAAAAGTTCAGCCCTCATTCTGTCTTTTCAGGTTCACACTGTGGGCTGGAGGGAAGAGATGCTAGAATCTGTCTGCCAAGCACAACCTGACTCTGCTCGTTTCCACGCTGACTCAGGGCTCTGCCTTTACTGGGTCAAGTCAGACCTTCCATGCTAATGTAAGGAATGAATTCTTAGTCAGAACCTAAAGGGCTCTGGGCAGAACCTCCTGTTCATGGCCGCCTTTCCCTTCCCTGCACATACACGCTGAAGATATTCTAAAAACAGACGGCAGGTACAGCCAGAATAAAGTTTAAAAAATAGTTTCTATTTTAAATGTTAACTGGCTTTTAAAGGTAAAAAAAAAAGAACAATTTACTTCTATTTTATGTATTGTTTGCTGGCATATATGTCTGTGAACCATGTACATGCAGTGCCCGTGGAGGCCACAAGAGCTCACTTAGGGTCCCCTGGAAATGGAGTTACAGATTAGTTGCCATGTGGGTGCTGGGAACCAAACCTGGGTTCTTAACTAAGAACAGCAAGTGTTCTTAATTGCTGATCCATCTCTCTAGTCTCTCATATAATAAAGGTGAATGGTCATTTAGTGTGTCTGACTGAGCACCAATCATGTGGAATAAAATATATGTATGGTAAAATATTCTAATGACAAGGAGATAAGTGGCATTTATCTTGTAGGGTTTGGTGGGAAACATGTCTACAGTTTTATATATATGTTGCAGAACACTATTTTAAGGTGTGTTACTTTGTTTATGCTGCATTTGTTTAATTGTGCAGCTGTGATTCTTTGCCTGTGTAAAACACCTGATGGTCTAATAAAGAACTGAATGGCCAAGAGCAAGGCAGGAGGATGGATAGGTGGGGCTGGCAGGCAGAGAGGATAAATAGAAGGAGCAAGAGAACAAGGAGAGAGGACATTAGGGGACAGTCACCAGCCAGCTAGTAAAAGGGAGAGTAAGATATGCAGAAGTAAGAAAAGGAAAAGGCCCAGAGGCAAAAAGCTAAGAAAAATTGGCTAGAAACAAGCCAAGCTGAGGCCTGGCTTAAGAGAGAATAAGCCTCCATGTGTGGTTCATAGAGAGCTGGGTGGAGGCCCCCCAAAAGCCAAAGAAAGTAAAAAAAAAATTGGTATTCCAATGTGTGGCAAGAGTAAAGGAAAATCCAACAACATATAGATTTCTACTTTTTTTGAAAATTTATTTTGCAGATAAGAAAAACCAAGATTTGCAAAAGAGAATCTTTCAGTAGATAAAACTTAAGAAAACTGAAATAAAATAGTTTGGGGTAGAGGTATGTGGCTCAGTGGTAAAGTGTTTGCCTAACACGCATTAATCCTAGATTCAAGCCCCAGCACTGTAAAAAATAAATTAAATAATTAAATTAAAAAGTAAGCTTGGTGGCTGGAGAGATGGTTCAGAGGCTAAGAGCACTGGCTGCTCTTCCAGAGGTCATGAGTTCAATTCCCAGCAACCGTGTGGTAGCTCACAACCATCTGTAGTAAGATCTGGTGCCCCCTTCTAGCATGGAAGTGTTCATGCAGGAGGAACATTGTATACATAATAAATAAATAAATTTTGGATTTGTATGTGAAAAATAAATAAATTTGAAAAAAAGTAAGCATGAGGGGCTGGAGAGATGGCTCAGCAGTCCACTCACTGACTACTCTTCCAGAGGTTATGATTTCAGTTCCCATCAACCACATGGCGGCTTGCAACCATCTACAATAGGATCTGGTGCCCTCTACTGACCTGCAGGCACAAATGCAGGCAAACTACTGCATACGTAATAATAATTAAAAAAGATTAATGCCCAGCGGTGGTGGCATACTCTTTTAATCCAGCACTTGGGAGGCAAAGGCAGGAGGATCTCAGTGAGTTTAGGAGCAGCCTGGTCTACAGAACAAGTTCCAGGACAGCCAGAACTGTTACACGGAGAAACCCTGTCATGAAAAACAAAATAGAAGTAAGCATGAACAATGGTGAGGGGATCTAAAGTACAGGGAAATAAATACTAGATAATAACTTTTATATTTCTTTAAGTGAGTTCTCTCTATATATATACACACACACCCACACACACTCTACAAAGTTATTAGTGTTAGACATCACTCAAGTATAAGTGTGGCAAAAGAGAGTTCCAGAAAGGGACTGGAGATGCTCCATCCTGACCAGAGCTCAGTTCCCAGCACTCACAGCAGGCTGCCCACAAACACTTGCACGTCTGCACTGGCCTGACCTTGGGGTTCTGACAGGATAAGTCCTCAGCTGCTGCCACTAAGAGCTCCACGTGTGCACACTCACTAGGTTCCCTTTAAAAGGGCCCTGCCCACCTCCTATCTCTCTCTGTCTTCCTCTCTTCTTCTTCAGTTACTGTCCCCAGAGGCTGGTCTTCCCTTCCCCTCCCCCTCTTCCCATTCACTTTCTCCCAGTAAAAATCCTTGAGACCTGAGCTCTGTCGCATGGCATCTTTCTCTCACGTGCAGCAGCTTTTTTCAAATGACAACCTGCTCCAAGGGATTCAATGCCATCTACGGATCTTCTCAGCACCCACCCCCAGCACAGCATATACATGCATAGACAAACATACATACACATAAATAAAACTTCAAAAAGTCCCATAGAAACCCCAATGTAGGGGCAGGTGCATAAACCAACCACCTTAGCTTAATAACACCTGGAATGGGAACTAACAAAATCAAGTTCACCTGGCTGCTTCCCATGGAGGACTCACAGAACCCAGGAAAATGTTAAAGTCGGCCTGAGTTGATTCCTTCTGCTATACATGACTCAGCCATTCATGGTTCAGTGTTGAGAGAGCTGTGAGGACTGCTCCCTTCGCTTTTAGGAGAGGGAGAGAGGGGGAGAAGGAGAGGGAGGGGGAGGGGAGAGGGGAGCCAGTCGTGAGGACTGCTCCACTCTCCAGCAGCTTAGAGAAGTCCTTACCCTCCCATCGACACGCCTGCTGCCAGAAATGGGGCCAAAGGGTACAGGCTGTGGACATGGTGGATGACTGTCTCCAAGTCTTCCGTGTTCGCACAGCAGTAAGTCCGTGGTGTCTGGTATAATAAGAGGGCATTATTGTTAAAATATGAGCGGCATAATTTGTAGAGCGTAGACATACTTAGTTAAAAAACACAAGCAAGAAGTCGCAAATATAAAAAATAACCTTGCTCTGGGGCTGGTGGTGCTGTGGCACACGCCTTTAATCCTAGCA
This sequence comes from Alexandromys fortis, assembly GCF_014885135.2. Lineage (NCBI taxonomy): Eukaryota > Metazoa > Chordata > Mammalia > Rodentia > Cricetidae > Alexandromys > Alexandromys fortis. The sequence continues at coordinate 963,986 of NW_026067944.1, forward strand.
CTCAGGAGGCAGAGGCAGGCAGATCTCTGTGAGTTCGAGGCCAGTCGGGTCTATAAGAGCTAGTTCCAGGACAGGCTCCAAAGCTACAGAGAAATCCTGTCTCAATGAACCCCCCCCCCCAAAAAAAGATAAAGACTTTGAATGTGCAAGGCAAACTTGATATGAATGGTACTAGCCTGGTACAAATGCCTGCAATTAAAACAGATGCAAATATATACATGTGTGAGGAAAAAAATGCAGAGAATTACATTCTATAGAAAAAAATAATGTATGTTTCTTAAAAGGAAAAATAATTCTTTATTAAAAAACAAGCAAGCAAAAAAGATTTTTTAAATAATGCTATAAAAAGGTTAAATTCTAGGGCATGCTGGGCATGGTGTTGTATATCTTTAATCCTAGCATGCAGAAGGCATATTTGGTGGATCTTTGGTGAGTTCTGGGCCAGCCTGAGCTACACAGTGAGACCCTGGCGGAGCTGGGTGAGGAGCTAAACCACGGCTAGTTTCTCTTCAGGGAACTGTTTCCTCCACTTTGGGTGCTGCTTGCCCAATGAAGAAGAGAGGTTTCCAAATGCCACCTTTGTGTACACCATGGAGAAAAAATAACAACATCTTGAAATTTGCAGGCAAATGGATAAATCTAGAAAACATCATATTGAGTGAGGTAAGCCAGACCCAGAAAGACAATTATCGTATGTACTCACTTATAAGTGGTTTTTAGACAAAAAGCAAAGAAAAGCAGCCTACAATTCACAATTCCAGAGAACTTAGACAACAACGAAGACCCTAAGAGAGACATACATGGATCTAATCTACATGGGAAGTAGAAAAAGACAAGATCTCCTGAGTAAATTGGGAGCATGAGGACCATGGGAGAGGGTAGAAGGGGAGGGGAGCAGAGAAAAATGTATAGCTCAATAAAAACAATAAAAAAATGCCACCTCTGTCTAGACAACACAATATAAAATCTGACTTATTAAATATTATGATACTGTATCCATTTAGTCCCAGCCATGCTTCAGTAATACACTTAAAATCTTAAATTATGTTAAGCTTATTATGGTCTCCATGTGAAATTTATCAATGGGGCATTGCTTATGGCAGGTAATGGATGCTTCATTTGGGACCTAGGAAGAGGGAACAGACCTCTAAAGAATACACTGAGTACACACTGTGAGGTCAGACAAGTTGACATTCAACTATATAACGACTCATTAGCAATAATACAATAATAAAACATAGTGAAGCAATAATACAAACCCTGGAACTCGTTACCCACACTACCTGATTTTAATATTCTGATAAGCCACAACCACACTAGGAAGCTTATACCACACCTCCCATTCAAGCATTAGTGAGCAACTGTAGGAAATTACAGTTTTTATCATCCACCTAACTAAGTTCACCCCCAAATCACTGCTTTTTAACTACTATCATCTTTTTGAGAAACATGAGTATAAAATACTTCAAAGACAAATGCCACCCTCACAGAATTTATACTGGCTAAGGGTTCCTGGATAATTAATGTGTGCCCACTGAAGCCTGAGGGAGGCCATTTTATATTTCTTTGTACGTGAGGAAATGGAATGGAAAGATTGACAGCTCTGATAATGTTTTAAATGCACTTGTGGAGTGAAAAACCCAATGGCGTCAAAAAAGAATGCTTACCACATTCATTTGTGATAACTACAGAGTTTGTTAGGAGAATTTATGTGTTGTAATAAGGGCAGCGGGCCGCTTCCTGCCACCTGGCTAGCTTTACCCAAAATAATTACACGGAAACTGTATTCTTTTAAACACTGCCTGGCCCATTAGTTCTAGCCTCTCATTGGTTAGCTCTATTGATCTAACCCATTTCTAATAATCTGTGTAGCCCACGAGGTGGCTTACCAGGGAAGATCTTAACCTGCATCTGTCTGGAGTGGGAGAATCATGGCGACTCACTGACTCAGCTTCTTTCTCCCAGCATTCTGTTCTGTTTACTCCGCCTATCTAAATTCTACCCTATCAGAGGGCCAAGCAGTTTCTTTATTAGTTAACCAATGAAAGCAACAGATTAGAAAGAAATCACTCCCACATCATTTATGCGACAAAATCATCCCTACTTGGTATTTGTATTATACATGAATCTACTCTTACCATATAGCCATGAATTTTTTTTTCACTCCCATTTTCCGGACTTTAAGTGAAGTATGTATGCACCTGTGGGGACACAGGCATACATACATATACACATAGTTAAAAAGATAAAAAAAAATGCCCTGTGGAAAATTCTAGACTCAGAATCTTAGCATCAAAAGTACCATAGATGTCACCTAGTTCCTCATTTACACATGAAGAAAAGGAGGCTCAGAAAAGTTGAGTGATTTTCCACAGGGCACAAAGTGGCAGAAAGTAGACTACATGTTAACAGTGAGTAATACAACTCTTGTCAAGTCCTGAGATTCCAGGAGGTGCACAGTGACTCTAGGAGAAACAGGTGTGATCATCTGCAGTAGAACCAACTCATGACTCAGAAACCTTTTCTCTCTGAGCTGGACTTAGCACACTTTTTGTTTATTTGTTTTTCAAGACAGGGCTTCTCTGTGTACCAGCCCTGGCTGTCCTGAAACTCTCTCTGTAGACCAGGCTGGCCTTGAACTCACAGAGATCAGCCTGCCTCTGCCTCCAGGAATTAAAGGCATGTGCCACCACTGATCAGATACACTTCTAATATTGAATCAGGGTAGCTGAGATTTTAGTTTTCTGCCTGTAACTTAGAATGTTGAATTTTACAGAACTCACTCAAGGTCTATGATCTGTATGCAATTATTTAATGGTTCTATTTAAAGCAGAACTCACTCAAGGTCTATGATCTGTATGCAATTATTTAATGGTTCTATTTTACAGAACTCACTCAGGGTCTATGATCTGTATGCAATTATTTAATGGTTCTATTTAAGGCAACTCTGTTGGAAGGAGGCCACTAGATAGTTCCTGCTTAGGCCCAAAACAATCACAAGAAACTGTATTAATTAAATCACTGCTTGGCCCATTAGTTCTAGCTTCTTATTGGCTAATTCTTACATATTAATTTAATCCATTTCTAGCAATCTGTGTATCGCCATGTGGCTGTGGCTTACGGGGTAAAGTTCCCAGGTAAAGTTCCATCTGGCATCTGTCTCTGGCGGGGCTACATGGCTTCTGTCTGTGACTCTTCCACCTTTCTCCCAGCATTCAGTTTAGTTTTCCCTGCCTACCTAAGTTCTACCCTATCAACAGGCCAAAGTGGTTTCTTTATTCACAGCACACAGAGGGGAATCCCACATCACAACTCTGTGATTCTTGTGTGAAAGGAGTGTTTCTTCTAACAGGACTAACCCTGTTCTTCAATCCATCTCCACAAAGTGATGTTTTAAAACTATACCTGTCCCCCATCCAGTTCGTGCTGAACTGCCCACACTGTTCATAAGAAAACTGATTTGAATTTTGGAATATGAATTTATCAAAGAGTCAGTAAAGAAAAAGCATGTCCCATGAATAAAATCAGCATTTCAACATACAGTTGTTCCTCTTGTTATAGATGGATGTATAAGAGTGACCAAGTATCAAAATTTGTCTGAGAGCATATTACTTTTTAAAAAATAACTAACCATGAAATAAAGAGCCCCAGAATATAGCCCTACCAACTTTGAGACTGGGGTGACTGTGTGCCCTCCTGCCACGGTCCCAGATTGGAATAGTCCATGCTCCTGTAGTTGTCTGTGCAAGGCACACCAGTGCACCAGTGGTTTAGGACGGGCTTTAGAGTAGCTGGCCAGACCTTTTCAGTGCAGAGTCCTGAGAGGCTTTGGACTACACAGTGATCCTGGGCCAGGAAGACTGATGCATGCAGAACATGTGACACTCAAAGACTGTTTTTTTTTTTAAAATATAAACTATCACAGACACCCAACTGCATCTCAGACCAAAAGAGACTAGATCTCTGCAGGGGAAAGATGGAGTTCATGGTCAGGGCGTCTTGGCCTTTCCAGAGGGTCCCAGTATGCAGCCAGGGTTTAGGGCTACTAGTCTAAGGGGAGAAGCCGAGTTCTCGAGAGCTGGACCAGGAATGGAAGGACCCTGCAGTGGCAAGAATGAGAAGGTTTCTGCCAAGTGTCAGAAGCACATGGGTCTGGTGGTGTGTCCATGCCTGGATTCCCGGTCGTCTGGTGGTGTGTCCATGCCTGGATTCCCAGTAGTCTGAGGGCTGTATTAAGCGTCTCAGACCTTACAGGCTCACGGGCTCATGCTAAGCACTCATCAAACAAGAGCTAAGCTAGTATTATTTATAAAACCTCTTAATTATTTAAGTATTTATTTCTCTTTCTTTCTGAGTAGGAAAGGCTTGATTTCAACTTATACTTCCAGATTACAGCCCACCACTGAAGGAAATCAGGGCATTAACTCAAAAACTGAAGCAAAACATGTAAAAGAATGCTGCTCCCTGGCTCATTCAGCTGCCCTTCTTATATAGCTCAGGCTTACTTGCCTAGGGATGGTGTCAGCCAGTAAGACTCTCCTACAAATAATTCCATGATTCCTAATGATATTCGATTATTTTCATAGATCAGTCCTTGTTTAGTCACTACCAAAGAGGCTTCCTCTAGTAGCAGATGGGAACAAATACCCACAACTAGACATTATGCAGACAGAGTCTAAATTGGAGGTTTCCATTGGCCACTGGGTCCTTTCCCTTGGAGATGGAAGAATCACTTGGAAGAGGGCAAGGAAAAATTGTAAGAGTCTAGGGAATGGAAGACATTCGGAGAACATGGGCTCAAGGAAACAGCAAGCAGGGATTGCATGAGTCTGAACCAGGTCTTCTGTGTATGATATAGCCGTTAGCTTGGCGTTTTTGTGGGACTCCTAACAACGGGGCAGGTGTGTCTCTGGCTCTCTGGCCTGCTTCTGGCGTTCTTTTCCTCCTAGTAAGTTGCCTTGTCTAGCCTTGATTTGAGTGAGGAGTTTTGTCTCCTTTGGTTGCTGTCTTTGAAGGTCTGTTCTTAAAAAAAAAGGGAATGGGAGTGGCTTTGGGGGAGGGGGAGGTATTAGGAGTAACTGGAAGGAATGGAGGGAGGGGAAACTGTATTGTATGACAGAAGAATCTATTTCAGTAAAAGAAAAATTACAAAATAAAAGAAGAAAAAAGAAATCAAGAAAATGCCCCACAGATTTGACTTCAGGCCATCTTGATAAGGCACCCAGATTCCTGGACTGAGCAGAAGGCGTGAGTGAGGGTATGCCTGAGGAGCAGGCAGCACAACCCGATCAGGACCAGCTGCCCTGCATTCTGAGACTTACTTTTCTCCCTCAGGCCAAACCCTTTCTAGAAGCCTCCTTCTAGCTCTTGTTGTTTTTGTTTTTAATTAAAAAAATTATGTTGGGGGAATTATCATTCCCAAGATTAATTTAGGAAGTAGGCAGTAATAACTCAGCGTTTGTGAACAGCTTGGCCTCTTGCATCCCTATCTTTAAAGACCAATGTGTAGGGACACAGGACTCCTAGTTCCCTGCAGTGACATCTGAGGTTCTGCCCGCTGAGGCTGGTTTGTCTGAGTAGGTGCTGGCTCTCACTTCCTCAGAGGAAGTCCCATGGCTTTCCCTCATCCCTGCAAGACTAAGAAGGAAGGAAGACAATATGGTGAAAACATCTTCCTCCTGACCCTCTGCAGGGGCCATAACTGCCCCCGTGCATTCCAAGTGTGCATTTGTCCTCTACAGGTCTTTCCTGTCCTGGGGAAACTGCTTCCCTAAATATGATTTCACCGTTGCCAATTCGGTGGTAATGTCAGCTAGAGACAGTTCCTTCCTGTTTGACCTTTGCTGACTCCTCTTTTCTTCTTTTCTTTCTGCCTACCTAAGGTGTTTCTTCCTCTAGGGTTCAGCACACTAAAACCCTTTCTGAAGCAAGGGGAAGTATAAATACACACAAAACTTCCTCCACACTTGGTTCTATGTTGGAAAGGACTACCAAGGCTCTACATGCCAAAGTTAGACCTAACCACCAATTAGGCATCACGATGTTGGACTCAACTGCACAGAATCATGTCCTTTTGGAACACAAGCTATTTTACTGAATGTCCAAAATATAGTTATACTTATATCCTTTTATTAATATTTAAAAAGTATTATAATTGACATGTTAACACATTGTGGAGTATTGCTGTGACAGACCTGACCATATTGTTTCGGGGAGGATTGTGAAAGAACTTTGGAACTTAGTGCAAAATGACACTGAGTGTTCAATGCTCAGTGAGCTGTTCTGTAGGAACATGGGAGACAGGATGCTGAGGAAGGATGCTGAGGGCAGATGGAGACCTGGCTGGTGAAGTCAGGGCATCTGTTATTTTGAATTAACATTCTGTGGTTCTGCTTGGTTGGGGCTGAAGCATCAGCTGTGTTTGACTTGATCCCAGGACTACCAGAGTGAGACCTTTGCTTTTTCTGGGTACTCGCTGCCTGTTGGCGGGAGGTGGGGAAGTGGAGGTGATTAAGGGACCAGCGTGACTGCAGCAAGCTTCTGGGAAGGGTTTAGTGAGAGCACAGAGAAGCTGTGTTCCAGATGCAGCCGAGGCTGTACTAGAAGACAAACTGTGTGTGCTGTAGAGACGTGACCCAAGCCCTTTGGAGGAGCCCAGAAGACTGTGTAAGTGACTCCCGGACTCTGGACACTGGGTCACATACAGCTGGAGTTTGCTTTTGCTTTGTTCAGACTGTGCCCTGGTTCTTCCCTCCTGAAGTAAGAAATATTTAACTTAATTTTAATTTTTAAAAACTGGAGCCCACAACTAAGAGACTTTGAAATTTTAAAGAGATTTTAAAAGAGAGACTTGTTAAAAGGAATGAATTTTTAATGGTTTGAATTTGTAAAGACCGTTGGCTTCTTTTTTTTTTTTTTTTTGAGACGGTTTCATGGTGTAGCCTTGGCTGTCCAGGAACTCCCTCTGTAGTCTAGGCTGGGCTTGAACTCACAGAGACCTGCCTGCCTCTGCGTTAAATTGTCAGGGGGTCGATCATGCTGGGTAGTTTTATGTCAGCTTGACACAAGCTAAAGTTATCTGATAGGAGGGACCCTAACTTAAGAAAATACCTCCATAAGATGGGGCTGTAGGGCATTTTCTTAGTGATGGATGGTGGGTGCTGTCATCCCTGGGCTGGTGTCCTGGGTTCTATAAAAGAGTAGGCTGAGCAAATCAGTAAGCAGCTCCCCTCCGTGGCCTCTGCATCAGCTCCTGCCTCCAGTTCCTGCCCTGCTTGAGTTCCTGTCCTGACTGTCTTCAGTGATGAACAGCAAAGTGGAAGTATGAGACAAACCCTTTCCTCCCCAAGCTGCGTTCAGCCCCCGTGTTTTGTCACAGCAACAAAAACCCTGACTAGGACACATATTATTAACTGATTGGATATGTACTTCTTGTACCCTAATGATGTAATGAGTTAACACAGTAGCAATTATGCCTTGGGTGGTAAAACTCTTTAATTTTAGAAGAAATTTTTGTATTCATAATTCTGTGTGAATGTCAAATGTCCTTGTGAAGGAGCATTTTTAAACGTGTGTTTTGCTAAACAGAAATGGGTGAACTGACCTATCACTTAGCTGTTACTGATGAGGAGAAAACTTGAATATGTAACTTATTATTATTGAGACTTATTATAGTAGTCTTTGTCAGACTTTAATAACAGAACTTCTGGGAGGTGTTTATCAGGATAAACCAAACACGTACAAAACCCAGAGAACAAGTTACTTATTATTATTCTCTTGCTTATAAGTCAGTGAATTTTTTTTTAAAAAAGCCAAAACCAGTGTTCATCTACATAGCATCACTGTAAGAACTAACCACCCTAGAGGTCTGGGGATGAATGTTACAGCATGCTTTCAGAGTCAATTCCCAACGTAGTTTTCTATTTTTGTTTCTCTCTGAGATAGTTCTTATGTAGTGCAGGATGGCTTCACACTAGTGAGCTCCCTGTGTCAGTCTCCAGGGTTTACATCACTCCCAGCTCCCGTCGCATGCATTTCTGCAGCAGGGACTTAGGAAGTCCAGACAGCCCTTGAATCCCGGTCTTTCTCCCGCTACTTTCCTAGTGCTGGGATTGTAGGTTTGAGCAACACTGGCCTCCAGTCTTGTCAATTCCCGGAGATCTTCCATTTTAGCAAGCATCAGCATCTACCAGTCAGACAACCTAAAACTGGGGCTTAGCGCTCCCTTCTTCATGTCCCGCAATATAATTAATATTTTTTCTGGGTTGGTGAGATGGCTGAATGGTTAAAAGTGCCACTGTGCAAGCCTGACGACCCATGTCCAGTCTCCCAAACCCACCGAGGAAGGGAGAAAAACTATTCCTGGAAGCTGTCCTCTGACCCCCACACGACCCCCAATAATAAAATACACTACTCCTGGAAGCTGTCCTCTGACCCCCACACCACCCCCCAATAATAAAATACACTACTGGAAGCTGTCCTCTGACCCCCACACGACTCCCCAATAATAAAATACACTACTCCTGGAAGCTGTCCTCTGACCCCCATAAGACCCCCCTATAATAAAACGCACTAATAATCTTCCAGCCCATTTTCCCCTCTCTGTCTATCCCGCATGTTTTCAAACTTCAAACTCTGCGCGAGTCTTTGGTGCCGTCTCAGGCTTCCACTCGAGCTCCGTTTCTATCACCTCCATGGCTCCGCACCAGGACCATGGTCAAATCATTCCTGCTTCCAAAGAGTGATAATGCAGTACTGAGCTTCTTAGGATTATCACATACTTTGTTAAAACTGAGCCCATGCCTCTAGAAGAGTATCTGCTACTTTATGAAGAGTACGGGGAACTTATCCTATCGGTCCTCACCGACACAGGTACATGCCAGAGCCCCGTCTCTGAGTCCTATTCTCCCCATGTCTCACTTTACGGCTCTATTTCCATAGATCACTGGGTTGACTCTACTCCAGAAGATAAGTAAAAAAGACCTAAGTGGTATATCCTAAGGACTCAAAAATATTATTCAGAATTACCACCATCATTATCCAGCCACAAGTAATAGCTTTCTTGATATACTGTGACAACCTCTTGAGGGTTCAATGTCACAGCCTTAAATGTGCAACTAAGAAGATGATTATCATGAAACTTCCCACGCCTTGCAGGAAACTGGTTACCCATTTGCTGTCTTTTATAGCTTGGTAGAACTTGCTGAAGTTACACTTGGCAATGAACTACATCTATTTTTTTTTTATACTTCACTGCAAGTGAACCTTGAGCTTCTGAGAAGGACAGGCAGGCCCCATTAATTTGTACAATCCACTCTATTGCCGTAACCACAGCAGATCCTTGTCTCTCACTCTGTGGGACCGAGGAGACTCTGCTTGCAGCATGCTGTTCCCTTCAGACCTCACTGTGTTGGCCTTGAATTCCTGAGCTCAAGCAATCCTCCTACTTCAGCTTCCCAGATAGCTGAGAAGAAAGACGCAGTGAGCACCATGCCTGACTCATCCTACAGATATACTTACCAAATGTGGCAGTGATGTGGAAGAACTAACTAGGAGTCAGAGGGGGAAAACATGATTTAATTTAAAATGATTTAAATAATACTACTTCTTTGTAAAACCTGCCTGTAAATATGAATACAACACACAGCCAGTGTATACCATGACAAAACTAAATCTCTTTTCTGCTTTTTGATGTGGGATTTCCCTCTGTATGCTGTGATTACCATTGGTGAATAAAGAAGCTGTCTTTGCCTATGGATAGGGCAGAACTTAGGTAGGTGGGGAAAACTAAGGGGAATGCTGGGAGAAAGAAGGAGAGTCAGGAGAAGCTGTGGAGCTGCCACCGGAGACAGACGTGCTGAAACTTTGCTGGTAGGCCATGACCTCATGGTGATGCACAGATTAATGGAGATGGGTTAAATTAAGATGTTAAGAGTTAGCAAATAAGAATAACACAGCTTCTTGCTGTTTGCTGGTGGTATGCCACAGCTCCTTTGAGAGAGGTTTTCCTGATTCAGTGGTAGCAGAAAAAAAAAAAGCTGCATGGTTTTGAAATGCTGGCTTTCTGGGCCCTGCTGCCAGCACAAACTCTAATTCTTTGTTGGGAGGTCTGGCTATGGAGCATTTAAATGGATTTTGAGAGCAGACTGCTACAACTTGCTTAATGGCAACATAGACTGGCTGTGTGCCTAAAGATAGGGCTAGGAGCATTGCTCTCAGAGGCAGCAAACAGCTTCACCATGCTGGGCTGGGCAGGGCAAGCAGGCAATGCTGCATTACCACCACCAATGGCGCTACTTAAGTTTTTATGAAGTGCTTACCATTTTAAGAAGCACTCCTAGACAGTAAAGAATTACAGATACACAATAGGAATGGGGACTAAGGAATTGTTGTTTGGAAAAGAGGTTTTCTTTTGTTTCCACAGAGGGTGAGAACCTGTGGGATCCTTCTAGACTAATGTGGTTTGATGGACCAAGACCCCATGAACACCCCCTAAAATTACTTTGCCCAATAAACACAGAAAAAGTTTAGACAGAACTATGCCCATATTCCCAAATATTGTCGATAAATGTTTGTTTATATTTAAAGAGGGATATGCTATAGAGATTTGCATGAGTATGGATCTGAATTTATTGATACAAATTTAAGGTCAATTTTGTTATACTGTGTGTGTGCGTGCATGCGTGTGTGTGTGTGTGTGTGTGTGTATAATTTCTGCTCTTGATTAAGGTATTGTGATTGGACAGTTCATTTAAAAATGTAATGTATAATTAAGAAATATAGGTTAATAGATAATCATCTATAATAGTCAAGTCTGTAGTCATGCTAGTTAGATTTTCTAGATGTACACAGATATATTTCAGTTAGACAAGTATTCTTCATATCTTTCACTTCAGAATATGGCATTTAAAATGACTTTTCATGACAATGAGACACATCTGCTCCTGGCAGCACCAATTACTTCAAGAGGATGATGGGCATCAAAGAGGCTCCTTATGGAGTTTGTTAGCCATTTGGGCAAGAAACTGCTCTTGCCTGGACTGCTTCATGAACTGGGCATGCAGGACCCACAGAGAAATGACTGCTGAACTTGTCTAAAGGTGAGATGATCCTTGGAGGTTCCTGCTTCATCAAAGAGACTGCCAGACATTCTTCAGGGCACAGAAGAAAGTGACTGACAAACTGCCAATATAGATGGAACTGTCTTTGAAATTTTCTGCTTCATGGAAAAGTCTTCTGGATATTATTGGCTTGTAGGATGAAGATGGATGCCCCAATGGTACAGAGGAACTTTGGATGACTGTTCAGGCAGTGAGATGTCTCTGTCATTTCTAGAGTTTTGGAAGTTGCTTACAATGTACTTCCTGTTTACTTAGGTAATATTATATCCTTCTGGGGTCTTTGATGAAGTTGAAGCTTAAACAGTTGTAGAGGTTTTCCTTAGTTATGATAAAAGATAAAGTAGATATAAATATTGTAACTGTAATTCTTGCTTGATAACTGTTTTGTTATTTGAAATTTTACTATGCTAAAGTTAAAACCTTTCTTTTTATTTAAACAGGAAAAGGGAGGTGATGTGGGATTTCCCTCTGTATGCTGTGATTACCATTAGTGAATAAACTGCCTTGGCCGGTTGATAGGGCAGAACTTAGGTAGGCAGGAAAAACTAAGCTGAATGCTGGGAGAAAGGAGGCAGAGTCAGGAGAAGCCATGTAGCCCTGCTGGAGACAAACACCCGAACTTTAGCCAGTAAGCCACAGCCACGTAGTGATACACAGATTACTTGAAATGGGTTAAATTAATATGTAAGAGTTAGCCAATAAGAAGCTGGAGCTAATGGGCCAAGCAGTGATTTAAATAATATGGTTTCTGTGTGATTATTTCTGGTCTGAGCTGCTGGGTGGCCAGGAAACAAGTGGTCTCCTCCTGCAACAGTTTTTTGAGTTGTTTTTTTGAGACAGGGTTTCACCTGTGTAGACCAGGCTGGCCTCAAACTCACAGAGATCCACCTGCCTCTGCCTCCCTGGTGCTGAGATTAAAGCTGTGCACTACCATTGCCTGCCTAAATCTCTTTTTATAACAGAAAAACACGTATTACTACACTGTTTTTGTTGTTTGAGGTGGTTTGACTGAGACTGGCCTCCACTGACTCATATATTTGAACGCTTGGACCCTAGCAGGTGGAACTGTTCTGGGAAGGATTTGAAGAGGTGTATCTCCAGGGGTGGCTTCACACCAGGTGCAGACTTGGTTTCTTTGCCTGTTGCCTATGGATCAGAAGTAAGTTCTCGGAGCTACTGATGTCTACGTGCTGACATGTTCTTTACCATGATGGCCATGTACTCATCCTATGAAACAGTTAGCACGGTTTTTTATAAGTCATCCTGGCCATGGCTTCTCGTCACGGCAATAGAACAGTAACTAAAATCCTCCCTGGCCATCTGGCACTGGGACTGAGTCTACCTCACACATGCTTGGCAAGAACTCTAACCACTTAGCTTTATCTATAGACTATACTGGTTAATTTGTAAAGAAAATGTATTTTGCATTAAAATGATAGGCATAGTTGGGTGGTAGTGGTGCACACCTTTAATCCTAGCGCTGTGAGGCAGAGGCAGATAGATCTCTAAGTTTGAGGCCAGCCTCATCTACCGAGTGAGTTCTAGGACAGCCAGGACACTGCAGAGAAACCATCTCAAAAAATCAAAAACAAACAAAAGCATAAAAAGCTATACATTAATATCTCCTGGTGTTAGGATACAGTCATTATGAAATAAAAGTGTTGGGAGACAGCTCAGTGGTTGAGAGAACGTCCTGCTCTCCTGGAAGGCCCCAGTTCAGTTCCCAGAGTTCATGAAACAGTCACAAGTGCATGTAACTCTAGTCCAGGGTATCTATACACATACTAACATATACAAGCAAATAAAAGAACTATAAAGTATACTAATTTGGGCTGGAAAGCTTTTCCTACTATGACTTTACATTAACTGCAAAATTAGTTTCAATAAAATATAATGTGCTTTTCATTATAAAACAGGAAATTATTCTTTTTCAAATTGAAGCTTGTCTTTTAAATTTACTTACCAGGAGATTCTCTCCTGCCACTCCTCTGTTATTAAAAACCACACACCTAAAAATGAGGAAAGCAATTTTGTTATTTGTCCACACAGTCCTCCCTAGTGATGTGCTGCTGAGATCATCTTATTGACACTGTCCTTCAGCTTTCAAAGAGTAAAAAAAGCTGGACCAGGGAGTAGCTCAGTAGGTAGAGTGCTTGCCTCATATGCATGGAAGCCTGGGTTCAAACCCTAGCACTGCATACGATGATTAGGGTGCTGCAAGCCTACAATGCTAGCACCCGGGGAAGTAGAGGCAGGAGGATCAGAAGTGCAAGGCCATTTTTACCGAGGTAGCAGTACAAAACTTGAGACTGGCTTGGGAGAGATGGAAACCTCGTCTCAAAACCAGCCTGGGAGAGATGGAGACTCTGTCTCAAATATCTGCCAAACCAACACACTGAAAAAAAAAATCTGTTTTTAGGGACTTTGAGATAGCTTGGCTGGTAAAGGCGCTTGTTGCCACGCCTGAGTTCGGTCCCATGACCCACAAGGTTTAAAAAGAGAACTGCCTCTTACAAGTTGTCCTCTGAGCACGTACACACACACACACACACACACACACACACACACACACACACAATGCAATTAAAAATGCCTGTAATAATGCAATATTTTAACACCAAGCAGTAGCATATTAGTTCAAAAATGTTTAACAATTCTCTCTAAACCTAGGGTCAGATGTATGCTAGCAAACACTCTTACCACTGAGCAATAATCAACTGTCCTAAAGAGTTAAAAAATTCTGTATGTGAGCTCATTTAGAAAGTTTTGTTATTTTTCCTGCTAAAAGTGTGCACTTTTCAACATTTTCTATACATATATATGTCTCTGATAAGCATTTTCAGAAAAATTTTCTGTCAAACATGTTTTTGCTTTAAATGTTTTATTTACATTGTATTCATAGCACTAATAGGAGTCTCTCTATACATTAGAGAACAACTCTTATTCCTCAGGGTTCAGCAAACACAGAAACCAGAATTAAGGGAAAAAATTTACTTTAGCAAAGTATGGTGGCACACACCTTTAATCCTACTACTTGGGAGGCAGAGGCAGGAGGCTATGAATTCGAGGACAGCCAGAGCTACATAGTGAGATCCTGTCTCAAACAAGTATTTACTTTATTTTTAGTTGTTTGTATGACTATTTGTGGTGGTTTGAAGGAAAATGGCCCCCAAAGGGTGTGGCACTATTAGGAAGTACGGACTTGTTGGAGTGGGTGTGGTCTTGTTGGAGGAAGTGTGTCACTGTGGAGATGGGCTTTGAGGTCTCATACGTGCTCAAGCCATGCCCTGTGAGACAGTCTACTTATGGTTGCCTGTGAGTCAAGATGTGAGAACTCTCAGATCCTCTAGTGTCATGTCTGCCTGCATGCTGCCTTGCTTCCCACCATGACAATAATGGACTAAACCCACCTCAGTTATATGTTTTCCTTTATAAAAGTTGCGGTGGTCATGGTGTTTCTTCACAGCAAAGAAGCCCTAAGACACTATGTATCTGTGTGGGAATGTATGTATGAGTGTGGGCGCCTTTGGAGGCAAGGAGAGGGAATCAGATTCCCTGGGTCAGTGGTGCGAACTACCACGTGGGTGCTGGGAACTGAACTCTAGTCCTCTGCCACAGCAACAAGTACTCTTAACTGCTGAGTCGTCTCTCTAGGTCTTTAATTTTTTTAAAACATCTTATTTGTTTACACACACACAATGTGGGTGTGCATTTACCATGGTATAAGTATGGGCGTTAGAGGACAAATCTGTTCTTTTCTTCTGCCATGGGGGTCCTGGGGATGGATGTCACAGCATCAGGCTGGGTGTCAAGCACATTTACACACTTAGCCGTCTTACTACTCTCAAGACCAGAATTTTATAAGGGGGGAAAACATTACCCCTGGTAGTGCTACAAACACCTGGTATGGTGGAATGGACACCAATATACTACTATTTAGTGTTAAAATATTTAACTCTCATTTAACTTTCAGTTAACAATTATTTACATATATTATGTATTAATACACACATATATAATATATACTACAATTACTGGACAAAATTTTGACTCATACCTACATAGGCTCTTACGGAGTTAGTGAATGTATATGTTTGTGTATGTATTTTCATGCCAATGAAAATTCATTTTGTTTTTGTCCATTTACCTGTGCGATCAAGCCCGTGTAAATTCCAAGTTTCTTCTTTGGGGTTCTGTGATCATTGTGCCGGTTCAGAGCAAAGGTGAGCTGTTAGCCTATAGGACACGCTCAATTCTGACTCGCCTCTAAGGGTTCAAGGCACACCACCTCCCCACTGTAGGTGGTGGACTAGATCTGGTTATTAACTTCTTCATTCTGTCATTGGTGTCTGAAGTGCCATCTATAGAATTTTTCGATCTAGCTAAAAGGAAATAAACAACTTAAAAATCTTAGGATCAGGCTAAGGAGATGGCTTAGTCTAGTAAAACCCGCCAAGCAGACAGTGTAGTGAAGCACTTGTGAGCCCAGCACCGTGAAGGCCCAGACAGGAGTTCTCGGGGCCTCCTGGCCCGAGACTCAGGTAAGTGGGAAGCCTCCATACACATATGCACAAATGTGTTCATGCATCCACATGCACATGTGCATCCACTAGAAGACACAGAAATATTACATCATAGCTGGATGTGGTGGCACAAGGCATTAATCCTAGCACTTGGATGGCAGAGGCCAGCCTGGTCTACACAGAGTTCCAGGCCAGCCTACTAGGCTACACAGTAAGACTTTCTTCACTGACTGTCGTCGTCTTGTTTAAAGAGATAGGATGTCCGGACTGGAGAGATGGCTGCTCTTCCAGAGGTCCTGAGTTCAATTCCCAGCACCCACATGGCGGCTCACAAGCATCTGTAATGCAATCTGGTACCCTCTTCTTGCCTGTAGTGCAGGTATACATTCAGACAGAACACTGTATACATAATAAATAAATAAATCTTAAAAATAAGAGAGATTGGATCCCCTACCTTTCCCAGGCTTGTCTTAAACTCAACTGGAAGTCACCCTTCGCCTCAGCTTCCCAACTAGTTGGACTGAGAGAACATTCCACTATACCTGGCTTTCTTCTACCTCCCTCGAGACCACCAAAAAGAATAGTAAGACAGACTAAATATAAATAAAATGTAAGTCGGCCACTAAGACTCATTGTATAAGTACCTAAGCTGCATGTGTGACCTTGCACCTGAACCTCCTAGTTAAGTAAGAATCACTTTAGGGAGGAAACTTTAAGGACAGAGTCGAAGGGCTGCTGAAGTAAGATGTCACAGGATTACAGTGTGAGAAGGCCACACAGCTGGAGAGGGGAGAGAAAGAGATGGTTTGCAAATGCATGCAAAAGCAGCCTATCTACCTGGGACTGTCCTCCAAGCTGCAGACTGGGTTTGTGTGCTTTTCCCCAGGGCACCACAGAAAGTGGATCACATCTTGGGGCTCCTGATTAGACCTCTCCATCTCTGTCACAGCAGTCTCCTAGTTTGGATGTGGGCAGAAGGGTAAGGAGGAACGAGGAAACTGCCCAGTCAAGTTGCCGTCTCTTCCACCAGCTGGTGAGAGGTGGAGACAAGCCACCAGCTAAATTAGCATCCTCCAAACAATTTTTTTTCATTTGTCCAAATGACTTTAAATGGTGTATACATAAAAATGGGACTACTAAATGGTCTTCCTGTGTCTTTACCTGTTGAACTTTTTCTTCTCAGCGAGAACAGAATCAACAAGAAGACATTAAAAATGAACACATATGGTACGCAGAGGGCCGAGGGGTGGTATCTCTCTGTCTGAAGGAGCAAGACCCCCATAGCTTCATATGTTTGAATACTTGATCCCTAGTTGGTAGAACTCTTTGGGAAGGATCAGGAGGTGTGACCTTGTCAGAAGAGGCGTGTCACTGTGGGTGAGACTGAGGTTTTAGAAGACTCATGCTATTCTCTGTAGCAAGCTTTCTTGTCAGACTGTCTTTGGACCAACATCCCCCAAATAATGAGCCAGAGACTATTATTAAATATAAAAACTTGGCACTAGCTTAGGCTTTTTCTCAACTAGCTCTTATAACTTAATTAAATCATTTTTTAAAAAATCTATTTTCTGCCATGTGGCTTGGTTACATGTGGCTTGGTTCAGCACATCCAACTTGCTCCGAGTCTGCTGGTGAAAGTGGGCACCAAGATTCTTCCTCCCAGTTCGCTCTGTGCCAAAAAGTCCCACCTTGTCTCTCCTGTCTAGCTATTGGCCATTTAGCTCTTTATTAATCCAATCGGAAGGTGCCTTAGGCAGAGACACATCTTTGCAGTATAAACAAATGTTCTGCAACAATTCCCAGTGTGCTCTCTGCCTCCTGCTTGTGGTTTTAAGCTGTGAGCTCTCAGCTGTTCTTGCTGCCATGCCTTCGCTCCATCACCATGGACTCTAATCCTCTGAAACTCTAAGTTAAATTAAAAGCTTTCTTTTATAAATTACCTTGGTCAGAGTGTTTTATTACAGCAATGGAAATATAGCTAATTCAGAAGTTAACCTCAGCGGCTAACTGTGAAGAGGTCACAGTGCCTGTGCAGAGGACTTGAGCTTAGCTCCCAGCACCCATGTCAGGCAGGTCACAACAGCCTGCAACTCCAGCTCAGTGGACATGATGCTCTTTGGCCTCCATGTATATAGACGCATAATTGAAAAAAAAAAAAAAGAACCTTAAAAAGAAATCTGGTAGGAAGAATGTTCTGAAAAAAAGAGAACACATTAACCAAAATTTCACACGACTTGCATGCACTTCCTAAGAGTTCCTGTGTGGGAATTTAATTGTGAGATGTTAAGAGATTAGAAGTTAAATCTATGATGTTAACAGGTGGGCCCTTTGGGAGATGACTGGGGTCAGACAGGGTCATCCAGGTGTATTCCTACTGTCAAAGAAGAGTGAAAGACAGGACACACATGTGAACACTGCATGTCTCTCCCCAGACAGAAGCAAGGTTATTACCATATGTGACACCTTGGTCTTGGACCTCTGGAAAGTGAGTCGAAATAAACCTCTTTTCTCTATCAATGTCCAGAGTCTGGTATTTTATTATAGTATAATGCACCAGGGAAGCAGACGAGTTTTCTCTAATGAAAGTTAAATAAACGAGATCGAGCTGGGTTTCGATCTTCAACACTCTAGGTATTTGAGATGAAATGACTCTTTGTTGCAGGGCTGCCATGTGCATTATAGAATGTTCAGTAATATCTCCGGTCTCTGCAAATTAGAAGCCGGTAAAAATGCCCCAGGCACTAGAATCAATAATGTTCTCAGGAGTTGGGAAGAAGCTCGGTGATAGACTTGACTGGCACATATGATAGCCTGATTCCCCAGTTGCGAAAGAGAAACACAGAAGGCTTCAGTGTGTGCTGCCAGGTCTGATAACCCTGAATTTGACCCCTATGAACCATGTGGTAGAAGGAGAGAATCAGTTCCCACAGACTGTCCTCTGACCTCCATGCCCAGCTGATGAACATTTGCCCCTTCCCCCACAAAACAAAAAACTAAAATGTAATGATAAAATATAAAAGTAGAAACAGCAATCAGAAAGGGGTCGAGTGAGAGAAACCTTCAATCAGCTGCCACTACCCCTGCCCTGGGAGCTGCAGCAGCTGACAACTAGTGCTCTGCCCTCCAGAGCAATGGTTCTCTGCTCAGCCAAGGCCTGAGAGAACAACCAGCTCTGGAAACTGTTGCTCCTGTCTGTAATTTCACATGTGCAAAAGCAGCTACGGTGTCTCCCCAGTATCTGCATTGCAGTGTGTAATCTCAGGTGAGGTGTATATGTAATCTCATGATTGCATCTCAATCTTATGGGCACGTACATCCATGGGTGGTCAGGAAGATGACTTCTCATTAAGCTGTATAATTTTGATATATAGAAAATATACTAGGATATGCTTCATAGCTAGATCTACTGTCCCACAAGGACTGTAAGACACTTAACAGTCTGCTTTGTTCCTTTACTCAAACTACACACAATTAGCTCACTTTTACCTCAGAGCAAGTTCAAACTGGGTGGGATGTTTCTGTATATGGATCATAAGTTAAAACTTTAGAGATATGCATAAGGTTAGAGTTACAGATGTTAAACCAAGGTTATTAACACAAAGCAACCTAAAAAATCATGCCAATTCTTCCTTTACCAAGTCTGGCTGATGAAGACCCATCTTGCAGCTTGTCTCACCAGGCACTGTGCTTCTTGTCACAGTCTTATACCAGGAACCTTGAAACCTTGCATTGCCAAGGTAAATGGCTCTGTCCTTACCCAAGGAATGTGCTGTGACCAATGAGCTGCAACTCTTGTAACTTTTTTCTCACTGCCTCAAGCCTCCTGTCAAACATGTATTTTAAGGTAGGTGAACAAAGAAGAGAGAATTGGAAAAGAGAATTGAAACAAAGGAAAACTAGAAAGAATTAGAACTTAGAAGAAAATTAAAAAAAAATAGACAGAAAAATAATGAACATGATCCTAACAGCACGTGTTTGAATTTATTCTGTACTTCTCAGAAAATCTCAAGTTCAGTTTTGCTATGCTGTGGAGCTTTTCTTCAAACCCTCGGAGTAGCCTTGAGAGCTGGTCTTTCAGGGCCACCAATAAGCAGGCACTGTGACTGCTCACCACCCTGACAGGCATGTCTGCACACTTTGTACGACTACTAATGTTAGAAAGACCCATTCATTTAGAATCCACATCAAACAGAACCTACTGAACTAAAAAGCAAATCAAAGCCTGTAAGAGAGAAACAAACAACAACACACAAACATTCTCCAGGGAATACAATACCTTCAGTTCCACTCAAGGCCAGGGGCCGAATTTTCAGCTGATGACACAGCACAAGAGGGTTCAAGGCCCGGTGAGTGGCACAGAAAGGAAAGCTCTTTGGGTTTCTGGGCCGAACTGACAGGACAAGTGGAATAGACACAAGGCAAGAGGCCAACATAGCTGTCCTAAGGCTCAGAGAAGGAAGATGCTCTTAGCTGGAACAAGGCTGCTGTGGTGGTCTGAATGAGAATGGCCCTATATGCGCAGGTTTTAAATGTTTGGGCCCCAGTTGCTAGAACTGCTGGGAAGGATTAGGAGGCATGCGCTTGTTGGAGGTGTGTCAGCAGGGGTGGGCTTCACGGCAGGCCCAGTCTAGCTCCCTCTGCCTCCTGCTTGTAGATCAGATGTGAGCTCCAGCACCACACCTTCCTGCCAACTGCCATGCTTTATACCATGATCATGAACTAACTCTCAGAAACTGAAGGCCGGCCACCAATTAAATGCTTTCTTTGCAAGTTGCTTGGTCATTTGTGTCTCTCACAGCAACTGAAAAGTGACTAACACAGTGATCTAAAGGATAATAAATGTGCATGTGGGAGTGTGCTGGTACCTATGGAGGCCAGAAAACGGGAATCAGATCTCATAGATCTGGAGCTACAAGCCATTGTGAGCTACGGACACAGGTATGGAAACTGAACTCAGGTCTTCTGCAAAGGCAGCAAGTGTTCTTAACTGCTGAGCCATCTCTCCAGGCCTAGGAACTGAGCTCCAAGGTTAGAGACAATGACAGGGGCTCCGGTTCCAGCACGAGCTTATCAGGCCAACCCTGCCATAGAATAGGGGCTGTAAACTTTCACAAGTTGACATAGGGAGAATAAATCAGCACTTGGGAGTGGGGGCTCCTGTTTAGTTTTGTGATGAGTAGCAGAAGTTGGTATTTTCAGTGCAGTCAAAAATCCAGCAGAAATACTTCATCTTATGATCATGAAGAGTATAAAGTCTGAAACAACTATATGGCTGGAAATAGAAAAGATAGAAAAGAGCTCTAAATTCCAGATGAAACCCAGGCCTCAATCTCCACATTACTCCCCTGTTCTAGCCCGCTGCCTGGCAGGTGCTGAGCAGCAACCTTAAGGCCGTTCATCATAGATGATACAGAGTTGAACTCTGAGTTTTGCTAACCTGCCTGCTAATAAAGAAAATCAGTATTACCCAGGAAAATATAACAGAATCCAGCCTTTTGATTTTCTTTTTCTCTATGTAGCCCTAGCTGTCCTGGAACTCACTTTGTAGAGCAGGCTGGTCTCAAACTCACAGAGACCTGCCTGACTCTGTCTCCCGAGTGCTGGTATTACAGGTGTGTGCCACCATTGCACAGCTCAGCACCCAGAATTTTTAAAATGGGCCATCTACAACACAACTCAAAATTAGTGAACCATGAAAAAATGAGAAAACAACCCACACTCAAGAAATAAGATAACTGTTCTCGTGTAGTCCAGATGGTAGAATTAAAACAAACATAGAACACTTGGGATTCTGTGTGTGTGTGTGTGTGTGTGTGTGTGTGTGAGAGAGAGAGAGAGAGAGAGAGAGAGAGAGAGAGAGAGAGAGAGAGAGAGAGAGAGAGAGAGNGAGAGAGAGAGAGAGAGAGAGAGAGAGAGAGAGAGAGAGAGAGAGAGAGAGAGAGAGAGAAGGACAGCACCTACAAAAACGGAAGTTCCTGGGTGAGGCTGGAGAGATGGCTCAGCAGTTCCAGCCCTGGCTGCTCTTTTAGAAGACACATAGCGGTCTGTTCTGGGATATCTCAAGCCATCTTTCAGAAGACACACAGCGGTCTGTTCTGGGATACCTCAAGCCATTTTCTGGCTTCCTCAGGCATTAGGCTCGCACACTGTGCATGGACTTCATACAAAACAAAAATGAATAAATCTCTTAAAAATGGAAATTCCAAGAGGCTGAGGATATGCTAAGTTTAGCAAGCACAAGGCCAAGTTCATTGGCCTTGATCATAACAAACGGGACATCAGCAGTTGGTTAATATAAAGAGAGGCAGGTGTGCTGGGACATTCCCTAGACTCAGGAGGCAGAGGCTGCCAGCACGCCTCTGGGAGTTCAAGGTCAGGTTATCCTGGTAGGCACAGCAATTTCCAGGCCAGTCAGGGCTCCAGTGATATCTTGTCTACAAACAAAAATCCCAGTATCAAAAAGCCTGCTATACATGAAATTGAGACTCCAAGAGGGAGAAGACAGGAAGAATGAAGAAGAATTGAAAACATCCCAAAACTGTCCAATTTTGATAATAAGTAAATTTATTTATTAGAGAAAGGGGAAGTAATAGGAATTTTAAAAATAGAAACTGAATTATAAATGGTATACCTTAAATCTACCATATTATTAATTACTTTATTTATAAAAGGACTAAAAATTCCAATTAAAAAGTAGAAACTGTTAGACATTTGAAGAGTTACTTGCCATAAACTGAGCACCTAGAGGTCCAAGGGTATGAAAAGTTATCAAAGGAGATTTGAGTGGTGGGTACATACTGATAATTGCAGAATGTGGAAGGTGAAAGGAGGGGCATCGGAAATCCAAGGCCAAGAGCAGCCACAAAGAGGAAGTCAAAAAGTTGTTTGGGTTTATCAAGAACTAATAAGATGCCAAACAGTCTAAAAGAAACCATACAATTATCTGTAGTGAAGTTGTGCAGTTCAATCTTGATCTTGTGACATACTAATTGTAAAACTTTGATTAAACTATCACCAAGTCATTAAAGTAGCTTGGTGAATTCAAGGCCATCGTAAGCTGTAAGACGAATCTTAAGACAGCATGGACTACATAATGAGACCGTGGCTTAAACAAAGCATGTCTTGGAATTGAGTGTTTATAAAATAAGACTGTGTATAGTACATAGTAGGGAATCTATTGCTGGCAATCAATCAACATGTTAAGCTAATTTGAAATTTTCATTTCCAATTGACATGATTGTACAAATTAGCAGATGATACTACATGATAATTCAATATATGTATCCAATGTGTAATAATCAATTCAGGCTAATTAAATGTTTCTAGTTCCTGGCTTTCACCATTTCTTTGTGTTGCAGCCTTCCCAGGGTTCTCATCTGGTTCTCAGTAAGACATAGAAGCTTTTGCTGTAAACTGCACATACTCACCCCCCACCCCTGGCTACAGAACAGCAGGACTGATTTTTCTCTGTTTGGAACTCTTTATTCGACTCACTACTTCTCTGTCCCCTCCCCTTAAAGGCTAAAAACTAACAGCCACAAGATAGCAATTCTGGTGATCTCTGATGGAGTTAAAGTCTTAGTGGCCCCATGGCTTTAAAAACCAGAACAGTCAGTTACTATTTTGAGAATACAGCTTAATTTTTAGACACAGTGTTTCAAACACTTCCTACATGCGAGGAAAGCGAAAACCTCTAACACAGCCGCATCAAGACTGCTCTTTCGCCAGGCTGTGGTGGTGCACACTTTTAATCGCAGCACTTGGGAGGCAGAGGCAGGCGGATCTCTGTGAGTTCCAGGCACATCCTTTGGCTTACACACTGCCCTGCTAGGTACACGACTCTAGGCTTTCTTGGAATGGTTTCTTTGGGCAATAGACTGCCCGATGCACCTTACTTCTATCTTGTCCTTCTAGAATGACTAGGCTCTTCCAGAAGCAAGATAATGACCCTCATTCACGCCCACAGGCTCCGAGACCAATACTTTCTAGATGTTTGTTCTTGGCGAGAGCCCAGGCAATGTTCTTTACATAGACTGCATGTGAGCCTCGCAATTCTAAGAGGTGGAAGGTACCCTCTGCAAGAGAAGTGGAAGAGCAAGGGGAGCAGGACAAGATGTTCCCGGAAGCACATGCAGCGTGTGACCCAGCTGGGATCTGAACTCCTCAGAGCTGACTCAAAGACCCCTCACTGTTCCCTTCTTATCTAAGCTAGTAACACAGGCTGCCAACTCTTATAACAGAGCTCTGACCCTGAAAGGGCTGTGCTTACTTTTGTTTTAGCCTTCGTGCGTGTGTGTGTGTGTGTGTGTGTGTGTGTGTGTGTGTGTGTGTGTTGGAGCAAAACCTTGGGCATGCTAGGCAAGTGCTTGGCCACCAAGATGCACCTTTATCTCTGAGGAGTATGACAGTGGGCTATCTAACAATGGGACCACTTGTCAGGGTCCACCATAATTATTCTTCTAGTCTATCATTACACAATCTAAACTTTTCATCAGTGTTTTCTAATATGTTTAACCTAGCTAGTCTCAAGAACAATAAGTTATAATTACCTTATTTTTCACACTTAAAAATATCATTTATACAAAAAGTGAGTTATCAAGATAAAACGTTTCTGATGCTAACTTAAAATAGTTTCTAATCTAAAATGGAGGAGGCAGTCAGAACAAACTGTTGTTTCAACAGCTCTATCTTTCTTAATCTGGTTTTTCTCATTCTTCCTCCTTTGGGAATCTACAGATTGCCCCAAGGTATGTCTAATGATGCTGAAAACGTGACATATTATTGAAACCTGTGATATAATGGTCACTACACCCCTACAAAAATCCCAAACAGAAGTAAAGATACACTTGAAAGCAGTCAAATTCTAACCTTATTTAAACCATTTCCCAAATGAGTCTCTCTCTTTGCGGCCAACAAGTGGGTTCTGCAGTGAATAAAAGGCCATTGTTCTGTCAGACCAAACCACAAAAACAGTGCTTTCTCTAAGTAGGGAAAAAAAAAGCAGTGAAATATGTTTCAAAACAGAAGTCTTAGTGCTGAAAATTCCCAACAAAATTAAAAAGACTGCCCCCTTTCTTCTGACTCAGCCTCCCTCTCCCTCCCATTCTGGGCAGACTTATCAAGTGTATGCCCAGCTTCTGTGCTGGCTCCTCTGAGGACATTGGATGGAATGACAACACGTTAGGGAAGTTTCTGGGGATCAAATCTAGGGCCCCACATATGTGAGGTGAGCACACCAGCACTAACTGAGCCCTCAGTCCTCAGCCGTGCACCCTTAAAGCATGATAGTGTGTTTTCTACTCTCCTTTTATTTTCTGGGTACTGGAGCTTCAGTAACGGGGCCAGGGAGGTGGCTCAGAGGGCAAAGTCTTCACTGTGTGAGCGGGAGTTCAGACCTACAGTGACGGGGCTGGGGAGATGGCTCAGAGGGTAAGGTCTTCACTGTGTGAGCAGGAGTTCAGAGTCCCATATAAAGACAGGCATAGCAGAGAACACCTGTAACCCTTGTGTATGGGGGATATGACAGAGAAAGACAGGCAGCTTCTTGGGGTCACTGGTCAGCCAATCTTGCCTATTTGCCAAGCTCTAAGCAAACAAGAAAACAAAACTAAAAAACCATGGATGGTGCCTGAGAAACAACAACCAGGACTATCCTCTGGCTTCTTCATGCACACGCACACACACACACACACACACAGTGCCTGGGCTCTGGGTACTGACGTACACCAGACAAGCTGTGACTTTCACAACAAAGACATGTGTGCCTTACTTTTGTCTTCCTTTGGTGCTGGGGACACATCCCAGGGCCTCTCATACGCTAAGCCAAGTGCTCTAACACTGAGATACCCTTTAGGCCAACTTGAATTTTGTTAAGGCCATTGTTAGTTTGGGTTTTCTGTCACTTGCAGCCAATTCTGGGCCTGCAGACTGCACACTTCCCTGTTTCTGCACATGCTGTCACTCCAACTAGACCATAGCTTCCTAGGGAATATAGGTTCTGATACTGCACAGCACAAAATACTTAATGACTGACCTAGATTCCAACGAGCTTGTTATTACATAATTCTGGGCAAGTCACTCTTTAATATTAGCTGGGGGGGGGGGCAGCATAAGGACAAATGACCAAAAAGGCCAAGGTAGAAAGCTGATCCAGACCTAGTCAGGATCACTGTTTCCTCCTTGTTTGTGTTTCAGCCTAGGAAATCAATTCAAAGAAAGGAAAAAAAAATTAAGAAAATAGGATATTATATATTCAGGTATAAAATACTACCTATTAGCCTATGCTGCTACATGTAGGTTTCTTTTATTATTAAAATCTTCATTTTCCTGATGAGTGTTTCATTATGTTGCTCAGGAATGGCCCCAAACTCCTAGACTCAAGTGATCCTCTTGTCTCAGTCCCTTGAGCAGACTACAAGGATAAATGTCACAAAGAGAGACTTTACGTGTTTGAATGAGCATGAGTCTGTGTGGGCCACAGTGTGCACACGGAGGACAAAGGGCCGCCTCGAGGTCAGTCTATAAATTCTACTCTGTTTGAAACAGGGTCTCTCTCATTTCTTTCTGTTTTGCATGCCAGGCTAGCTGGACCACGCTCTCCTGTTCTGGGGTTCTCCTGTCTCTATTCCCATATCCTGGGAGGAATCACAGGACCGCAGACACCTGTGCTATGTCTGTGGCATCTGGCTTTTTGTTTGTCTTTAACATGGTCCTGAGGGTTTCTAGCTCAGGTCCTCATTACTTGAATGGTCTTTATCATCTGAGTCATTTCCTCAGCAGTCACCAGCACTGGCTGCTCTTCCAGAGGCCCCAGATTTGACTCCCAGCACCCACATGGTGACTCACAATCATCTGTAACTCCAGTTTTTAGGAATCTGACACCCTCACACAGACATACATCAGGTGAAACATAAATGCACATGGAATAGAAGTAAATTTTAGAAGAAGAAGAGGAGGAAGCAGCAGCAGCACATGGTGATGATGCCTATCAATCACTTGTAGCACTTGGACAACTGAGGCGGCCTTGACAGCATACTGAGTGTTACGCTACAAAGTGAGACCCTGGCTCAAAGAAAAAGAACTTTTTGTTATTGGAGGGAACTATCCTTTTCCTATGCTCATGGGATGTTTTTCTATAAACCTTGAGACCTTTCTTATGTCATGTGCCTTCTAGGAAACGTTTGTCTCAACAGATTGATAAAATTGGGAAGAATTTATCTGGCTCAACAACAGTCTCCTCCAAGAGGACATTTTGTAACCATAGTGCTGTGAAGATGGTCACTATAAGCAGGTCAAATATTCTCTATCCAAGACTATTTACCTTTGACCTAGTTAGAATACCTTTGCACATAATTATCTTACATAAACTTTGGCCTAGCTTCCTTCCCATCAATTGTTCATTTTGAGTGAGTGGAAAATACTGTGTTTACACTGACCTTTGGTTTCATTTATCTACAGGCTGTAGTTAGAATCTCTCTCAAGACTCAGCATCAGTTCCCTGCTGCCCTGACAGAACTCATGCCTACTCCCAAGTCTTCTCTTTTATACAGAATAATGAGTGGAGCTGACTCCTTTGCATCGTATGAATGTTCATCTCTGTCGACAAAACACTGTAAAAGACATGATGTCCACATGGTCCCGAAGATGTGCCTTGAGCTTCTAAATTATAAAACAGTTACTACTCTGGTCAGACTGGAACACAACAGAAAGAAGAAAAACACTTTCGAAAGACCCAGTGTGTGCAGTTAAGTACTATATACACCCCAACTAAGTTCTCTGATGTCAGACAGGGAAGTACGGTGGGACAATTCAGTTAACTTCTGGGATCACTCTAAGTGGCAGTCCCAACAAGAGTGTCCAGGTTGAACCCCGAAGCCCATCTCTGTCCCACCATATTACAGAGCGTTCCTCAAGCCCTGTCACCTGCTAGATTCCAGCCACACCCCTCAGGACTCAGAACAGCCTTCTAGAAGTCAAGTTTTTAGATTTACATTTTACTTCAGTGGTCTTGAAACTACCCATCCTTTCTGTAGGAGTCTGCAATCCCTGCTCAGGACTCTGGGATGACTATCTCATCTGCCCTGTAGTAGACTACAGAAGAAACACTGGAGGAGTTCTCAGTTTGGGCCTCAGAGGCCCTGACAGCTTTGATTTTTACTTTCAGTAAACCCTATTCCACCAAAAGAGCAGCCCAGGGTGAGCCTGAGTGTAGATGACAGCAGAGCTGAGTGGTCCCAGAGTCCCCAAGCATGTGGCTGTCTTGACAGTTAATCACATATGCACAAATAACCCTGGCTAAGACTGCACTTAGCGACCTTAGCCCAACTGTTAGCCCCTGGGACTGAGCAGAACGGTTGTTTTAAACTGCTGACCTTTGGAGGGTTTGTTCAGTGGCGAGAGTGAACTGATACAGCCTTTCCAACTTAGGTCAGAGACTTGAAATTGTTTCTCTCAAGGCTCTATTTGTAAAACTCAGAATTTCTTTGTGTTTGTGTGTTTATGTGTTGCACGTACTTGTTCGTATGGGTGGGTACATGTGGATGCATGTATATAGAAGAAAGAGGTTGATGTAGAGGGTCTTTCCTCAATTACTACCTGCTTCAGTTTTTCAAAAAAGGGTCTCTAAGTAGACCTGAAGCTCATCCATCTGGGTAGACTGGTGGCCTATGAGTTTCAAAACTTGGACCTCCTCCATTATCACCAGTGTTGGGGATACAGGCACATATCTATCCAGCTTTCTTTAGAAAAAATATTTATTGTATGTGTATGAGTGTTTGTTTGCATATATCACGTTGCATGCCTGGTGTCCATGAAGTCAGAAGAGAATCTGGAACTAGGCAGTGGTGAGACACCACGTGGGTGCTAGGAACTCAATCTGATCCTTTGCAAGAGCAGTGTGTGCTCTTAACTGCTGACCCATATCTCCAGGTCCTGTGCTCAGTGTTTTATGTGAATTCTGAGTATCCAGATTCAGGTTCTCATGGTTACTGAGCAGGCACTGTATGACTGAACCATTTCCTCGACCAGACCAGAGACTCTTGGCAGCTAAAAATAAATGGGACTAAGTCCCAAGATCACCAAAGAGTTTACTTACAATAGCTTGTTCTTTCCTCTTCCTTCCTGCCAAGGCCAGCCTGATCCAGCCCAGAACACATCACACTCAGGCTGAAATACACTAAAATCTAGTGTGCATAAGACCCTGCGTTAAGTCTCCATAACTTCATGAACCCAGAGTACTGATAAATGTGTGATCACAACCCTGTGAGGTTGAGCAGGAGAACCAGCAGTTCAAGGCCACCCTTGACCAGTTCTTGAAGCTGCTGACAATGAACTGGCACAGCTTTCTCCTTACAAGGCCCCCAGGAAAGTACAAGTTCAGATTTTTTGTGTCTCCTCATAATTCTCAGCACAAGCCTTCCCTACATTTTGGCTACATAATGATGTTGAGATTAGCCTGGCCTACATGAGATCCTGTCTCAAAACTGGAACTGGGGGGTGGCTTTCTAGACCCCTACCTTTTTAGCATGACCAAGCTTTAGATATAAATTAGAAACAAGCTTCAATCTAAGTGGATGTTGTTTAAAATGGAATAACCGTGGGTTCCTGCTACTTCTTAGCAAATCCTAAGTCAAGAATACTTTGAGCTTTTGAGAGAATGTTATTTTCTGGACATAATAGGCTTTGTCTGTAAAAGATCAGAGTTAACTTGTTAAAACAGAATTTTCTGTTATGATATTTCCCTCTTTCTACTGAAGCATCATAGAAATGAGCATTTTCAGTTTAGAAGAAAGGAGTCAACTCTAAATCCAAGTCACAGAGTGTATCACACCATCAGCTCAAGACCAGCACATGAAATAGCAGTACCGTTCAGAGCAGCCTTGCCATAAGCCTCCAGAGCTGAGTCTAAAATGGAAGGCTGCCAACTCACTTGGAAAAATTGAATTATGGTGGTCAAGTTGAATAATGGTTGTTTAAACATGCTGTGGTATCATCTGGCAATCAGCCACGTGCACCTGCAAATTCAAGTGGACAAAAAAAGGAACCGATGGCCCGTGGAAGGTGATGGGTGACTACAAGCTAAGGCTCATATTTCACACTGGGATCAGAGCCAGGCAAATAAGATCAACAAAGGTAAGGCCTGAATTCAAAGTGTAACCAAGAGCCCACTTGGTACACTGTCTCAGGAGCTTGGAACGGCTACTCTGCTGAACACTCTTGAGGGGTGGATGAGTGTGGGGAGGGGAATGACACTATCAATGGCCAAGTGGTTCTAATATCATTTGTCATTTACCCTAAGTTGTTGTGTGACTAAGAGTCATTTCCTGTAGGTGATCAGATGGGAAATGGAGACAAAAGAGAAATCAGAGTGAAGTAATAATTTAGGAGATTGCTTAATTTATGCATGAAGGAGTGTGAGTGTGTGTATATTTGAAACATACATCTAAGGAAAAAAATCTTATTTTTTTGTTTGTATGTTTTTTAAGGCAGGGTTTCTCTGAAGCTTTGACTGTCCTGGAACTTGCTCTGTAGACCAGGCTGGCCTTAAACTCAGAGATCCGCCTGCCTCTGCCTCCTGAGTGCTGGGAATAAAGGTGTGCAACATCACCTGGGAGAAAATTGTGGGGGGGGGGGCAGGCATGTTTTTCTCTATGTACCTTAATAGCCTGGAACTTTCTACAAAGATTAAGCTGGTCTTGCACTCACAGAGATCTCCCTTCCTCTGTTTCCTAGTGCTGGGATTAAAGGCTTATGCCACCATGCTCACTCAGCCTGAAATATTTATGTCAGTAAGAATTAAGTGAAAAATGGGAAATAATCTTTCATAGGTACCTGTACCCTAATTCTTCACTGAGTTGGATCATGTGCAGGATGTAGGATTCCTTGCTTGTTCCAGTGAGGCCAGGCAACAGCAGGATGGTGGGTCTGGTGTTGGCATCCGTATAACATGAGCTGTTATTGTTATCAGACCAGTCCAGGGAGATCTGGCCTCCATCCGCTGTCTTGATGAGTTCACTGAAAATGACCATTCAAAGGCATTACTGAGGAGTGCTTAAGTTGCACCTTGGTGTTTTCATTCTATAAATCTGACATTATCTAGTCATCTCAAAATAACTTACCATATCCACATATACGTATCTATGAGTCACTTTCTTTCATTACAAAAATATTACCAAAATTAATACCCTATTTCCAGCAGTTCCAATAAAAATAGGTAAAAAATGAACTTCAGAAGGGACTAAATCAGGGTAATTGGGGTGTATATGTATAAACGTGGTCAAAATACATTATATATATATGCACAAAATTGTTAAAAAAACCAATAAATTATTTTTAAAATGAACTTAAAAAAGAATAAACGTCAAAGAACTTCAAATATTTGGGAGGGAGTGTGGAAAGTCCCTGCCTAGAATGCACAAGGCTTTGGATTTATCCTTGGTATTACACACACACACAGCCCTTCATATATTAATCATTTCTTTATTACTCTCAAATGCATAGCATTTAACTCCTATTAATTGAGGTAATACAGAGACCAGCAGGGCATTCTGGGTAAGCCAACTCTGTTCTATCTACAACTCTGACTCAACTAAGCAGGCCCTCACTGAATACTACAAAATTTACTTTTTGAATGACTTCCCACAGCATTGTGGGCCCAATAGTAGAGCCGGCAGGGAGAAAAGGAACTCCAGAGAAAGACTATATGACTCAGGGAAATTAGTACTAGACACCATTTAAATCTCTGGTTAGATATGTCCCCACCCACACCTGCAATATCAGAACATTATCTTCAGAAACCCATGCGTTTGTTACTATGAGTTCTTTCGTGGGGAGACACAGAACCTGAAGCGATTGTAGAGCCTCAAGGACAAATTGGAAAACAGTACTCCCCCCAAACCAATGTGCTTCTCACATCCCAGAAATAAGCTAGGACTTCCATTCTGCCCGTTAGGAAAAAAGAAAATAAAAAAGGCGGGAGCAACATAGGCGTATTGTTCTGCGGCTGGAGGTGGGTGGGTGGGCGCGCATTCTTCCAATTTTCTTTACTTTCATTTCATTTTGTTAACCACAGATGTATTAACTTAGAATTGGAAGCGGGAATTAAAACCTGTGATTTGGAAGATAATAGGGCAAAAACACATTCACTTACTTCCTGTACTGCACCAGGGGCTTGGCAGTGATGAAGGGTCTCAGCAGTGTCTGTCCTCGGCTCTCCCAGCACCATACCGTTGGGTAATAGGTTTCTGTCACCACCGGACAGTGGTCCTGGAGGAAGCGGCTGAAACTCTCCCCTCCAGTCACTAACTGGGGTTTCTGCGGGGAGAAGCAACATCGGTGAGGGGTCCAGAACAAAGTTTACGGCGGCCGTAAACCAGCAACCAGCGGATTTATAGTGCTCCCACCCGCAGGCCGCGCGCGAGCCCTCTGATTCAGTCTCCCCGGAGACTGACGCACAGAAGCCACAATCACAACAGTCCCAAGATGCATTCAATCGCATCCCGGGGGGGGGGGGGGGACACGAAACGCGAACTGAGCGCCGGTGTCGTCCCCGAAGTACCGCAGTTGTGCTGGCCGGTCCGGGGAAGGGGACGCCGGGAGAACCTGGTGGCAGGACCCTGGACCTCCGCGCGCCCTCGGGACCCCGGAGCTTGCCACGCTCCGCCGCCCCCGCCCCCGCCCCCGGCTCACCTTGGCAATGCTGCTCAGGTAGTAGCAGGCGTAGGCGACGCTGAAGCCCAGGATCAGCGACAAGCCCATGCCCGAGCCGAAGAAGCCGACGCGGACCTGGTGCTCCAGGTAGAGCGCCAGCTCCCGGGACAGCACCCGCAGGTCCATGGCCAGGCTCTGCATGGCGCGAGGGCGGCGCAGCTGCAGCTGAGGCCGGCCTGCCTGAGCGCCGGGATCCGCGATGCTGGGGAGCGGCGCCTGCGGGGAGGAGCGCGGCCTCAGCCAACCGCGGCCCGGGAGGCGGGGCCCGTCTCGCCCCGCCCCACCCGCGAACCTTCCAGACCGGCGGTGTCCCCGGAGAGACCGGAGGGAGCGCGTGAGCTTTGCAGAAGAAACGGCCCCCCGCTGCCACCTACCGCCGTGACCTTGAACAAGTAAACGCTGGAGGCAGCAGTTAGGAGAGAAGCGGGCACTAGTTTCGGATTCCAAAGTAGACGCGGAAGGGAAGTAGATGCTATGAAGGGAGAGAATCTTCCATCAACCGGGGCTTGCGTCCCTAGGAAAACTATCCAAAGAAAAAAACATACCATCAATTACACACTCATGCTCAACTTTCAGTCTCCCGGTGAATCTTTTAAACAGCTAAGGGCTATTAGATGAAAACTGGGTCTTCAAAAAGTCAGGAGCCGGAAATAGGATTCAATCATGTGGTTGATGAATGCTGTGAACTCGCAGGTATTCATATGGCGATTCGGGCTGATTACTCAGGAAAGCGTCCGTGAAGGAGGTTCTCTCAGGCTTGTTAGTGGCAATGTGTCAGAAGTCTGAGGATAGTTAAAGCCATTTGAAACAAGGATGACTAGACGTAAGCAGGGAAACAGTGAAGGTAAGGGCTGAAATCAAGTTTATACAGTGCAAGGGATCCCGCTCAGGGCTTTGTGCCTGGTAGGCACTCCCCAGCTGAGCTACATCCCCCAGCTATCCGTTGCTTATTTTTACATCAGCACGTGGTAGTTGTATTTTATGGATTAGAGTGTGAGATGGCAATCCATGTCTAATCTATAATAATCAGATCAGTAACTAGCATATCCGTTCCTGCAGACATTCATCACTTCTTTGTGTTGGGAGCACTGTAATTTTGAAATAATCAAGTGTTCAATCAGTTAGGATTATGCCTCAATGATCTCTCACTGGAGGGAAATAAGATGGGCTGGAAGTGAGCAATGTATTTGGCTTTGACTTGGTCATTGAGCTTATTGGGGTTGGTGACCAGAATAATGCAGTTACTTTCACTGAACAAAGTTCTCTGGATTTCCTCACTCTCACCTTGTTTTGCTTTTGTTTCTTTAGAGGAGCATTTCTCAACCTGTGGGTTGCGACACCCTGGTTGAATGACCCTTTCATAGGGGTGGCATATCAATAGGGGTGGCATATCAGATATCCGGCATATCAGATATTTACATTGTGATTTGTAACAGAAAATTACAGTTATAAGTGTCAATGAAATAAGTTTATGGTTGGGGGTCACCATAACATGAGCTGCATTAAAGGGTCTCAGCATTAGGAAGGTTGAGAGCCACTGGTCCAGACAGTCTTAAAGTCTTAAAGTATTTCAGGCTGGCCTCCAGGTCACCATGGAGCTGAGAATGACCTTGAACTTCTGATGCTCTTGCTTCCATCTCCCAAAGACTGAGCTTAAGGGATTGTACTGATTCCATGTCCAGTTTTATGGGTTGCCGGGGATCAAAAGCACTCTATCACTGGGCCGCAAGGCCTTGCCCTATAGCAGAATTGACGTGCAGCTCATTGTAGCCTGGCGCCTGCCTCAGTCTCCCAAGTGCTGGACGTAGAAGTGTGTGCCACCACTGCAGCATGAAGGTTTCATGTGTGACATCAGGTCTTGCTGTGCAGGATGACAGACTGGGCTAAACTGGTGGCAGTCTTGTCTGAATCTTTCAGGTGCTGAAGATTACAGGTCTGTGCCCCTGTGCCCAGAAATGTGTGTTGTTTTGTTTCTGTGTGTGGTGCTGGGAATTGAGCCCAGGGCCTCATGCAGGCTAGAAAAGTGCTCTACCACTGACCTGCATTCCTGGCGTGCCTCTTCCACACTGTACCTTGATGCCTAAGCCTCTTTCTCGTTAGAACATTTACAGTCTTCCTTAACACAAGGACGGTGACTCTCAATTTATAGGTGAGAAAATGAGAGTTCTGGATTTTATTCACTTTCAACTAACTTCTTTGATGATCAAAATACCAAAGACTTCAAAATTAGAGGCAACAGAGGAGAAAACACTTAAGTTGCAGAAAAAATGCTAAAGGGAAGGGTTGTACCAGTTGTGGCAACACAGGGTTCTTAGAGTAAGAGGAAAAGCCACTTTGAGTTTATTGTACATAGAAATGTATTGTAATAGCATTTGGCTGTAACAAGGAGAGGGTCCTGTGTTTGTCCCGGCTGCCTGGCTAGTTTACACCCAAAATAACCACACAGAAACTGAAACTGTATTCATTAAAACACTACTTGGCCCATTAGCTCTAGTTTCTTATTGGCTAACATCTTAGTTTAACCCATTTCTATTAATCTGTGTATCGCCACGTGACTGTGACTTACCGACGAGACTTTAGCCAGCGTCTGTCTGTCTCAGGCCAAAGATCCATGGCTTCTCTCTCTCTCTCTCTCTCTCTCTCTCTCTCTCTCTCTCTCTCTCTCTCTCTCTCTCTCTGCCCTTCTTCCCAGCATTCAGTTCTGTCTTCTCCACCTACCTAAGTTCAACTAGACCAAGGCAGTTTCTTTATTAACCAATGAAAGCGACACACAAACAGAAGGACCTCCTATACCATTTGGCAGTGGGTGAAATCTTTCCATAGGCCAAACAACTAAGCTTGGGATTTAGAAACAATGCCTTAGAAAGATGAAGATAAGGCATTACTTCTAGGACAGAGTGCTTACCTAGCATAGACAAAGACCTGGCTTTAATCTCCAGCATTACATATATTTGGCATGGTGGCACATTGCTGGAATCTCAGCAGTTGGGGGGTAGAAGCAGGAAAGGACCAGGAGTTCCAGGTCATCCCCTTCTACATAGTGAGTTGAAGACCAGCATGGGCTGCGCCAGACTCTCTGCCCCCTCCAAATGCTACGACACTGGTCCCAGGATGGCAGCACTCCTGCCATTTTGAAGCCTTCCTCCATGGTGGTGGGCATCCATACTTACCAAGCTCTGCTTTGGGCCATGGGCACTTCCACCTTTGGAAACAAGGTACTGTGTCTCCATCCCTCTGCTTCCTAAGTTGGCTGCTGTAAGTAGAGCAAAAAATTCAGTTTGGGTTACATCTCAGTTTTCCTATGGAGGTAGGAAAACAACACCTGGCTTTTACTGCTTTTCCTGTGTTCAGTGCTAGGGATTGAACCTACAGCGTCATGAAATGTTCAGAAGGGCCCCACCACTGAGTTATATCTCAGCTCTAAATCTCAGCTCCAGTCTGTAGTTGGAAGGAGACTAGAGAAAAGGTGTGAGCAAAGACTCGGCATCTTAGTTCAACTGGGAGACCTCATCTGACAAGGGTCTCAGATGTGGTAGACATCACAAAGGCAGCAGGTTGTGCAGAGGGGACAAATAGGGGTCACTTTAAAACAGTCTGCTTTACAAAACACAGCTCCAACTGTGAGGATTAATGTAGTCCTTCCAGAAAAGGGGTAACCCTCTTGAGCACCTCATTATCTCTTTAAGGCCTCACTACTTCTCAGCATTGTTACCTAGGGACAACATTTTGACGTGTGTTATAGGATAGTCTTTTTGAACACTGTGAAGATGTGTCTTTGCCAAGGTGTCTTCTGATTGGTTTAATAAAAGAGCTGACTAGTTAGGCAGGAAGTTTAGGCAGGACAGCAAGACAGGATGCTGGGAGGAATAAGGGCCAAGTCTTGGAAATCTCCAGAGACAAGAGAGAAGCAAGATGAATGTGCTGTGTTGAAAGAAGCTACAGCCATGTGACTGAAGGTGAATAAAATATGGGTTAATTTAAAATGTGAAAGTTAGCTAGTTACCAGCCTGAGCTATCAGCT
Organism: Alexandromys fortis; assembly: GCF_014885135.2. Taxonomy (NCBI): domain Eukaryota; kingdom Metazoa; phylum Chordata; class Mammalia; order Rodentia; family Cricetidae; genus Alexandromys; species Alexandromys fortis. The sequence continues at coordinate 1,000,357 of NW_026067944.1, forward strand.
GAGCATTTATAATTAATGTTAAGTCTCTGAATATTATTTGGGAGCAGTTGCGGAGACACACAGAAATCCCACATAAATGAGTTTCAAAGGTAGCACATAATACTCATATATCGTACTTAAAATAAATCTCTAAATAAGTTCAACTCTTCAGTTGACATTCAAAAATAAGGATTGCAGTAAGAAAGTATTTTTGTTACAAGTCTTTTTCAGACTTATTTTTTATTTTGTGTATGCATGTGCGTGTGGAGACCATTTGAGCTTCAGAAGCTGGGGTTAGGAGCAGTTGTGAGCTCCCTCCCTGTGAACTGCAGTCCTCTTCGAGAGCATCAAGTGCCCTTACCCACGGAGCTGTTTTTTCTCCCTCCACCAGTAGGTGTTACTTTACTTACGAATATCACAATGACCATTTGTCAAACAGCAAAAACTTGTTTTTAAAAACAACTTAAACTCACTGTAAAGGCATAAACCACACAAAAAGGTCTATTACTAATGGGAAGGCTGAAAACTATTTATTTATTTATTTAATTTGGCAGGGTTTTTTTGTTAAGTAGCCCTGGAAGACCTGAAACTTACTATGTAGACTTGGGTGACCCAGATCTTGCAACAGTCCTCCTGTCTGCCTCCTGAATGCTGGCTTAAGATCAGAACATCCTAAGATTTAATGAGAGGCAAGACTTAAAAAGAAACACATCACTACATATTTTGTGTAGTATATGTTATACAATTTGTAATTGGTCTTAGTAAATAGAAATTCAGAGTTTGATATGAGGGGAGTGAAAGCTGAAAGATCAGAGAAGCAGAGCAGCCAGCTACAAGAGTTCTTATCTCTCTAAATGCTCAGACAGATGGGCCAAGATCCTGTCTCAACAAATGCTCAGACTGAATTCAATGAACTCCTGTCTCCTTCCACCTTTTGTTCCCCTCTCTGCCAAGCCATATCCCCTCTAGTCTCTGCTTTCCTAGTGTTGGGACTAAAGGTGTGTGACTCCCAAGTACTGGGATTAAAGGTATAAGCCGTCACCACCTGGCTTGTTTCTTTTTGAGACTGGGCCAATTTTGTGTAGCCCAGGGCAGCCTTGAACTCAGAGATCCCTCTATGGGATTAAAGGTGTGTGCCACCACTGCCTGGCCTCTATAGTTAACTAGTGGCTTAGCTCCACACTCTGATCTTTAGGCAAGCTTTATTTGTTAGATCACAAAATATCATCACAATATACCATATTTTATTGAAGTCTACTAAAATATAGATAATCTACCTAAAAAAATACATTCCAGAAAAATACAAAAGGGATTACAGAGACTGAAAATAGGTGGCTAGATCTGAAAAGCGGAATTGACGTCATTAAATACCTTTAAAATTTTGTACCATGTTTTTGTATCACATGTGAACAACAACAAAGGGCAAAGAGAACTTTCTTAGTTAACATTGTCTCAAGGTTAAAAGCTAAACCACAGAAGGTATCCTTGTTATGGTTTTGGTCCCTGGTCCCTTTAAGAGACAAGCCATGCCCACTCCCTCCCCCATCCGCTGAGGCAGGCTGATCTTCAGCTTCCAGCCTGAGCTTGCTCTCTTTTTTATCTTCCTCTTGGAGAGGCAGCTTCGCTTCTGCCTCTCTTCCCACTTCTCCACTTGCCTCCTTCTCTTTCTCTTTCTCTTTCTCTTTCTCTTTCTCTTTCTCTTTCTCTTTCTCTTTCTCTTTCTCCTCCTCCTTCCTCTCTCTCTCTCTCTCTCTCTCTCTCTCTCTCTCTCTCTCTCTCTCTCTCTGCCCCACCTTCACCCTTTCCCCTCCATAACCCCCTGAATAAATATTCAACCTCACTCTGCATCTGTGTCTCTGTCTCCTGCCCGCCTGCCATGTGTCTCCCTGCCTGGGACCAGCCACTGCTCAGGGACCAGCAGCCATATCTGCCTGGGACTGGCTGTTCCCAGAACCTGCTGTCTGCTGCCACATGGCCCGCCACCACCATTTGGGACCTACAGCATTTCTGCTGCCTACTGCTGCTGGGGATCTTGCAGCATTTTTTTTAAAAAGTTATAAAAATCCTGATGTTAACCTTACAAATTTTGGTCTATTGTATCTGTTTGCTATCTGGGAACCAGTAGGAGCTGTTAAGATGAGGGTGTGTTGATGCAATTTATGAGCACCTTGTATTGAATATACTGTAAAAAGGAGGATTGAGACAAATCTGCTAGGGTACTTGCTCCAAGTCACTTTGCTAATGATCATAGGAAATACCTTAAGTCCTATGTCTTAGAGGATGGGATTTGGAGAGGTTTTGTTTTGGTTTGGGCTCCTGAGGACTGAATGTGTGCTTGTTCACAGTGTGTGTGCTTTATCAGTGAGCTGTGCAGTACAGTACCACCTGTCTAACACACACACACACACACACACACACACACACACACACACACACACACACAGAGTCCTTGAAATAAGACCGCCCCAAGAATGCTAATTTTATTGTATTCTGGGGCAGCTTTGACAGGGCTCTCCTTGGCTAATGGCCACACCCTAGCTCTCAGGATTTTTTAGCTGCAAGCCCACCAGAAACCACTCCCCTGCCATCAGGAACTCAAGAGCTGCAAGCACAGGAAAACAAGCTGTTTACTCTGGTAGGCAAAGGGTCACAGAAAATTCAGGATCCAAGGGTCCACAGTCCCCAACACTAAGCCTCCAACCCTGGAGAAATACACAAAGGTGACAGTGCTGACACAGGCTTGACTGCTGCTGTGGCCTTGCCCAAGGCAATGGAATGTTAGCAATTTCCTCTTGCCCTAGAATTGACTGTGGTCAGGTGTCTAAAGCTGGGGACGTGTGCTACTCTCTGGGTTTGGTAAGCAATGTCTAACCTGGCCTAAATACAGTGTTAACATTCTAGATGCTTCCTCCTTTTCCTGGGCCATACAGACAGACTGGAGAGGGAGAGGGAATTGGGGCTTTGGATTGTTGATTTGGGAATTTATTTTAAAGACCTTTCTGGTGGCAGGTACATAATGCTGACTGTTTTGTGAAGTGAATGAATTCCTCACTCAGGATGGGGAGAGATGAATGGGCACTCATATGGCTAGACAGATCTGCAAACCACCCCATTTAATGGTTCAGTGTCTTCCAACAGGCCACATTGACTTGTCTCCATAGCTTTGTTCTTGTCAAGGAGTCTCTTCAGCCTTGCAGTGATTGAAGTACAGGGGCTGACACACACTGGGGTGCCCCCCATGTTGAATGTGATTTCATAGGAAGTCTTGCAGTGATTGAAGTACAGGGGCTGACTCACACTGGGGTGGTCTCCTCCCCGCTGAACATGATTTCATTAGGAAGCCTTGTAGTTGCTTACTTGGCCTTTGAAACACAAGCTGAAGGAAAGAAAGCTGCCATGTAGGAAGTCCTTCTACTCAGACCTTCTGCTCAATTAGAAAGCTCAGACTGATCCCATGTTCAGGCTTCTAGTTTTGAGGGAAATACCCAGCCATCCCCCAGATATTCTGCCAACCCAGCTGAGGTGCCAGTCATCTGAGTAAAGAAACCTTCATGGATGTTCCATTCAACCTGACCTATCCATGACTCTGGTCCCAGATATCTCTGCAAAACCACACAAGAATCTCTAGCCAGGGCTGGGAAACAGCCCAGTCAGTGAGTTGCTGGGGCAAGCAGAAAAACCTATATTTGATCCCTAGAATCCATGTGAAAATATGGACATGCATGTTTTTAATTATAAGATGTGTAGGCAGAGACTAATGGATCCCTGGGGCTTATGGGCCAGTCATCTTTGGTAGGCTTTCCTTTTCAGTGAGAGATCTTGACCTCTGGCTTCTATGTGCACACACATGTGCACCTGCACATTCATGTACACACATTTATAAACACATAGGTAATGTAATCCTAATTAGTCTTTATTATTTTTGCTGTGAATCCCAACACAGCTTGCTGTAGGGTCCCACAAACCAAGGTGTCTGGCCCCAGCCATGCGGCAGCAGGCAGGTCCCACAGACAGTGAGTCCCCAGAAAGTGCAAGTTCCCAGTGAATGTGCAGGTTCCTGGGAGCGAGCAGTGAGGCGTGTGGGAGGCACATGGACAGACACATTGTACAAAATAGAATTGGATATTTATTAGTTAAATTATGGAATGGGAAGGAAAGAGGGAAGAAGGGGGAAAAGAGAGGAGAGAGAGAGAAAGGGAAGAGAGAGAAGAGGACAGAGCAAGAGAGAGGAGGGGGAGAGGGAAGAGGAACAGAGAGAAGCAAGATGGCGACGGAGGGAGGGGCTTCAGGGAGTGGGCGTGGCTTGTCTCTTAAAGTGATGAACAATCATAACATTCCCAGCTCTTTTTTATAATAAAAAGCGGGAGACTAGACATCACAGGTTGACGGAATTGGGGCAGCGGATTCTCAAGACTGCCTCCGGCTTATTTGTGGGTGTCGTCTTTGGGGGGGAACCTGAGAAGGCTGGGTGCTGGCCACATCTTGGCCTAGCTGGTCTCTTTGCTCCTGTGCAGTGTCTGTGGCATGGAAAAGTCTGGTGTCCCTTATCCTGTTTAAGGTATTGGCAGAACAGAGGACAAAGTTAAGTTAAGGAAAAAAAATTTAGGACCAGGGAATTGAGGGGGATGTATCTGACCTGTTTAAGGTGGATCCTTTAATTTGGCTCCCTGAAACTCACAAGAATTTTTGGGTTTTTGAAAACAGAAGTTTTAGACACATATATTGCATAATGACTGTGACATATATTTGCACAATGAAAAGTATTTTTAAGACTATGGAAGGCAGCATAAGAGAGAAATTTGATCTGAAATTTATTTGGTGAGGTTGGTTTTTTTTTTTAAACTGGCAAAACTTTTCAGCTATCAAACTGTATCAGAGATCTTTGAGAAGGATAAGATTTTACTTGAGTTACTGATTTAAAAATGACAGAGAACTTACTTGGTTGGCACCCAGAGCTTCTCTTTTAGGGTCCTCCATTGTCACTGAAGGTCGCATTTGCCTTTTGCTGTTTAGCGCAGGGCCTGCCAGGCTCCAGAAGATCATGTGGGCTATGAAATCTATAGGAAGACAGGCCTACCTTGACCTGTGCAGCTAGATCAGCGATTCTGTCCACATCTCGAGATCTTTAGTTTAGATGAAAGCAGTTTTGCCCAATGGTCAGTGCTTGGTCAACTGTGGATGGATGTTGTTGTGTGCCCATTTGTCTTCTGTCTTCTTTGGAGGAAGTAGAGTGCTGCTGCTAGGAGCCAACCTGTCTCTTTTTGTTATAAAAAGTCTTTTAATAATTAGATATTTAAATATCACATTCCCCAGATCTCTGAGCAGTTGAAGGCTGTTTATTAGGTATAACTACAGTATAGAATCTGTCTGGAGAGTTGGGTATGAGCTTGACTGTACTGGCTCTTAACAGGTAAGATTTATACTCGTAAAATGACAGAAGAAAAAACTGCTTGCAATAGAAGGTTAATGGCAGAACTGACAATAGTAGAGAACAGTTTAATATATTTTAAATGAGGGTTGGATTAAATATAAGGTATTTTTGTAAGAGACTTAAAAGTACATACCAGTTTAAAACATGAGACTTATTGATTCTGTAGTCTGAAATGAGATGTAATGAACAATTATTATACACAGAAAGAGTGAACAGGAACTGGGCAATGTGGATGTTCTTGGTGGGCCCTATCAAAGGCTTGTCACTGCGTAAAACACATGTAACAGAGTCAACAAGAGGATTTTAATGAAAACCAGGGGACAAGGCAGGGTATACTTAAGTAAAGATGGGAGAGCTTGGTCACCTGACTGGCTCTTAGCCAAGATGGTGGGCGAAGTCACCTGACCCCAATCAAAATGGCAGCAGCCACATGTTGTATGAAAAAAGCCATAATTTTTGACATGTAAGGATTTTTAAGCTTAATAAGAGGGACCTAAAGGCATGATCTGTCCTGTTGCTGAGCTGCCATGCCACACTACAAGCTGCAGAGGGGAGCAAAAGGCTGGAACCGAAAAATTGCACCATGTCACAAGTCATGGTGGGGAGCAAAAGGCTGGAATTTAAAAAGCTGCACCATGTCACGGCTGGAATTGAAAAAGCCAGTTGGAATTTTTAAAAAAGCCGGGGAACATGGATGGTTGTTATTTCACAGCCAAAATCATGAAAACCCACAAAACAGTGGCACCTCAAGGCCTATAACGGGAATGTCTCCCCATATAGGTGGGGTGCAAATCGACACAAATGCTCAGGACCCATGGCAGAGCGTCCTCTGATCTTGGGTGGGGTGACTCAGAAACCAGAGAGGCCTGAGGCCACTCTGAGCAGCGTTTCATGATGAGGGAAGAAAAAGAAAAGAGAAGAAACGGAAAAAACAATAAAAATCTGAGGGACCCTGGGTCCCCAGTCGAAAGCACTGCATGGGGAGTGTACAATGCTAATGTGGGCTGACTGACCCCGGGTCAGTCCAAACACGATTTCAGTTAAGGGAAGCAACTGTAGCAGAACGGGGGAGACTCACCGACTGAAGCCTGGAAACCGGTGGTGGGAGTAGAAAAAAACCCTGGTTCAGGATCCTGACCCTGGGAGAGGAGTTCTGGGCAGGAGCGCCTGTCTGAGTCATGCGGCACCAAATGTTATTATTTTGCTGCGAATGCTGATGCAGCTTGCTGCAGGGTCCCACAAACCAAGGTGGCTGGCCCCAGCCATGTGGCAGCAGGCAGGTCCCACAGACAGTGAGTCCCCGGAAAATGCAAGTTCCCAGCGAATGTGCAGGTTCCTGGGAACGAGGAGTGTGGCGTGTGGGAGGCACATGGACAGACACATTGTACAGAATAGAATTGAATATCTATTAGTTAAATTATGGAATGGGAAGGAAAGAGGGGAGAATGGGGAAAGAGAGGAGAGAGAAAGGGAAGAGGGAGGAGAGGACAGAATGAGAGAAAAAGGAGGGGGAGAGAGAAAAGGAACAGAAAGAAGCAAGATGGAGATGGAGGGAGGGGCTTCAGGGAGTGGGCGTGGCTTGTCTCTTAAAGTGACAAACAATCATAACAGTCTTATTAAATAAAAACCCAGATTCAGATATTAAGGGGTGAAAACTGAAAGACCAGAGAAGTAGAGTAACCAGTCACTAGAGTTCTTACCTCTTTGAATGCTCAGACAGGGCAAGATCCTGTCTCTACAAATCCTCAGACTGAATGCAATGAGCTCCTGTCTCCTCACACCTTATTGTTCCTCTCTCCACCCAGCCATATTCCTTCCTGTTTCTACCTCCCTAATGCTAGGATTATAGGTGTGAGCCACCACCACTTGGCTCAGTTTCTCTTTTAGACTGATTCAGTCTTGTGTCTCCCAGGGTGGATTTGAACTCACAGAGAGCCATCTGCCGCTGCCTCCTGAATGCTGGGATTAAAGGTGTGCACCACCACTCTCTGGCCTTTATGGCTAACGAATAACTAGGTCCACACTCTGATCTTCAGACAAGTTTTATTTGTTAGATCACAAACAAAATATTAACACACACACACTGCCCAGTTGAGCCCAGCCAACCTACAAAACTCTGATGTAATTGTACTTTGTTGTTTCAGTTACTAGTTTTTTGGGGGGTGATCTCAAGGCAACAATAGTTAACCAAAGCTAGTGCTTAGGTACTAGATGAGATAGTGGCAGCAGACTTCAATTCTAGTCACCTTACTTGATGTCAGTGAGCCAATATGTGATTCAGCTATATGGGAACCAGTCAGCAATTTCTGTCACACTTTGTAAATACCTGTTTTGAATGGATGAGAAATTTAAATATCTCAATAATAGCCCCTTGTAATTAAATAGTTGAGAAGGACTAATATGGAATTTCTCATTACTAATAGGTCTTCCCAGCTTTTTTACCACTGTTAAAGGTTTCAAAACAGATCTTTTGTGACTGAGGAACCTTTACTTATTTCACTTAGCAATAGCAGCTCTACACAACAATTCCCAGGATAGCATGTGCGGTGTGTGCCCGTGTGTGTGAGAGAGAGAGCAGAGACAGAGGCAGGCAGGATCCCATCTGTAGTCCCAAGCTGGCCTGCTGGTGCTCACTCTGCAGACCAGGCTAGCCTCAGGCTTGTGACAATCCTGCTGAGCCTTCCTTGTGAGTGCTGGGATGACAGGTGAAAGGCGCAGTGCCTGGTCAAACTAGTCTCTTAAAAAATTACACAAAACAGGAAGAAAAATATGAAGAATGGATATTTGATGAAGCCAGGTAATTATAAGCGTTTGTATTTTCTGTTTTTAAGGGTATTTGTGAATTTATTTTTCATAATTATATATATAAACATATATATGTAGTGTATTTTGACCATATCCCCCATTATCCATGTTTTCTCCCTCTTCCTCCCACCTAATTTTCTTTTTTACAGTAAGTTCTTTTCTTTTTTTTTTTCTTTTTCTTTTTTGAAAATAGGGCCTCACGTAGGCCAGGTTGGCTTTGAACTCCCTAGGTAGCCAAGGATATCCTTGAACTTCTGAGTCTCCTGTCTCCATCTCCCAAGTGCTAGTATTACAGACATTTGCCCCAACACTTATCCTAGAGACTTAGTGGAGTTACTAAAGTATTTATTAATGAAGTGCTTTCTGGGTCATTAAAATATAAAATCCAGGGGAAGTGTGTGGGAATTGAAATGAAATAGGTTAGCTGACTGCTCCTTGGTGTTAGTTGTGCTGACCTCTTAACATCCATGCATTTCAGAGAGAGAAGGACTGAGGTATAGCTTAGTTGTAGGGCATAAGCACAGCATATGGGAGGTCCTGGGTTAATTTCCAGCACCAAACAAACAAACAAACAAACAAAAAAACCCAAAATAAACAACAGCAACAACAAAAAAAACAAAAAGGCTGGGGGGAGATGGCTCACTGGGTACAAGGATGAAGACCTGAATTCAGCCCCCAGAACACATGTAAAGCCGGATGTGGTCATGATCCAAGCACTCCTATGGCAGGGTAGGGATGGAGCCAGAATTCCCAGAAGCTCCCAGAACAACCTGTCGGGCATTCATGGCGCTCTGTGTGAAACATGGCAGGAAGTGAGGGCAGGGGCTGACTGAGAGTAAGAAAGTATAACCAGAGCAGTGCACACCTTTCATCCCCACATGCATGAGGCAAATGCAGGTGGATCTCTGTGTCTGAGGCCAGCTTGGCCTAAGAACCGAACAAAAAAGCAAAACCAAACTAAAACTACATGAAAAGAATGAAATAAATGTACTAATGTTCTCTTTTTGATTGAAATATACCTGATAGAATTGGAGGGAAAGAGAGAGGCGTGTGTGTAAGGGATTTCTTTGGAGACTCAGAAGTCTCAGCAAAGCATCTGTGTCTATGTCACTCTTTACCCTGTGGACTTTATAATGACAATGCTGCAGGGGCTGGGATTTAGCTTAGAGATAAAGCACAGACCTGACAGCCAGGTTTCAATGCCCGGAACTGTAAGACAAAGAGAACTAGAGATACATTGCAAGCTGCAAGTCATGTGGAGATGCTTACTTACTTAGAGCTTGACTTTTACTTTTTGTTTGTTTCTTTGTGTTTGTTGAGGCAGGGTTTCTCTGAGTGGCCTTGGCTGTCCTGGAACCAGGCTGTCCTCAAACTCACAGAGGTCCATCTGCATCTGCCTCCTGAGTGCTGGGATTAAAAGTGTAACTCATTGCTGGAATTATGGGCATGAGCTGACATGCCCAGCTGGAGTCAATTAAAAAACATTTTAATTTTATATATGTGTGTGTGCCAGGAAGTGTGTTTGTGCACCATGTGATTGACTCTAGTGTGCTGTACTGCATTTAATGCCACACATCCCTAGAAGCTACCTTCTTGGGTCTGTGATAGGTAATTGGTCTGTCCTTTTATGCCATTCTTAAAGGAACTTGCAGCTACCAACCACTCTGTCTGCACAGTGTTTTCTCATTAGCGTGGTTACCATGAAAGAGAGTGCTTTCTCCTCACATCCTATCAGGGTGCACAGAAGAGCTGCCCCACATCACTGGGGTGCTAATATTTACCATTTGAGTAAAGCAGCATTTGGCAGGTTCCTCTGCGGCAATGTTTCCAACTGGAAAACCCAGAAGTCCAGTCTGTGGTCTGTGGTCCAGAAAGAGGTAATAAAGGGTGGTAGAGAGCTTGCCTAGGATGTGTGGGACCCTGGGTACAACTTTCAGTGTTGAAAATAAAAGAGGGGAGTGTGGTAGTGGAAATTAAGTTTCACCCTTTTGAAAAAGGGAGTGCTAAATGTATCATTTGGAATCCTCCTATAAATAAAATTTGTCTTATTTCCCTATTCACTAGCCTTTTAGTTTATATTACTACAGTCTCAAGTATATTTACTTACTTATAGTTGGATTATAGGTCCCAAGCACAATATTTTATTTTTTTAAGTTTTATTACATTGATTGATTGATTGTATGTATGTATATGGTTGCTTCCAGGCAAGGGTACAGGATGGAGGTCAGAGGACAACTTGCAGGAGTTGACTCTAAGTCTTTCATGTGTGCCTTGGGATTGGATGCAGGTTGTCAGACTTGGTATCTGACCACCCTTTGTTGTAAGGAGGCCACTTGTTTGTTTCTCAACTGCCCAGACTCCTGAAATAACCACACAGAAACTGTATTAATGAAATCACTGCTTGGCCCATTAGCTCTAGCTTCTTATTGGCTACCTCGTACATCTTAATTTAACCCATTTCCATTAATCTGTGTATCTCCATAAGGCTGTGGCTTACCAGGTAAAGGTTTGGTGTCTGTCTCCATCGGAGCTACATGGCTTTTCCCTATTCTGCCTTCCTTCTCCCAGCATTAAATTTATTTTTCCCCTCCTAGCTCTACTCTACCCTATCAGGCCAATGCAGTTTTTTTATTCATTAATGTTAATCATAGCATATAGAGGAGAATCCCACATCATCTCCCTGTTCCTGTTTAAATAAAAAGAAGGTTTTAACTTTAACATAGTAAAATTACATATTACATATTGACAGGTATCAAGTAAGAATTATAGTTACAATATTTATACCTACATTATCTTTTATCATAACTAAGGAAAACTATATTATAACTATTATTCAACTCCATCAAAAACTACAGAAGGATATAATATTACCTAAGTAAACAAGAAGTGCATTTTATAAACTTCCAAAACTCTAGAATTGACAGAGACATCTCACTGCCTGGACAGGCACCCAAAGTTCTTCTGTACTATTGGGGCATCCATCTTCAGCCTACAGGCCCATAGTATCCAGCAGACTTTTCCATGAAGAATGAAATTTCAAAGACAGTTCCATCTATATTGGGAGTTTGTCAGTCACATTTTTCTGTGTCCTACAGAATATCTAGCAGACACTTGCATGAAGCAGGAACTCCGAAAAATCATCTCACCTTTAGGCAAGTTCAGCAGTCATTTTTCTGTGAGTCTTGAATGTCTAGTTTACCCAGCATATCATCAAGCAGTTCGGGAAAGAACAGTTTCTTGCCCAAATGGCTAACAAACTCCATGAGGAGTCTCTGATGCCCATCATCCTCTTGAAATACATTGGCGCAGTCACGAGCAGATGTGTCTCATTGTCATGAAAAGTCTTAAGCTCTTAAAACATTTTAAATGACATATTCTGTAGTCTTTGAAAGGTTTGAAGAATGCTTATCCATCTGAAATATATACCTGTCCATCTAGAAAATCTAACTAACATGACTACAAGCTTGACTATTATAGATGATTATCAATTAACCTATATTTCTTAATTATAGATTACATTTTAAATAAGCTGCACAAACACAATACCGTAAGAGCAGAAATATACATAATAAATATGCAAAAATAACAAAATTGACCTGAAATTTGTATTAATAGACCAAGATCCATACCAATGCAAATTTCTATAGCATAGCCCCCTTTAAATGTAAAGAAATATTTATAAACAATATTTGAGAACATGGGCATATTTGTCTCCAACTTGCTTCCTGCTTTTTGTTGGATGGAGTATTTTTGGGGGGTATTCATGGCGACATTTCAGGGGGTCTTGTTTCATCAAACCACATTAGTCTGGAAGCAATCCACAGGTTCTCATCCTCTGTGGAAACAAAGATAAACCTCTTTTCCAAAGTTACATATCCTTAGACCCAAATTCTGAAGTCAAGATACCTTTATAATATACATGCTGGTTTAGCTTAGCAGCCCATACAATTAAATGTCTCCCTGTACTTAGCTCTTCCACAAATAATTCAAAGAAAGCACAATAATATACATAATCCAGACTCTGTGAATTTTCCATCTTTATGTGGCTTATTTTTCTTTACTCCTTTTAATCTACGATTGTCTGTACTCTGTCTCTTTAAAGACTTTACCTTTTTTAAAAAAAATTTACTTCTTTTTATAACTGTCTATATTCTTTTTCTTCTATCTCCCAAGCCTAAGTACATTTATCCAACACTGTGACTCAGTTAGAGATCTTTTTTTTAAAAAAAAAATCTGGATTTGTCTTTATTGTGTATTTATAATTATTTTCTGACCAGGACTGCTTCTTAAAAACCTAAGCTGCATCATTGCTAGAGCAAATACGGCCCTGCCTGCTTTCCCATCCAGTCCAACATGGTGGAGGAGGTCTATTTACTGCCTCTGAGCTATGCACACTGCCCCAGTTCCAAATTTGCAGTAGGTCTATATCAATCCATTAAGCAGTTTGTAATACACTGCTTACAAACTGCATTGAAATGCTTGGTCTCCTGAAAGAGCCAGAGGTGTGCTGACAGCATGGCCCAGAAAGCTGACATTTTAAAGCTGTGTGGCTTTTTTCTTCTAAGGCTGAGTCAGGAAAACCTCTCTTAAAGGAGCTACAGCGTGTTGCCAGCAAACAACAAGAAGCCATGTTAAAGTCTGTATTTTTGTGTCTAGAATTCCTTTTCAAGCTCTCTCAGGTTTTTAAGTGGATTTAGTTGGCCACATTGGCAAGCCAATTTGTTGTAAGGAGGCTGCTTCTTTGTTTCCCGGCTGCCCAGACCCCTGAAATAATCACACAGAAACTATATTAATTAAACCACTACTTGGCCAATTAGCTCTAGCTTCTTGTTGGCTACATCTTACATCTTTATTTAACCCATTTCCATTAATCTGTGTATCACCATAAGGCTGTGGCTTACCAGGTAAAGTTCTGGGACTGTCTCCGGCAGGGCTACATGGCTTTTCCCCTACTCTTCCTCCCAGCATTCAGCTTAGTTTTCCCCGCCCACCTCAATTCTGCCCTATCAACAGGCCAAGGCAGTCCTTTATGCATTAATAGTAATCACAGTACACAGAGGGGAATCCCACACCAACCCTTGATTTATCTTTAAACTTCTTAAGGCTTTGGCTGCTGAAGCTCTTTCATTTTGGCAATAAACTCTCTTGGACAGCCCTCCTTGGCTGTATGAGTACTTCCATTATGGTCAAGTCCCACAAAGAATTATTTCTAGTACAGTTATAGGCTTGTTTGGCGATTCCTCTGTCCCAAGTCTAATGCTAGCTACTTCTACAAAGAGCCCTGGTACTTTCTTTCTTTTTTAAAGTCAAGGATGGTATAACCAGTGCCAATGGAGTCTCACAACTATACTATCCATGTCTATTTGCGTATTTGTAATTGTTTTCATCTGCATCCATCTGAGTATATCTTGTAGGTAAAGATGAATTTTGAAACTCTCATATGATTTCCCTGAGAGTTTATGAGGAGGAGTTACATCTCTTAGCAATGTTCTTGGTTTTCTTTTTACACTGTTGGATGAAACAAAAATTCTATATGCAACAGGTATATTCTGTGTTCCTGCACTTCTCAAGCCTGTGACAAATTGGCAGCAGCAGCAGCAACAGAAGAAGACAGACAGAAGAGCTCTTTATTTGTATTTACAGAGAAGTCTAGATGTAGAAAAGCAGACAATGAAAACAATTTCAGGATTTATTCAATTTAAAATATACTGTAGTCTTATGCAGATTATTTTGAGAAATGACAAGTGTCATTAAATTAGTAAGTTATTTGTTAGTTTATTTGTTAGTTATTTGTTTGTTACTGTGACTTCCCAATCTTAGCTCTGTATCCTTTTTTAGAGATTTATTTATTTATTATGTATACAGTGTTCTATCTACATGTATGCCTTGGTACCAGATCTCATTACAAATGGTTGTAAGCTACCATGTAGCTGCTGGGAATTGAACTCAAAACCTCTGGAAGAGCAGTCAGTGTTCTTAACCTCTGAGCCATCTCTCCCACCCTTAGCTCTGTATCTTATTGTTATAATCACAGCCCTAACTTGAGCACTAACTGATTTCAACAGTCTTACTGTGAAGCCCTGACTGACTTCAAACTCATAGCAATTCCCCTGCCTCAGCTTCTCTAGCTTTAAGTATTATTAAACTATAATAATACTTATTATTATTAGAGACTATACATCATAGACATACAATACCAAGACCAGCCTAACAATTATCTTTTTTTATTTTTTTTTATTTTTATTGAGAATAGGACAAAAAAAAGTTTCCGCCTCCTCCCAGCCTCCCATTTCCCTCCCCCTCCGACCACTCCCCTCCCCCTCCCCCTCTCCCCACTCCTCTCCCCCTCCCTCTCCAGTCCAAAGAGCAGTCAGGGTTCCCTGCCCTGTGGAAAGTCCAAGGTCCTCCCCCCTCCGTCCATGTCTAGGAAGGTGAATATCCAAACTGGCTAGGCTCCCACCAAGCCGGAACATGAAGTAGGATCAAAACCCCTTGCCATTGACCTTGGCTTCTCATCAGTCCTCATGGCTCATTCTAGATGAGAACCGAGGATGAAAAATCCCCCAGATTAGAGGAGTTAAGATATAGAAAGCAAAAGCAAGTTGGATTGGAAAGAATGTCTCTGTGGCTAGGAGGCTTAGTTCTGGAAGACACTCAGAGCAGCCAAGGGTCAGATGAGTCTGTGGCTTAGACCTCCAGTCTGTATTATTCATGCTCATCTCTGGAGTCTTGAGTACAAATGTGTGCATGACTTCCTTCAACATTAATTTGTGTTTATTAGATTCAGAGAGTGGGAGCCACGCTGTATCCATAATAGAGAGAAAAATTATCCCTGCTTCCTCCAAGGTGACTATATCATTTGGGAATACTTTTGTGTGGAGAGGATTAATTACTAACTAATTACCCAACAGGGGAGAGGGGAGGGGAGACAGACAAACAGAGAGGCACAGAATGGTGTTCCTTCCCTAGGAAAACCCAGGATCGTAATTTTATTAGACAGGGAAGGAAGGAAGGAAGCAAGGAAAGAAGGAAGGAATGGGGAAAGGAAGACAAACAGACAGACCAGGGTTATAAATGCATGGCCAAGACTCCAAGACTAAGATCTTATCAGAACTGTAGCTTAGTTCCTCTGTCTTCACTTCATGCAAAGAAACACTTTTCCTATAAAAATGACCATTATTGTGTGTATATGCATTATTGGCGGTATTACCATGTGTGTGTACATGCATGTGGAGGTCCGAGGACACTGTGGAGTCACTTCTCTCAGTTTACCTGGTAATGGATTTGAGGGCTGGAACCTGAGTCACTGTGTAAGTGCCCTTTATCTGCTGAGCCACCTTACCAAGAAGCAACTGCAAAAAAAGTATGTTTAATATTTATGTGTATGGATGACTGTTCTTGTGGGTGTGTGTGTGAGAGAGTGAATGCAACAGCCTGAGTGTAGAGGTAAGAAGACAACAATCATTTCTCTTCTTCCATCATGAAGCAGTTTTAGGGATTGAACTCAGGTCGTCAGGCTTGGCAGTCAGCCCCTTTTCATACTGAACCATCTGGTTGCCCAAGAGGCAATTTTCTGATTGTATGGAGTTGGAAAGAGAAATAGTTTTGGTAGTTTTGACATCTGGGAAAACATTCTGTTCTGTTAATACTTAAAATATCTACAAAGACGAATATAGAGTGTTCATGTGAAATGCTGCAAGGATCGCTAAAACTATTCCCTCCTCGCCCTCCTCTCCCTTCTTCTCTCCTTCCCTTCTTCCTGCCTTTTCTTGGTGTTTTGACAAAGGGTCTTGCTATGTAGCCCTGACTAGCCTAGAATCTGCTAGGTAAATCAGTCTGGCCTTGAACTTGTAGCAATACTTTTGCCTTTGCCTCCTAACTTGAATAATTGGCATGCACTACCATACCTTTGTTAAGCAAGGCAAGTCATTTAAGTCGGATCTCTGCAGAGTTAGCTGCACACACACTGTGTACCTGGGAAGATCCACTCCTGAGGGGGAGTGAACAGGAACTGCAACCCAGGTAGAGGCAGTTTCCTTTTCTGCCTCAAAAATCACTGCACTGAGCAGAATTCTAAGTCCTACTCTCACAAGGTGTTGTAGTTACTTTTCCATTGCTGTGACAAAATGGCATAATCAAGGCAAATTATAAAAGACAACATTTGATTGGCCTTATGGTTAGAGCACGAGTTCTCAACCTTCCTAATGCTGTGGCCCTTTAATACCTCATGTTGACGCGATCCTGGCCATAAAATAATTTCATTGCTACTTAATAACTGTAATTTTGATACTATTATGACTTTTAATGTAAATATCTGATAGGCGATCAATCTGATATGAGAATGACTGGTACAGAGGGTTAGTCTGTGATGATGGAGCAGAAACATGGTGACAGGAATATCTGAGCTTATATCCTGATATTACACAGTGGGCAGAAAGAGGCACACTGATAATGGCATGGGATTTGGAAACCTCAAAGCTCACCCCCGTCAAGGACATATCTCCTCCTACAACTCTTCCCAAACAGTTCCACCAATTGGGGCCCCACCAGGGCCATTCTCATCCACACCACCACAGATATATCCTCCTGATACTGTTGTGTTTCATCCCCTCCCTAGCAGAGGGGGTCTGGATATGTGAATGTGGGACCGAGTATCACTCTGGTGACCATTGCTTCATATGACAAAGGCAAAGGATTTTGCAGGTGTAATTGAGGCTTCTAGTAAGTTGACTTTGAGTTATCAAAAGGAAGATTATCTTGGGCAAACCTAATCTAAATGGTTGAGTCCTTTCAAAGAGAGTCCTGAGATCAGAGGCTTGATTGCTGGCCTTGAAGCAGCTGCCAGGAGCTCTGTACTGCAATCCATCTGCGAGTTTGGAAGAGGACCTCAGACTTCAGACTAGAGTAGACCTCATGCGACTCTGGGCAGAGGATCCAGCTGACTGTTGATGTGGGATTTCATTGGTCAATAAAGAAACTGCTTTGGCCCATCTGATAGGGCAGAATTTAGATAGGCGGAGTAGACAGTACAGAATGCTGGGAGGAAGAGAAAGTGAGCTCAGACACCATGCAGCTCTCTCCGGAGCAGACACGATGAAGGTCCAACCCAGGATGGACGTAGGCTAGAATCTTCCTGGTAAGCGCACCTTGTGCCAATGGGCCAAGCAGTGTTTAAAAGAATACAGTTTCCATGTAATTATTTCGGAGCATAAGCTAGCTGGTGGCCAGGAGCTGGGCGGCAGGAATGCAGCCCGAAGCTCCTTTCAACAGACTATATCTGGAGTCTTGACTCACAGAGACTGAGAGACAATACACAATTGTGAAATCACTGATTCTGCGGTGGTTTATAAAGCAGCAATGGAAAATTAGTACAGTCTTATCAGTCACCAAAGTGTTTTACAATGTGCATAGGCTTAAGAAAGAAAGAAAATGGGTATAGAAAGAAAGAAATAGCTGGGCAGTGGTGGTGCATGCCTTTAATCCCAGCCCTTGGGAATAAATCCCAAGCACTTGTGAATTTGCAGCCAGCCTGGTCTACAGAGTGAGTTCCAGGACAGGCTCTAAAGCTACTGAGAAACCCTGTCTTGAAAAACCAATAAGTAAATAAATAGAATAAAAAAATAAAAAGTATTGATATGCTAGGTATGTTTTCTAAATTATACAGAGATATAGTTTAGACAGATTAATGATCTTCAAACACTTCAAAGACCACAGAATATGGCATTTAAAATGTTTTGTTAATTTAGGGCTTTTAATGATAACAAGACACATCTAATCCTGGCAGGACCGATTTCCTTCAGAGGTGATGGGCACTGAAGAAACAACTTATGGGGTGTGCTTTCATTGTTGCAAGGTAAAGTGCTCTTGCTTGGACTGCTTGGCAGTGTGTTGTATAAACTGGACATGTAGGGCCCACAGGAAAGGCACCAGTGAACTTTGCCAAAACAAGTTAGGGTGGTCATTCAGGGTTCCTGCTCCACAAAAGAAACTGCCACACATTCTGCAGGACACAGAGGAAAGTGATAAACTGCCAATAGAGGCGGGAAAGTCTTTCAAATTTCCTGCTTTACAGAAAAGTCTGCCAGACACTATGGCCCTGTAGACTGAAGATGGATGCCCCAATGTTGCAAAGGAACTTTGGGTGACTGTTCAGGCAGTCAGATGACTCTGTCAATTCTAGAGTTTTTAGAAGTCATTTGCAATTCACTTTTTGTTTATTTAAATAATATTATATTCTTCTGGTGTCTTTGATGGAGTTGAAGACTAGATAGTTATAGTTGCAATTCTTCTTAAATATGATAGAAAGAAAGTTAGGTATAAGATTTTGTATTTACTAAGATAGGATAGAATATGGAGCATTTTTTTTTAAAATTTACCAGACACAAATTGGAATTCAGTACATTGTAATCTTTACTTGATAATTGTTTTTATTGTATGCAGTTTTACTATGTTAAAGTTAATATTATTTTCAGGTGTGTGACTTTTGTTTATGCTGCATTTGTTTACCTTTGTAAGCTGTGGATCTTTGTCTTAAAACACCTGATGGTCCTAATAAAGAGCTGATTGCTACGCAGTGATGCAGTAGCAAGGATAGGCGGGGCTAGCAGAGAGAAAGGATGAATAGAAGGAGAAATCTGGGAGGAGAGAAAAGGAGAGGAGGATGTCAGGGTCTAGCCACTTAGCCACACACCAAGCCATGGAGAGAGAAGTAAAGCAAGTTCTTTATATATTTTGGAGTTCAGACTTTTGTCTGATGTGAAGTAGATGAAGATCTTCTCCCACTCAGTAGGATGCCCTTTTGTCTTAATGACAGTGTCCTTTGCTTTACAGAAGCTTCTCAGTTTCAGGAGGTCCCATTTATTCATTGTTGCTCTTATTGTCTGTGCTACTAGGGTTCTACGTAAGAAGTGGTTTCCTGTGCCCACGTGTTGTAGACTACTTCCCACTTTCTCTTCTATCAGATTCAGTGTGGTCAGATTAATATTGAGGTCTTTAATCCATTTGGACTTGAGTTTTGTGCATGGTGATACATATGGATCTATTTTCATTCTTCTACAGGTTGACATCCTGTTATGCCAGCACCATTTGTTAAAGATACTTTCTTTCTTCCATTGTATAATTTTAGCTCCTTTGTTGAAAATCAGGTGTTTATAGGTTTGTGGATTAATATCTGGGTCTTCGATTTGATTCCATTGGTCAACATCTCTGTTTTTGTGCCAATACCAAGATGTTTTCATTACTGTAGCTCTGTAATAGAGTTTGAAGTCAGGGATGGTAATGCCTCCAAAGGTACTTTTATTGTATAGGATTGTTTTAGCTATCCTGTTTTTTTTCCATATAAAGTTGATTATTGTTCTCTCAAGGTCTGTGAAGAATTTTGTTGGGATTTTGATGGAAATTGCATTGAATCTATAGATTGCTTTTGGTAGAATTGCCATTTTTACTATGTTGATCCTCCCAATCCAAGAGCATGGCAGATACTTCTATTTTCTCGTTTGCTCTTCAATTTCTTTCTTCAAAGACTTAAAATTCTTGTCAAATAGATCTTTCGCTTCCTTGGTTAGAGTTACCCCGAGATATTTTATGCTCTGTGGCTATCGTGAAAGGTGATGTTTCTCTGATTTCCTTCTCTGCTTCTTTGTTCTTTGTGTATAGAAGGGAAACTGATGTTTTGGAGTTGATCTTGTATCCTGACACATTACTAAAGGTGTTTATCAGTTGATCTCCAAAATATATAAAGAACTCAAGAAACTAGACATTAAAACTCTAATTAACTCAATTAAAAAATGGGTACTGAACTGAACAGAAAATTCTCAACAGAAGAAATTCAAATGGCTAAAGGACACTTAAGGTTATGCTCAACCTCCTTAGCGATCAGGGAAATGCAAATCAAAACAACTCTGAGATACCATCTTACACCTGTTGGAATAGCTAAAATCAAAAACACCAATGATAGCCTATGTTGGAGAGGATGTGGAGTAAGGGAAACACTCATCTATTGTTGGTGGGAATGCAAACTTGTGCAACCACTTTGGAAATCAGTGTTGTGGTTTCTCAGGAAACTGGGAGTCAACCTACCTCAGGACCCAGCAATTCCACTCTTGGGAATATACCCAAGAGATGCCCAATCATACTACAAAAGCATTTGTTCAACTGTGTCCATAGCAGTACTATTTGTAATAGCCAGAACCTGGAAACAACCTAGGTGCCCCTCAATAGAAGAATGGATAAAGAAGGTGTGGCACATATAGACTTTAGAGTTCTACTCAGCAGTAAAAAACAATGACGTCTTGAATTTTGCATGCAAATGGATGGAAATAGAAAACACTATCCTGAGTGAGGTAACCCAGACCCAAAATGATAAATATGGTATGTACTCACTCATACATGGATTCCAGCCATAAATAAAGGACATTGAGCCTATAATTTGTGATTCTAGAGAAGCTGAATAAGAAGGTGAACACAAAGAAAAACATATAGTTATCCTCCTGGATATTGGAAGTGGACAAGATTGCCGGACAGGGGTTGGGAGCACAGGGGTGGGGGCGGGGTGGGGATAAGGGGAGATGGAGAGATATAAGGGAGAAGGGGAGGATGGGGAGAGCTTGAGGGAATGGGATGGTTGGGATGGAGGAGGGGTGGTTGTGGGAGCAGGGAAGTAGATGTCTGTATTGGCATAAATGAATGCAGACAGAAATTGTAATAATATATACAGCTTTAATTGGGAAATAGACTTACAGAACCAGAGGTTCCAGCAGAGAACAGGAAAGCAGAAGGGGCAGCCAGGAGCGTGCCCACAATCTTTATAAGTAAAAAAATCCTCGGGGGACCCTGCCCTACAAGTAAGGTGATTGGCTGGGTCTCTCCTACATCTCCCCTTTTTGTCTAAATAAGATAGAGCCGGGGGCTGGAGAGATGGCTCAGTGGTTAAGAGCGTTGCCTGCTCTTCAGAAGGTCCTGAGTTCAATTCCCAGCAACCACATGGTGGCTCACAACCATTTGTAAAGAGCTCTGGCGCCCTCTTCTGGCCTTAAGGCATACAGACAGGATATTGTATACATAATAAATATAAAAAAAATAAGATAGAGCCAAACCAAATACAACTATATACAATAGTAACAAATAATAAATATAACAAACAATATTGAGCAAGAAACATATAACAAGTTTTGCTAAACATTCTATCTCAAGGAGTCTAAATAAGGTAGAGAGTAACTACAATTATCTAATCTTCAACTCCGTCAAAGATCTGAGAAGGGAATTAATATTACTTAACAAATGAGAGATATCCAAAATGTGCAACAAATGACAGAGACAACTGACTACCTTGGCAATCACCCAAAGTCTTGTTTGCAATGTTGAGTCAACCAACTTTGGCTAAGGCCTAACATAACTGACATACCATTATTAAAGGCAAGGAACTTTCTTAGAACTATCCTACCCTGTCTTGGCAAGATAAGACAATCCTGTTTTATCCACTTATGGATATTTTGTCAGTAGTTGAGGTATGGGTTTTTCTTAACCTAAAGGCCAGTTTTGCCAAGAAGACAAACTCCCAGTGGAGTGTCTTTGGTGCTCAACGTTCTCTCGGGAGTAGAGTGGTGTCGCCAGGAGTGATTGTGTCTCGTTGGCACAGAATTCTAGGTTAGATTAAAGGCCATTTTCTACAGCTCTTTGAAGAGGCTGAAGATTATACTATCTATACTAAATATAATCTCTATGTATCTAAAAGACCTGATTAACCTAAAAATAAATATGACAAACATATAATTCTCAATACCTATCTAACTTGAAGACTAAGAGAATAAACAACTGTGCAATATATGAAGACAATAATCTTCAACTGTAAACAATGTCATTACATATCAAATGTAAACAATGTTATTATATAAATAATATCAGAGGTAGAAATGTACATTGTAATATGGTAAATGTATCAATACAATATAGACAAAGTTATAAGCATGCTCTTATACAAAAATAGAGGTAGGAACACTCACATTCAATATTCAATATATCAATATACAAGAAACAGTACCTGTACAATTTTCTAAAAACAGTAATTCACAAATACCAATCATTCCATCAAACCAGTTAATCCACCCCTTTTTTAAAAGTACCCCTAATTCCATAAAATATCTCCCCCATCCCCTGAATCCTATACCAACCACTAAATGATGTCCCTAACCCCAAGTGCAAACTCTGTTGGGAGAGGGGACGTTGTCCTCTAAAATTGCTTCCAGCTGACATGGGGGTGACGTTCTTCTTAGGGGGTCCTGTGAAAGCAAATGATGGTAAAATTCCCAAATTAACCTTTGACCTAAGAAAATTGTAACTAGCCTCTGAGCGTTTTGAGAAGGTCTGGCCTGAGTGTTGTCAAAAATGTGCACCATTCGAAATTGTCTTGTGCAGTTGCTACCAAAAAACAGGTCTAATTTTAGCGCTAAAAAAAATTTCATTCTGCTCCTGATTTGGACCTTGAAATTTCAGTCCAGTGCTCCAATGTGGGTCTCTGTCTCTGTCTCTGTCTCCTTTCATCGCCTGATGAAGGTTAATATTCAGGAGGATGCCTATATGTTTTTCTTTGGGTTCTCCTTCTTATTTAGCTTCTCTAAGAACCCGAATTATAGGCTCAATGTCCTTTATTTATGGCTAGAAACCAAATATGAGTGAGTACATCCCATGTTCCTCTTTTTGG
>NW_026067944.1:1028746-1036245 GCF_014885135.2 Alexandromys fortis
AATTATAGGCTCAATGTCCTTTATTTATGGCTAGAAACCAAATATGAGTGAGTACATCCCGTGTTCCTCTTTTTGGGTCTGGCTTACCTCACTCAGGATAGTGTTTTCAAGGTCCAAATCAGGAGCAGAAGGAGAGAGAGCATGAGCAAGGAACTCAGGACCGCGAGGGGTGCACCCACACACTGAGACAGTGGGGATGTTCTATCGGGAACTCACCAAGGCCAGCTGGCCTGGGTCTGAAAAAGCCTGGGTTAAAACTGGTCTAGCTGAACAATGAGGACTACTGAGACCTCAAGAACAATGGCAACGGGTTTTTGATCCTACTGCACCTATTGGTTTTGTGGGAGCCTAGGCAGTTTGGATGCTCACTTTACTAGACCTGGATAGAGTTGGGTGGTCCTTGGACTTCCCACAGGGCAGGGAACCCTGATTGCTCTTTGGGCTGACGAGGGAGGGGGACTTGATTGGAGGAGGGGGAGGGAAAGGGGAGGCGGCGGTGGGGAAGAGACAGAAATCTTTAATAAATAAGTAAATGAATGAATAAATAAATAAATAAAAAGAAACTGCTTCTAAAAATGTAAAAAAAATCATGACGTCATGATAACCAGATTGAGTTGATGTTGTGGGGCACCATCTTCATCCTGGAAACTTCAAAGATTACTATAGGAAAATTTGTTGTTTGTTATGGGAAATTTAAACATTAACAACAAAGACATATCCTGACATATAAAGAAAGACACAGATATGAGGAAAGACAAAGAAAGTTTATCAAGTATATAATTATTCTTATTCTGTCCCATTTCATGGCTCCTGACCTGAGACAGAAACTCTGAGATATCTCTTATCAACAGGCTTGGAATTGAAGAGAGAATGAGCCATAGTCCAACTCCAAAACCAGCTCTACATATTTATAAAGAAATGTTTAATAAGACATATAAAAAATACAGTATATATATAGTTTTATTGCCGATCCTTAGTGGGTCATAACTAGTTTCCATCCATCAGTAATTAAATATTCAGGGTCCCTTAAATTCTTTGAAGATGAGTAGTTTCCTGTGGAGATAAGAAAAGAACCCTGCCCCCAACCTATCTGTATTTCTTATCATCAGTATGATCATCATCCTTGTGAATGAATTGTTATTTATCTTTTCCAAGTGGTTTCTCTTCTTCAAACCGAACCTTTATTAATTTTGACGGTATCCACAATTATTCCTCACCTGTGGAGATAAGAGCAAAACCCCTTCCCCAATGCAGCACATCTCCTGGCTTTCATTGTGAGGTCAGCACATCCTTGAAATAAACTGGTTGATTTAGTTCAGTAGACTTTTCCTTTATCCCAATGTCTTTGAGCAGCCATTGTTCCCTTCTCATTAGCGTTGAGAAAATTCAAGGTTAACAAAGCATTATGTAACCTATTTCTGGGAGTGTTTTCCACCCCTTTCTGCTTGTTCAACATATCTTTTATAGTTCGATTTGATCTTTCTATGACTGCTTGACCTGTAAGATTGTATGGTATACCTGTAACATGCTTAATATTGTAATAATCAAAAAACCGTTTCATTTTCCTAGAGACATAAGCAGGACCATTATCCATCTTTATTTGTGTAGGTATACCCACGATAGCCATGACTTCTAATAAATGAGTGATTGCTGAATCAGCTTTTTCTGAACTTAAAGCAGTTGCCCACTGAAAGCCTGAATAAGTGTCAATGGTGTGATGAACATATTTTAATTTGCCAAATTCTGCAAAGTGGAACACATCCATCTGCCAAATTTCATTCCTTTGAGTGCCCTTTGGATTAACCCCTGCAAGCTAATGTCGTTTGGCTATAGAAAGAGCAAGTAAAGCATTTCTTTACAATCTCCTTAGCTTGTTACCATGTAATAGAAAACTCTTTCTTCAAGCCTTTGCTATTAACATAATTTTTTTATGAAATTCAGAGGCTTGTAGCACACTACCAATCAATAATTGATCAAGGAAGACCTTGGACTTCCCATAGGTTAGGTAACCCTGACTGCTCCTTGGACTGGAGAGGGAGGAGGAAGAGGAGTGGGGGGAGGGGAGGGAAGCAGGAGAAGGGGAGGAGGTGGAAATTTTCAATTAAAAAAAGAAAGAAAAAAAAGAAGTAAAGTAAGTTATACAGAAATAAGAAAGATAAAAGCCAGTCAGGTTAATTCAAGAAAAGCTGGCAAGAAACAAGCCAAGATAAGGCCAGGCATTCATAACTAAGAATAAGCATCTGTATGTGATTTATCTGGGATTTGGGTGGTAGACCCCTAAATGAGCTAAAAGAGTAAACATCACACAAGATACCAGCAGAGGCCAGGCATAGTGGTGCAGTTCTGTAGTTCCAATTTGGGAGGCATAAGCAAGTGGAGAGCTACAAGTTTGGGCCCACCTGGTTTACATGGCAAGTTCCAGAACAGTTAAGGTGTGTAAGGTTGTTTTTTTTTTTTTTTTTTTTTTTCTGAGACAGGGTTCTCTGTGTAGCCCTAGCTGTCTTGGAACTCGCTCTATGGACCAGGCTTAGAATTCACAGAGATTCATCTGCCTCTGCCTCCCAAGTGCTGGAATTAAAGTTGTGTGCCACCACTCCCTGACTAGTTATTTTTCTTATTGCCGTGAAAAAATAGCTGGGAAGGTAACATAAGGAAAAAGAATGTCTTCTAGCTCATAGTTTGAGAATGCAGTTCACCATGGTGGGAAAGACATGGTGCCAGGCATGGGTGTTAGCTGGCTTCTAGAGTCAGGATTCAGAGAAAGGAGAGAGGAGGAAGGGATTGAGAGGAGAGAGATGGAGGGGCTGGTATTTAGATTACTTTATTCAGGGTAGGACCTGGTCCAACCCATGGAATGGTGCTGCCCACATTTAGGTATATCCTCCCTACCTTTCTGGAAACATTCTGTGATGGAGGAAGGTCATTGGCTAATAAAGAAACTGGTTTGGCCCATTTTATTGGTTAGAACATAGGTGGGAGGAGTAAACAGTATAGAATTCTGGGAGGAAGAGGAAGTGAGGTAAGTGAGGTCAGACCTGACAGCTCTGCCGTCTGGAGCAGAGACACCATGCTCAGCTCCCGGGTAGACTCGACAGCTCTGCTCTTTGGAGCAGAGATGCCAGGCTCCACTCTCCCAGGCAGCTCCGACCCAGGATGGACGAAGGCTAGAATCTTCCCGGTAATCGCACCTTGGGGTGCTTACACACATTATTAGAAATGGGCTAGTCCAGGTGCGAGAATTAGCCTAAAAGAGGCTAGATAGAAATGTCCCAAGCAGTGCTTCAATGAATACAGTTTGTGTGTTGTTATTTCGGGCATAAGCTAGCCAGGCAACCAGGAGTCAGGGTGCTGGGGATGCAGCCCCGCTGCTCCTTTTACTACAATTCTGGGTTTGTTTGTTTGTTTGTTTTAATACAGGGTTTCTCTGTGTAGCCCTGGCTGTTCTGGGAACTAGCTCTTGTAAGACCAGGATGGCCTTGAAATCACAAAGATTCGCCTGTCTCTGTCTCCTGAGTGCTGGGATTAATGGTGTGTGCCACTACCACCCAGCTTCTGAAAACAATCATACAGACTTTACAAAATTTAGAACTACCTAAAAGACAAATTTCTGAGGGGACCTGGAAAAATTCTTACAGGCACTCCCAGATATTTATCTCTTAGGTAGTTATAAATTTTGTAAAGTCAACAATCAAGG
The DNA here is from genome assembly GCF_014885135.2 of Alexandromys fortis. Lineage (NCBI taxonomy): Eukaryota > Metazoa > Chordata > Mammalia > Rodentia > Cricetidae > Alexandromys > Alexandromys fortis. The sequence goes on from NW_026067944.1 coordinate 1,032,441, forward strand.
TTGATGATCAACTTCTCCCCTTGTCATCCTGACACCCAAACATCCGAAGAGTATAGCATCTCACTCATGGCCCCTAAAGAGCATAACATCTCATTCATGGCTCCTAAAGACACATGCTAACTTCATAATGCCTCATTCATATAGTCTATCTTTAAAAGTTCCCCCAATCTAGACAGTTCTAACAGTCTTTAAAAGCATAAGAGTAGTGTTTCAGCCCAGGTGTGGTGGCGCAGGCAGACGTGGGTGAATCTCTAAACTCAAGGTCTGCAAGTTCCAGGACAACTAAGGCTGTTAAACAGAGAAACCCTGTCTCAAAAAAAGTAGTACCTCTCTTGAGACATAGACAAATTCAAGTGAGAAGCCCTATAAAAATTACATACTTCTGATGTAGAGTGGCAACGGAGAAATGTTCCCATTGCAAGGGGAGTGTAAAACTTTAAGACAATTCTGAGCCCTCTTAGTCTCAGCAGTAATGTTTCCCTTTCCCCGCTGGGAACCAAGGATCTAACAGCTACACATGCACATACTGAAATGTTGGGAACTTTCCATCATCTCCCTGAGTCCTTGTGAATGTTCTATTGAATAGGGGCAAGATAACCCTTAGATTTTGACTCAGTCCCTGGGAAAGGAGCAAAGTGACCCTCAGGTGTTCCCCCTTACCTCATCTGATCTGGCAACTGCTCTCCAGCCAATTGTTGTTAATAGCCCTTTAAATAAGCCAATCATAATAGTTAAGGAACAACCCCAAGATACCCCCCTTCCTTTTGTGGCTTTTTGCTTTAAAAGTAGCCTGTACCAGCTATTTGGGGTCTTTCTGGCCTCTCTAATGCTGAAAGACCCTGTCATGACAGAATTAATAAAATCCTCATGCTTTTACATCAGCTGTGGTATGAGTGATGGTCTCTTGGGGTGACTCCTCCTCAGTGATTGGACTCTAGGGTCCAACAGGAGAAACATGGGTACAGCAAAGAAAGATTGGACCAAAGCCATGCTGAAATACAGCAGGAAAAGCACCAAATGCTTTACATCTGGCACCTGGGATTTATAGGAGCATCATCTAGGATGCAATGGGCTTGGAGAATCTACCTGTAAATTCTGTTGCCCACAGCACATATAGCCTCTATCTTGAGCTAACTCCATCTCATGCCTATGGGGTCTCTATGGCCACTTGGTGTTCATATTCCTAGCTTTATCAGATGTCTGCTCAGAGTCTCTTCACAGGAACTCATACCCTCCCACAGACTGCTTGACCTTGATACCAGCCTCTACGACCCTGTGACACTTGCATTCTTACAGGCCTATAAAACTGGCACTGTGTGAGCCACTTCTCTGTTGTTATGATAAAACATCATGACCAAGGCAGCCTCAGATGGGAAGGTTCATTGTGTTCACAGTTCCAGGTGGATAAGTGTCCATTGTGGCAGAGTGGTGGATGGAACGGGAAGCAAAGAGAGAACTGGGCATGGTATGAGCCTTAATACTTTTGTTTGTTGTTTTTTGACACAGGGTTTCTCTGTGTAGCTCTCCCTGTCCTGGAACTTGCTCTGTAGAACAGGGTGGCCTCGAGCTCACAGAGCTCCACCTGCTTCTGCTTCCCAAGTGCTGGATTAAAGGCATGCGCCACCACTGTTGCTGAGTCTTAAATTCTTAAAGTCCACTCCACAGAGATGCACTTCCTCCAGTAAGGGACCCTCCAAAAAAGACTTCCTCAAAGAACACCATCAAATGGGGACTAAGTGTTCAGATGCCTGAGACTGTGAAGGACATCTCATTCAAACTACAGAGTCCCATGTGGACAATGCCTCTTCTAACATAGCTGTAGTCTCTGTGGACCTTGGCAGCTGAGCTTGAGAAAACACGTTGTTAGGCACTTGCTTTCAAATGGGATCATTTTAGCATCATTCTCAGTTTAGGTTCCTATTTTCAAATGTCTGGGTGGGGCTTTTCGTCAGGGTTCTGTCCTCTTGTCTCAATGCAGAGTGGGCATTTTTTTATGGTGTTCATCTCTTTAATACAACTGCTCCTTCTCCTTCCTCGTGACCCTTTCTCACCCCCTGCACACTTCTCCTAATCTTCTGATCCATTTTCTCCTTCTCACAACAGAACTGGATACAAACAGTGAGCAATAACCATTACACAAAGATAAATAGTAAGATGGGATCTCTAAAAGTAAACAAACATGCAAACAAGTAACAAGCTTTAGAAGGATGCTAACGGATTCAGCGTATGATTAGGATCTCTTGATGTATTTATTGTGGCAGAAGGGGCAAAAAGTCTCCCTTAGGCTTCTTTTTAAAAGGACTTATTCTTGCTGAGCAATGGTGTTGCACACTTTTAATTTCAGCACAGCACTCGGGAGGCCGGCAGAGCTCTGAGTTCGAGGTCAGCCTGGTCTACAGAGTGAGTTCCAAGACAGCCAGGACTATGTAGAGAAACCCGCCCCCCCAAAAAACAAAACAGAACAAAAAAAGAAAGAAAAATTTCTTTCACAATTTCACACACATATCTAATGTATTTTATTATATTCAGCCCCAATTAGTTTCTCTTATCTCCCAAATCTCTCTTCAACTCTCATATCATATAACTACTATTGCTCTTATCTACTGAGTTTAATTACAGTGCTTGCATGAGCATGGGTGTGGGGTCAATGACTGAAGCATGGGAGACTTCCCAGTGGTTTCTTCACGGGGGAAGAATTATTCCTGTCCCTCCAATAACTGCCAGTAGAGGCTCAGTGAGGCAAGGGGCCTCATGAGCTCTTCCATGTCCATGCTGGAAAGTGCCTGACTTCATCTTTGATGTAGGAGGGTCATCTGTCTGAGTGTTACTTTCATTGGTTAATAAAGAAACTGCCTTGGCTTTTTGATAGGGCAGAAATTAGATAGGTGGAGTAGACTGAACAGAATGCTGGGAGGAAGAAATCAGAGTCAGTCAGATGCCATGATTCTTCGACCCGAGATGGATGTAGGATAGAATCTTTCCTGGTAAGCCACCACCTCGTGGTGCTATACAGATTATTAGAAATGGGTTAATCAAGATGTGAGAATTAGCCAATAAGAGGCTAGAACTAATGGGCCAAATGGTGTTTAAAAGAATACCCGTGTTATTATTTCTGGAGCTAAGCTAGCCATGTGGGAGTTGGGTGAGATGAAAAGCAGGCCTGCTCGCCTCATCACTACACATCTTGTTTTAAAATTAATTCCTGACTGTATCTAGGCTGAGCAAGGTATCCCTCCAAAGAGTATGGGTTCCAACAAGCCAGTACAAGCAGTAGGGATAAATCCTGGTCTCACTGCCAGTGGCCCCACAGTCTGCCCCAGCCATACAGCACTTACCACATTCAGAGGGCCTGACTTGGTCCTATGGTGGTCCCCGGCTGTCAGGCTGGAGTCAGTGAGCTCAGGTAAGCTGTTTAAGTGGGTAACCCCACCATGGTCTTGACCCCTTTGCTCATATTATTGTTCCTCCCTCTCTCTTACTGAACTTTGAGAGCTCAGCCCAGTGTTCCTCCGTGGATCTCTGCAGGATGAAGGTTCTTTGATGACATTTAAGGATCATCAATGTGATTACAGAGCAAGGCCAGTTCAGGCACCCTCTGCACAATTGCTTAGGGTCTTAGTGGGGTCATCCTGTGGATTCCTGGGAATTTCTCTAGCGCCAGGTTTCTTGCTAGACCTACAATGGCTCCCTCAATCAAGATATCTCTTTCCTTGCTCTCCCTCTCTGTTCTTCCTTCATCTTGTTCCCTCTAGTTCTCCTCCCCATCCCCTTATGCCCCCTCCCCCTTTGCCCTCCTTTCTCCACC
>NW_026067944.1:1041860-1122515 GCF_014885135.2 Alexandromys fortis
TTTTTTCTTGGTTTCCCAGGGTCTCATGTACATATTTACTTAATTCTTCGAACTTTTTGTTATTCTTCTCATCCATTTCTATAAGGGTGTTTATTACATATTTTTTAAGGGATTCTATTGCTTTCATAAAGTCAATTTTTTCCACTTCTTCTGTGTTAGGGTGTTCAAATCTTTCTGTTGTAAGATCTTTGGGATCTGGTGTTTTCATGTTGTTTTTCTGATTAATGGGTGATGTTCTGCCTTGGCGCCTGCCCATCTCCTCCTTTCAATGCTATCTAATTGGTCTTTTAAAATCAGATCAGGTTTCTCTGCTGGCCAGAGGCTTCTCTTACTAATTGCCCTCGCTCTGTTTCCTGGCTCCTGCTGGGGGCCAAGAACCCTCTCACCCCTAAGAAGGGTTTTCCGGAACCGGTCCCGGCTCCCCGTTTGCCAGGGCCCTCGCCAACCAAAGGCCTACCTCTTTGATTTAATTGTAGTGGGGCGATCTGCTCTCGGTGTTGCCGCTGGTCCCTGCCGCCTGCGACCTCTGCCGCTGCGCTGGTCCCCTCCAGTCTCGGCGGCAGCTGTCGTTGCCTGCCTGCGCCTCCCAGCTCCGTCTGCCGGCGCGGGCGCCTCCCAGCTCCGTCTGCCGGCGCGGGCGCCTCCCAGCTCCGTCTGCCAATAAATGTCTTTATAGTATGATTGAACATCCTTTGAGTACATGTCCAAGAGTGGTATTTCTGAGTCTTGAGGTGCACTGACTCCCAGTTTTCTGAGAAACCACTATACTGATGGATGTACAAGATTGCACTCCCACCAGCAATCCCTCCTCATCCTCTCCAGCATAAGCTATCATTGGTGTTTTGATCTTAGTTGGCCATTCTGACTAGTGTAAGATGGTATCTCAGAGTTGTTTTGATTTGCATTTCCCTGATGGCCAAGGATTTTGAACATTTCCTTAAGTGTCTTTCAGGTATTTGAGATTCTTCTGTTGAGAATTCTGTTTAGTTCTGTATCCCATTTTTAAATTGGATTATTTGGTATTTTGATGTCTAGTTTCTTGAGGTCTTTATATATTTTAGAGATCAAGCCTCTACCAGATGTGGGGTTGATGAAGATCTTTTCCCATTCAATAGGCTGCCTTTTTTTGTATTATTGGCTGTGTTCTTTGGTTTACAGAAGCTTCTTATTTTCAGAAGATCCCATTTATTTAGTGCTGCTCTCAGTGTTTGTGTTACTGGTATTATATTTAGGAAGCAGTCTTCTGTGCCCATGTGTTGAAGGCTACTCCCACTTTGTCTTCTGTGAGGTTCAGTGTGGCTGGATTTATATTGAGGTCTTTGATCCAATTGGACTTGAGTTTTGTGCATGGAGCTAGATATGAATCTATTTGCATCTTCTACATACTGACATCCAGTTATGCCAGCATCATTTGCTGGAGATTCTTTATTCTATTGTATAATGTTAGCTTCTTTGTCAAAAATCAGGTGTTCATAGGTGTGTGGATTAATATCCAGGTCTTCAATTTGATTCCATTTGTCTACCTGTCTGTTTTTGTGCTAATATCAGGCTATTTTCATTACTGTAGCTCTACAATGTAGCTTGATATCAGGGATGGTGATGCCTATGGAAGTTTCTTTAGTGTACAGGATTGTTTTGTCTGTTCTGGATTTTTTGTTTTTCCATATGAAATTGAGTATGATTTTCTCAAGGTCTATGAAGAATTGTGTTGGGATTTTGATGGGGATTGCAATGAATCTGTAGATTACTTTTGGTTGAATTGCCATTTTTATTTTGTTGATCCTACCTATCCAAGAGCATGGGAGATATTTCCATTTTTTGGTGTCTTCTTTAATTTCTTTCTTCAGAGACTTAAAGTTCTTGTTGTACATGTCTTTCACTTCTTTGGTTAGTGTTACTCCAAGATCTTTTATGTTATTTGTTGCTATTGCAAATGGTAGTATTTCTCTGATTTCTTTCTCAGCCTTTTTACCATTTGTCTATAGGAGGGCTACTGTTTTTTTTTTTTTACTTGATCTTGTATTCTGCCACATTACTGAAGGTGTTTATCAGTTGTAGGAGCTCCCTCATCAAATTTTTAGGGCCATTTATATATACTATCATATCATCTACAAATAGCAAAAGTTTTACTTCTTCCTTTCCAATATGTATCACCTTGATCTTCTTTTGTTTCCTTATTGCTCTAGCTAGAACTTTGAGTACTATATTGAATAGCTATGGAGAGAGTGGACAGCCTTCTCTTGTTCCTGATTTTAACAGAACCACTTTGAGTTTCTCTCCATTTAATTTGATGTTGGTTGTCAGCTTGCTGTATATTGCTTTTATTATGTTTAGGTATGTTCCTTGTATCCCTGATATCTCCAAGACCTTTATCATGAAAGGGTGTTGGATTTTGTCAAAGGCTTTTTCAGCATCTAATGAGATGATCATGTGTTTTGTTTCTTGTAGTTTATTTACATTGTGGATTACATTGATAGATTTTCATATGTTGAACTGTCCCTGCATCTCCAGGATGAAGTCAACTTGATCATGGTGGATGATTTTTCTGATGTGTTCTTGGATTTGGTTTTCCAGTATTTTATTGAATATTTTTGCATCAATGTCCATGAGTAAGATTGGTCTGTAATTCTCTTTCTTATGTTGAGTCTTTGTATGGTTTGGGTATCAGTGTAACTGTAGCCTTATAAAAAGAGCTTGGCAATGTTCCTTCTGTTTCTTTTATGTGGAACAATTTGAGGACTATAGGTACTAGTTCTTCTTTGAAGTTCTGGTAGAATTCTGCACTGAAACCACCTGGTCCTGGGCTTGTTTTGATTGTGAGGCTATTGATGCCTGCTTTTATTTTCTTACAGTTTTATTTCAATTGTTCATCTGGTCTTGATTTGATTTTGGCATATTTACCTATCCAAAAAACTGTCTTTTTCTTTTACATTTTCCAATTTTATGGAATACAGGTTTTTGATGTATGACCTAATAATTCTCTGTATTTCCTCAGTGTCTGTTTTTATGTCACCCTTTTCATTTCTAATTTTGATAATTTGGATGTTCCTTCTCTGCCTTTTGATTAGTTTGGGTAAGGGCTTGTCTATCTTGTTGATTTCCTCAAAGAACAACCCCTTGGTTTTATTGATTTTTTGTGTGGTTTTCTTTATTTCTATTTTATTGATTACAGCCCTTAATTTATTTTCTGTCTTATACTCCTCCTGGAGGAGTTTGCTTCTTTTTGTTCTAGAGCTTTCAGATGTGCTGTTAAGTTGCTAGTGTGAGATTTCTCCACTTTCTTTATGTGGTGTGGGATAATGGTCTGTATTCTGTCAATTATATTTTAAATAAATGCTGATTGGCCAGTAATCAGGCAGGAAGTATAGGCAGAACAACCAGGCAGGAAGTAGAGGTGGGTCAATGAGAACAGGAGAATTCTGGGAGGAGGAAACCCATTCATCAGCAGTCGTTTCCCAGCCACAGAAGAAGTAAGATGTGACTACCTCACTGAAAAAGGTACCGAGCCATGTGGCTAACATGTACTAGAATAATGAGCTAATATAAATTATAAGAGTTAATAAGAAGCCTGAGCTAATGGGCCAATCAGTTTATAACTAATATAGACCTATGTGTGATTTTCTTTGGGACTTAATGATTACAGGAACCGGGCAGTACAGAAACCCAGACAATTAATAGGGATAGAAGAAAGAGAAGAACTCCCACTCAAAGGTAAAGAAAACGAATTCAACAAAATCATAGAAGAGAACTTTTCCAACCTAAAGAAGGGCATGCCTATAAAGGTACAAGAAGCTAACAGAACACCAAATAGATTGGACCAAAAAAAAAAAAGGCTCCTCACCATATAATAATCAAAATAAAAAAAACCATACAGAATAAAGAAAGAATATTAAGAACTGCAAAGGAAGATGTCAAGTAACCTATCAGAATTATACCTGACTTCTCAGTGGAAACCATGAAAGCCAGAGGGTCCTGAATAGATGTGCTACAGACACTAAAAGACCAAGGATGCAAGCCCAGACTACTCTACTCAGCAAAACTTTCAGTCACCATCTATGGAGAAAACAAGATATTCCGTGCAAAAAAAATTTAAACAATTCTATTCACAAACCCAGCCTTCCAGAAAATGCCTTATACCAACAAACCCCAAAAAAGAGAAACACAAACACTACCACCAAAAAATAAGATGAATTAAAAATCACTGGTCATTAATATCTCTTCATATCAATGGACTTATATAACCTATAAAAACATACAGGCTAAGATAATGTATATGAAAACAGAATCCATCCTTCTGCTGCATAAAAGAAACACAATTCAACCTCAAAGACAGACATTACATCAGAGTAAGAGGGCGGGAAAAAATTTTCCAATCAAATGGACCTAAGAAACAAGCTGGTGTAGCTATCCTGATATCAAGCAAAAGAGACTTCAAACTAAAAACAATCAGAAGAGATTGTAACATGTAGTGCTGGGCTCGTTGGGGTTTTTGTCCCGCCCAGTCCCCCAGCCATTTAGTCCCAGAGAAAATCACACAGAGATCTTCATAAGTTATAAAACGGATTGGCCCATTAGCTCAGGTTTCTTGCTAACTCTTGTCGCTTATATTAACCCATTATTCTTACCTATGTAAGCCAAATGGTTCAGTCCCTTTTTCAGTGGAGCAGATCATGTCCTGCTTCTTCAGTGATCTGGGCAGGATTCGGGAAACAGCTTCCTTTTCCCCAGAATTCTCCTATTCTCATAGCCCCACTTCTACTTCCTGTCTGGTTGGCCTGCCTATACTTCTTGCCTGGCCAATCAGCGTTTATTCAAAATATGATTGACAGAATACAGACAATTCTCCTGCACCACTTCCTCCTCTTTTTTTAAACAAAGGAAAATATCCATAGTCCATTTTTTGGTAATGTGGGCATAGTATTCCAGGCTACTTCTGGCTGGTTGGGGATGCTGATAATCTCATGGGGATCTAAAGAAAAATTAGAGTTATGATCAAGTCCTTACTGAAGTATCCTGTGAGGTTTGATCATCTCAGGCAGCATCTTTATTCTGTTCTGAGTAGAACTCAGGCATCTGGGCCATCTGTTTCTACCATAGATTTTTCAGGTGGTCTTTATTGATCAAACCTGATTTTTCTTAACTCAGAATGAACCCACAGTCTCTCATTTCCTGTGGAAACAAAAGCAAAATCTCTTCTCCAAAGTAACATACCTTTTGACTTCAATTAGAGATGGAGAAGGACACTTCATACTCATCATAGGAATAATCCATCAAGATGAATCTCAATCCTGAACATCTGTGCCCTAAATACAAGAGCACCCACATATGTAAAAGAAACATTACTAAAGCTTAAATCTCACATCAAACCCCACACACTAATGGGTGTGTTAACACCCCACTCTCCCCAATGTAAAAGTCAACCAAACAGAAACTTAACAGAGAAATAAGAGAACTAACAGATGTCATGACTCAAATGGACTTAACAAACATCTATAAAACATTTCACCCAAACACAAAAGAAAAACCTCATAGAACCTTCTCTAAAATTGATCACATACTCAGTAACAAAGCAAACCTCAACAGATACAAAAAAAATTGGAATAACCCCCTGTATGTTATCGGATCACCATGGTTTAAAGTTAGAATTCAACAACAATACTATTGAAGAAAGCCTACAAACTCATGGCAATTGAACAGTACTCAATTGAATCACTCCTGGGTCAATGAAGAAATAGAAAGAAATTTAAAACTTTCGAGATTTCAATGAAAATGAATGCACAACATACCCAAACCTCTGGGACACTATGAAAGCAGTGCTAAGAAGAAAGTTTCTAGCACTAAGTGCCTACATAAATGTTGTCGGGGGTTTCTGTCCTGCCCAGTTCACGCAATTGTTAAGTCCCATAGAAAATTACACAGAGGTCTACATTAGTTATAAACTGATTGGCCCATTAGCTCAGGCTTTTTATTAACTCTTATAACTTATATTAGCTCATTATTGAGGCAGTCACATCTTGTTTCTTCTGTGGCTGTGAAATGACTGCTGAGGAATGGGTTTCCTCCTTCCCAGAATTCTCCTGTTCTCATTGACCCACCTCTATTTCCTGTCTGGTTGTTCTGCCTATACTTCCTGCCTGGATACTGGCCAATCAGCATTTATTTAAAATATAATTGACAGAATACAGACCATTCTCCCACACCACCTATTATTCTTAGGTTTGGTCTTTTCATGGTGTCCCAGATTTCCTATGTGTTTTGTGTTAAGAATTTGTTGGATTTATCATTTTCTTTGACTTATGAATCTATTTCCTCTTTATCTTCAACACCTGAGATTCTCTCTTCCATCTTTTATATTCTGTTGGTTATGCTTGCACCAGTAGTTCTTGTTCATTTACCCAGATTTTCCATTTCCATAATTCCCTTCGTTTGTCTTTTTTGCTCTAGTTCAGTTTTCAAGTCTTGAACTGTTTCAGCTGTTTGCTTCAGCTGTTTGATTGTTTGCTCTTAGTTTTCTTGGGGTTCTTTAAAAGATTTATTGATTTCTTCCAATTTTATGATTGTCTTTTCCTCCATTTCTTTAAGGGAATTTTTCATTTCCTCTTTAAGTGTGTCTATCATTTTCAGAAAAGTATATTTAAGACCATTTTCTTCTGCTTCTGGGTTATGATGATCAGGTCTTCCTGTTGTATGACCACTGGGTTCTGGTGTTGTGATTGTTTTTTAGGTTGTTGAATGATTTGTTGCATTGGCACCTATTTATCTCTTCCTCTGATTGGTGCTGTCAGTGTCTTTGTCTCTTCCGATCCTTGCAAATGGTGTCTATGTCTAAGGGATCCTCTTTTGCACTGATTACTGTAGTTTCTGATTGTGTCTTACGGAGCCACTCTTTGCTCTGTACAGTCCCAGTCTGTGCCACAGGGAGCATCTGAGGTCTCCGCGGATGGGTGGGCTTGGGGGAAGAATGGGACTTTAGCTTACAGGGTCCCATTGATGTGTAGGGGGGTGGAACATGCCTGGCTTTATCTTGTTCATGTTATCACAACTATGGTAAGATCAGGAATGAAGTAGCTGAATCATGTCCAGGAGACAGCATTTCCCAGCACTCCTGCCCATTGTCTAGTTCACTTGGACTGGCCTGGAATCTGCTATCCAGGCTTGTCTTGAACTCAGAACATCTGTCTCTGCCTTCACAGAGCAGGAATCAAAAGTGTCTGTCACCATACCTGACTCGAGCTAATTCTGTAAGGATCTGATTCAATTTGCGAGGGTTAAATAAACCCCCTAACCTAACCATTTCCTGGAAATCTTTGCTTTCTCTACTTTTTTCTCAATTAATTTTTTCAAGTTATTACACTGGGGGTTAAATTTTAACATAGGAAAACTCCAGGGACACACAGCCAGTCTGTTGGAACTCCTGCATTACTCTCGGTACAGTTCGCGCGCCACTGTATCGTTTGCAAGCTGGGCAAGGGCCTGGAGATTGAGAGAACACACAAGAGACCTGGGTCATTCAAAGGGAGATCAGCTGAATGCCTTTATTCAAGCTTAGAAAAAACCCTATATACCTAGCACTGCACAATGGAATTCCCCCCAGGCAGGTGGGAAATTACCATGCCCATGGTAGAGTAAACAATGGCCCTATAGCTAACCACCTGGTGAGGCAGAGGGAGCACAGAAACAAACAGGATGTTTAGCTGGATGGCCAGAAACTGTCCTCAAGAAGAACCCTGGGAGCAGGGGTAGACCCGGGCCCTACAGGTCCCCCTTTTATATAAATTATGACTAGACCTGTCTAGGTGGCATTGGATATCAGGCAATACCCCTTACCCATCATGGAAAAGCGTCCAGGTCAAAACACATTTCCTGTCTTAGGTTAGGGCAGCCCCCAAAAAACCTTTCCTGTCATTGGCTCACTAGTCACCCATCACTGAGTTCAGCCAGTTTGTGCTGAAAGATCCTCCAGGGAAATAGCTAAAAGGACTCACCACATGGCGCATTGACCTGAGCTTGCCTTTGGCTCTGGCACCATGAAAACATGAAGATGATGCTCTGGCACATATAGGCACTCCTAAGGAGGCGGTGCCTGCTCAATCCTTAATAAGTTTGCCTGCAAATTGGAGGCCTTTAAATAAAGTCTCAGCGCTGGTGGAAGGAACCTTAATATAGTTAACTAGAATAATCTCAAGAGCCAATTTGTAAATTGTGCATTCCAGGGTCTATGAATAACAACATTAAGCCTGTAAGTGTATAACCTAGTAGGGGCCTATAACCAAAACCAATTGCAAACATTCATTTGTAAATATTTAGCTCAATCCATTGTGCTAGCAGAAGCAACTGACTGACTAATGGTAAATCCAGCAGCCATAGCTGCTCTGGCAGCCACAGCAATGGCCGCCATTATCATGGGATTTGTTGATAGGTAGAGGAACAATCCCTTGGCACTCAGACCACCACAGTCAGCTCCTCAGGATCCCAGCAACTCTTCTCTTGGCTCTGCCCTGTCTTCAGGCTTCTGGAAAGGAAAATCCACAGCACACAACAGGCACTCAGGTATCCACACTGGACTGTCATCATCCTGCGGGAAAACACAAACAGCCCCTCTTCCCCACACCAGTACGGGTTTTGGACCATACCAGGCGCCATCTGCTAGATTCTTCCATTTGACATGAGGCGGCCAATACTGGTCAGCAGCAGTATGAGATTGAGCATCAACAGTCAAAAAATTTTAAATGTATAAAATACAAGATAAATGGTCTCTGGGGGTGGGACCATAGTTTCCCTTTTTTGTTTTATGCAAACAGGCTTTGAGCGCACAATGCGCATGATCCACTATAGCTTGTCCTTGAGGATTATAAGGTTTTCCTGTTTTACGAGAAATAGAGAACTCAGAGCCAAATTTTGCAAAGCCAATGCTGGTGTAGGCTGGCCCATTGTCAGTTTTTACAGTTTTTGGAACTCCCATATAGGCGAAAGCCTGGAGGCAAGAGACTTTTAACATCCCATGATTTTCCTCCTGTATGGGCTGAGGCAAAAATAAGATGAGAATATGTATTTATGGTTACATGAACATACTGCATATGCCCAAAAGAAGGAACATGGGTAACATCCATTTGCCATAAATGATTAGGAGCAAGCCCATGAGGATTAACTCCCATATGGGGAACAACTAAAAGTTCTGTACCCAGAGAGCATTTTTTAAAACAATATCAGTGGCCTGCTCTCAAGACATTTTAAAATGAAATCTTAGAGACCCAGCATTGAGATGAAAATTATTATGAGCTTTTTCTGCAGCTCCATAAGATTCTTGACTAACTGAACAAATTTGGTGAGTAAGCTGATCAATCAATGTATTCCCCTCACTCAAGGGACCAGGAAGGTCAGTATGAACCCGCAAATGCCCTACGCAAATGGGAACAGATCAGGCCCAAAGCAATGTTTGAATAGCCAATAACTGCTTCTGGAATCGAGATACAGAGGCAATATAAGCTGCAGTTTCCAAAGGTGCAAGAATTTTGCTTATTTATTGACTGTCAGTAAAAAGGTTAAATGGAATATCAGCATATTTCTCTAGGGCCATTTGTACAGTGATCAATTCAGGCACCTGAGCAGATTTAGCATCAATAGGCTGAATACCAAAATCAGGAGGGGGAGGCTACCACAGCTCTCCTGGTGGAAGACCCATCAGTAAATACATTCCATGCCCCTGCCAGAGGCTGCAAAGAAATAACTTTAGGGAAGCATACTGGATGATTTTTGAAAAAGGTGACCAACGTATCAGAAGGATAATGATTATCAAACCTGCAGGGATTAGTGCATAAAAACAAGGTCCAATCTTCAGCCAAATTTTGCAGCCGAGTTATTTCTGCCTGGGTATATGGTGTAATAACCTTATCAGGTTACATTCCAAAGGTTTGCAAACTAAGTTTATACCCTTTCATAACATATAGCACAGCTTATGGATATGAGATAACAATTTTTACAGGTGACACATGTTCATGTTCCCATAGTCCTTGCTGCCAAAAAACTCCAGTAGGACTATGCTGAGAGGGAAAAATTATCAACAGCAGAGGCTGACTATAGTCAATATAATGAATATGATGAGCAGACACAAACTTTTCTTCAATAAAGTAATACATTGCCTTGCCTTGCCTTACAGAAGGAGGTTGGATCTGTATTCCCATGCAGAATGTCAAAAAGTGGTTTTAAGACTCCCATAGGAATTCCCATACTGGGTCGGACCCAATTGAGATCCCCAAGCAATTTTTAAAAATTATCCAGAATCTTTTGGATGCAAAGAAATGGTAAAAACCAATCCTTCAGGTCAATAACTAAAAGATAGTATCCTGCAGGAATACTCACAGGCTGAGGCAGCCCAGGTTGAGTTGCCCCCATTATTTCCATACAATCATTTACTGCTCTAAGATCTCACAACAGCCTCCACTTACCAGACATTTTCTTAATAACAAAGATAAGAGTATTTCAGGGAGAAGTGGATGGCACTATGTGTCCTGCCTCTAGCTGTTCCTGGGCCAGGGTATGAGCAACCTATAATTTTCCTTACTTAGAGGCCATTGCTCTATTCATACAGGTTTAGGAATGCTTTCTGGCTGCTCTGGAATGGCCCCTAAGAAAAAATTTCCTAACCCTGCATGCTGTCCAGGTAACTGTTGTATTATTTTATTGTCTGCTAAAATTTGCATGTCTCCTTGCAGATCTTTTCCCAACCGCTGACCAGGGACAAAGCCCTGGTTTGTTAACATGCACTGCACAAGTTCAATGGTCAGAACTGCTCCTATAGCTTTCAAAACATCTCTTCCCCACAAATTGAGAGGAAGGTGTTCCAGGACAAATGGTTTTAAGTCCCCTTATGGCCTTCTTTATCCTTCTAATCTAAATATTGGGTACTGCACTCTGGAGAACTGGCCATCCCTACCCCCTGTAATGCAGGCCACACACCAATTACAGAACTATTAGCCGCTGTATCTGTAAGACCTTGGAACTTTTCCCGTTAATTGTTAAGGTAAGTGTGGGGCTGTTCTCTAAACTAGAAACCCCAAAAGCACCAGGGAATCTTGTGGAGCCAAACCCCTTGTCCCCTCGTTCTTGTTTAAAGAAAGGATTAGTAGAGCGAAACAGGGGTAGAAGCACTAGTTGAGCTATTCTCGCTCCTTGAGGGATGACAAGGACTCCTACCCCAGCTTCAGTCATGATTTTAATTTCTCCAGTATAATCGTAGTCTATAATTCCTGGTAAAATTTTAATTCCTTTAAGTGCTAAACTACTTCTACTCAAGATTATACCTACTGAACCCTCTGGAATAGGTCCACATACTCCAGTCCCCAAGGCCTGCACACCCATTTGTGGGGTCAATACTGCCCGGGCGGAGGTACAGAGGTACAGTCCTGCACTTCCTGGGCTCCTTGGACAAGGTCTTTGACAGTGAGGTGTTTCCTTGAGGAATAAATCTGATGGGAACAGCTGGTCTGCTCATGGCCCCATAACTTGTATTTTGGGGGCCTGGGGCAGGCCCCTCCTTCCATTTTCTGACATGGGGATGAGATTTCTTGAATGTCAGTTTTAGAGTGACAGTCATTAGCCCAATGAGCCCCCTTTTGACATTTTGGGCAAACACCTGGATTTCCCCTGGACTGATTAATGTTTGCTTTACCTGGTCAGTCATCCTCATCTACTTAGACCATAAAACTTAATATGTGTAAGTTCAACAGAATCACCATATACGGACCGCCCATGCCTGCTTCAGTATTTCCAGGGCATAAATATCATACATTTTCATTATAATAGACCTTCCTTGGGGTAATAAAGAAGGCTGAATCACCTTGTTAATAGCTTAGATCTGTTACCATGATTTTATTTTCCAGATTTCTTTTTAATGACAAATTGGAGAATTCCAGAGACTGATCAATTCTTCAATATGTTGAGCATTTAGCTGTTCCAGTACCATCTTGTAATTTTTCTGATGTCAAAGGCCATTGTTCCACCGGACAGGTTTTTTATTTAACCATTTCAAAGGTAGGGCTGTTAGTACCTTTGAAAGATCACCAGCTGTTGTGCCCTGCTTATGTAAAACCTGGATAATTGGTGACTATTCTTGATAATTCCTGTTAATATTTCTCTCAGAAGCATTCTTTATTTAATGGTTTGTTTCTGAGATTGGAGGAATGTTAATCTGCGTTTTCTATTACTGTAACAAATCATGTCCCTATAAATTTATTACTGTGGTAGCCACATAATGACTTTAATTTCCCTACTTTTCCTTCTGGCCCTATACAGTCAACCCTTGTCGAACTTTGTTTTACTTGAGTTCAAATTCCTAGAAGCTGAATATTTACCTCTTGAAGAGGCCTATCTGGATGGTAAGATCTTGGTAAAATTATTGTTATATCTGTGCCTATGTCTAGCCATCCTTCAATTACAAGGCCATTTTTTTGGTATGTTTAACTTTAGTCTTTGATCATTTATAGAAGTTTGCCAAATTAATTGTTTTATGATCTCTCCTGAAAATTTTGTGTTGTTTATTGAAGATTTTCTGTCATCCAGAACAATATGCTTTTTTTTTTTACAGGGTATGATTGAACCAAATTTGATATTGGATTCAATGCATTTCCTGATGGCAAAGGGTTACCTTGCCTGACCCTTTTTGATCTGTATTCATTACTCCAAAGCTGGCCTTTGCCATATCTTCTGCATAGTCCAGAAGGGTAGGGGCTTGTGTAAAATGCCTTGCCTACAATCCATTTTCAGATGACCCCGTTTATCACAATTAAAATATCTGACCTTTAGGATTTTTTTTTGAAATTTTTAGAAATTACATCTCTTGTCAAAGCAGCATTAGATGTGTGTGGTCCAGTATCCACCGTATTTTTAATTCATTCAACTATTGGTTCTGATCTTGCCTTTAAAGATTTAATCACCCTTTTGCATTTTGAATTAGTATTTTATAAAGCTAAAAATTCAATTAATATTTATCTGAATCCTGTATCTAATATTGTTCTATTTACAGCTGAAGTCAATGAAGGCTTCTTTTGGGCCTTGCATAATTTTGATAAATGACTCAAATCTGTTTCCTGATTTTTCAGCCTTGTCCCAAGCATTCAAAGCTGTTAGATGACATTGGGCCAAGGTGTGATCATCAAATTCAAACTGTCTTTGCAACTCAGCATATTAGCCTTTACTGAGATGCTGATCTTGGGAAATTTCCATATCTCTAGTTCTATTTAATTGTTCCATGACCTTAATCTAGTTTCCTTGTTTCATCCTGTAACTGAAGATCAGCTTTCAATATCTCTATATCTTTCCAGTCTTGAGCGATATTCTGTTCTGATTTGCCCATAAATTTAACAACTCCTTCACATAGGGTGAATGTATACCATATGAAATGACCACTTTCTTAAATCTCATCAAATCTTATATTTCTATAGCATTCCATGTAACGTCTTGCATAACATTTGATGTTGTCTATCATCTGGTGATTGTTCTTGTATAGGAACTGGATAAACTAAGGTTATTTGTCTAATACCCAGGGCCATCCCTCTTCAATTTCATCACACAGTGGTATAGTAAATTCTTGTCTAAATTCCTCTATGTCTGAGAACTTGTTTTTATTAGTAAGTCTTTCTAAGGCTTGTATCTTATCAGTAATAAGTCATCCTAATGTTTGTATCTTATCAGTAGTAAGTCTTTCTGAAGCTTGTATCTTATCAAATTTTCATATTTAGTGCAGTTCTCAAACCACTTTTTAAGGATAAAATATGAATTACCAAGCTGAGAATGATTGATATGTCAATTCCAGCCAAGTTAGTTATTCCTTCACTTAATTTTTCAAATTTCAAAACACCCATTGTAGAACTGTAAAAAGACCTAACTTCCTGTACTATAATATTGTTTGTTATTTATATACGTTGGTGTCTTGGCTACATGTTTGTGTGAGGCTGTTGGATCCCCTGTAACTGAAGTTACAGTTGTGAGCTGCCATGTGGGTGGTGAGAATTGAACCTGAGTCCTGTGGAAGACCAGCCAGTGCTCTTCACACTGAGACATCTCTCTAACCCCCGTATTGTAATATTGTTCCTCATTCTAAACATGGAAAAGACTTTTTTAAAAACCTAATTTCTCCATTAAGCATTCCCAGGTGTCTCACCAGCTCTACTCACGACAGCATAGGTGGAGCTGCGTGTGTGGGTGTAAGTCAGCTGTGGTAATGATGTGCAGCTGTTTAGGCAGGGAGGGAGGAGGGAGTGACCAGAGATGATATTTGGTTGTACAGGTGGGGAGGATGGGCACGGCAAGGTGCTCAAGCCGAGCTAACTGCATGCCCGGGTGGGGGGCCATTGTAGGTGCTCACATGCCATGCTCAGAGGAGGCCTGAACTGCATAAAGAGTGGATGTAGGGAAATGGGCAGGAAAAGCCCATGGCTGCGATACAGAGTTGGAGGGGACCAAGACATTTACTGAGAGCAGAAGAGGACAGCTGCCAAGGAGTGTAAGACAACCATGACTGGCTGTCACTGCACCTGGGCAGAGAGCATGGCCAGAGGAGGGTCTGGAGTGATGGGGGAAAGCTGATGGCAACACTGTGCCACTTTGGCAGGACCTAAGCCAATGCACTGGATGCCAGATAGTGCAGATTCTTTTACTGTTTTATAACAAAGTTTGGTGGTCAGAGATTAAGGTAATAAGCTGATAAATCCACAGAGCAATGGAGAAAAAGATCCCTTGCCCTTCTTTCTACCTTCTCAGATGGAAAAGCCCGAAAACTTTCGAAGCCCCTCCTTATTTCTCTCTGAGTCTCTTTATCTTCCTCTGAGTTGGCCAGAAAATTCTATAGTTCATTCTGGCCAGCTGACCATAGACTCCACCTCTGAATCAAGGCTTAATTCCATTGGTGGTCTCAGTACAAAAATACAAATAAATTTACTGCAACATTGAGGTTATAGGAGTGTGCTATGTGCCTAGTTTTTGTGTGCTAGGGAGGGGTCTCAGGTCTTTCTGCATGTGAGGTGTAAGAGTAGTATTGTTGACTTCTAGAGTCATCTGAGGGATGCCTGTGGAGACTAATCTTGGTTACAGTAATTGAGATGAAGATGTGCTGATAATGAGTAGCCCCAATTCTTTTGGCTGAGTAGTGAACTATGTAGTGCAGGGAACTGAATAGCAGAGGCTTTCATTTGCTCACTGGTTCTTGATTGTAAATATGATATGCCTAGCTGCTTCATGCTCCTGCTGCCCCGACTCCTTTGCTCTGATGACCTGCACTGTTGAGCTGTGAATCATGGTAAACTTTCCTCCTTTAAGTCTCTTCTGTCAGAGAGTTTCATCACAGCAACAGGAAGAGAAGTTAAGACACCAGTCTAGCAATTTCCCAACTGAGTTATATTCCCAGCCCTAAGACTGACTGCTTCAATTAGACACTCCTAGAACTTTCTAAAGATTTCCCTGCTTCTGCCATTATTGTATTGGATACAGGTCAACACATATCTTAGAAAGCTTCTACTGGTAAGGATGGGTGAAGTCAGAAACTTGAGGCCACTGGCATCTGCAAAGGAAGCAAAGGAAAGGAAGGAGGAGGACCCAAGGATCTGGGTCCTAGTGATGTTGCCTGCACTCTTAAATCAACACACATTCATCAGAATTTCCAAGGAATTGTTTTAGTTAGATTATTCAATGGATATGCCCTTTCAGTTAAGCCAATTTAAATATATTTTTCTATCTTTTAAATTAAAATAAAAATTCCAACTAATAAAAAAGATTTCTTTTGTTTAAATAAAATAATTTTAGGAAGAACAGAATGAAAATTACCAAAAAATAAATTATTGAAATAACATATTAGCATTACAAGAATTTGAAATGAGCTAGAGAGATGGCTCAGTGGTTAATAGCACTGGCTACTCTTCCAGAGGACCTTCTTTAAATTCTCACCATCCACACAGTAGCTCACAAATGTCTATAACTCCAGTCTCAGGGGATCTGGCATCCTCTTCTGGCTCCTAGGAACACCAGGCACACATTTGGTACACAGACATATGTGATGGCAATATATCCATATATATGTATAAAATAATAAAGAAGGAAAGAATTTGAATCATTTAGAATTATATCTAGTTTCAAGTTGCCCCGCCCACTCCCCCAGCTGCTGAGGCAAGTGGATCTTCCTTCTGCTTCCAACCTGTGAGCTCTTCCTTTCCATCTCTCTTCCAGAGGTAGCTGCTGCCATGGCTCCTCTCTTCTCCTCTCCCTCCTTTGTCTCTCTATTATCTCCTCAACAGTAAACATACATGCATTTAAGTTACATTTATGTGCGTGTGTGCATGTGTATGTGCACACATGCACAAACACAGAGTGAACAGGAGTTGGGTGAAGTGGATGCTTTGGTGGGCCCTACCAAAGGCATGCCACTGCACAAAACACACATGCAACAGAGCCAGCACCAGGAAACCAGGCAGGGAATACTTAAGTAAAATGGTGGGACTTGGTCACCTGGCCGTTAGTTAAGATGGCAGTGAGGTCACCTGACCTCAGTCATTATGGTGGTGGGCATGTGTTGTATGAAAAAGCCGTGCTTTTTCTGCTGCCGTGGCTCCTCTTCTTTCCTCCCCCTCCTCTGTCTCTCTTGTCCCCTTCTCCCTCCCTCTCTCCTTTTCCCTTTCTTTCCTTAACCCACTAAATAAATATCCAACCTTACTCTGCCTGGCATGCCTATGTGACACTGACTCTTACCTGCCATGTGGCTCCCTGCTTGGGACTGGCTGCCTTTGTGGCCCTCCATGTTTTTGAGGGGGGGGTTCTTTAAGAGATTTATTGATTTCTTCCAATTTTTGTCTTTTCCACCATTTCTTTCTTTTAATATTTATTTATTACATATACAATATGCTGTCTGTGTGTATGTCTGCAGGCCAGAAGAGGGAACCAGACCTCATTACAGATGGTTGTGAGCCACCATGTGGTTGCTGGGAATTGAACTCAGGACCTTTGGAAGAACAAGCGATGTTTGTGACCACTGAGCCATCTCTCCAGCCCTTTCCACCATATCTTTAAGGGATTTTTTCATTTCCTCTTTAAAGGTCTCCATTATCCTCATAAAGTTACATTTAAAATCATGTTTTTCTGCTTATTTTGGGTTAGGATGATCAAGTCTTCCTGTTGTATGACCACTGGGTTCTGGTGTTACCATGTTGCTTTTTAGGTTGTTGAGTGAATTCTTGCGTTGGTGCCTACCCATCTCTTCTTCAGTTGGTGTCAGCAGCATTTTTGCCTCTTGGTCCAATCTCGCAGTTGCTGTCTGTGTCTTTGGGAACCGTTCTAAGTCTGCTCTGTACTGTTGCTGTCAGTGTCTCAGGGAGTCGCTGAGGTCCCTCTTGGCCTACTCTCTTGATCTCTCTTGGTCCACTCTGTACAGTCACAGCCTGTGCTTCAGAGTTCCTCCTATGTTGTGGGGGATAGGATGGTTTGGGGGCAGAGTGGACCTTGTAGCTTGCAGGATCCAATGGATGGGGTGGGGGTGTTGGAGCAGCCTACCTGCAGGAAGCTTGCCTGCTGGCTGGCTAGAGAAGCTGAGGCAGGTGGAGGAGGGGCTTGAAGTTTTGCCCCCAGGATGGAGAGCCTAGAGAGTGGAGTGTCCTGCTGAGTGGGTGATCCCACACATCTTGGTCCTCTCTGTGTAGCTACAGCCTATGTTAGAAGAGTTCTTCTGAGGTTGCAGGGAGTGGCATGGTGGTGGTGGTGGTGATAGGGAATAGGAGGTTCGGGACGGAGTCTTAACCCCCTTTCTGTAACTGTAACTCCTGGCAAGCTATTATCTGTTCCCTATACAGTCTTGTCACCTTAAGAATGCTAAATAAGCGAGACCTGTGGCGTATGCCTGGGATCTCAGCATTTTGGAGGCAGAGGCAGGAGGACCAAGCATTCAAGATCATTTCTGGTTATGGAACAAACTTGTGGCCAGCCTGGGCTATAGAAGATCCTGCCTTTAAAGACCAGGAAAAGAAAAAAGGCCTGTGAATAGCTGGGCAATGGTGGCACATGCTTTTAATCTCAGCACTTGTGAAATAGAAGCAGGGGGATTTCTGTGAGTTCAAGGCCACCCTGGTCTACAAAGGGAGTTCCAGGACAGCCAGAGCTGTTAAATAGAAAAACCCTGTCTCAAAAACAACAAACAACACAAAGAAAAAGCCTGTTAAATAAGTGAAAACATATAGTATATAACTTAAAAATTGCCCCCGAAATCCATCAGAGTTGTTCAGTGTTGATATATTGTTCTTTTTTTTTTTTTTTATAAAATAAGTTTTTGTTCACTGAACTTTGGTTGATAATTAAGACACTCTCCTTTTCAGTGCCTGAGGAGACTGGCCTTCCACTTACCGGATACCTTAATCATGTCCTCTGCAGTGGTCCTGTCTCACCTAGGGGAAGATAGTTTACTAACAATAATCAAACAAAAAAAGCCAGCCATGTGCTGCATAACAATGTTTCTGTCACAACACACACACACACACACACAGAGTCTACAAAGGGCGCTACACCATGGCCAAGATGTACACAGGTTGCAACATCTAGGCCTGTGTAGGTGCATCCCATGACATTTCTACAACCAGCAATGCAATTCTCTGTAGTATTCCTGCCAGGTGACACATGACAGCTGCATAACAAAATTTTATAAGAAAATTGAGAATAGGGCTGGAGAGATGGCTCAGTGGTTAAGAGCACTGGCTGCTCTTCCAGAGGTCCTAAATTCAATTCCCAGCAACCACATGGTGGCTTACAACCATCTGTTCTGAGATCTGGTGCCCTCTTCTGGCATGCAGGCATACATGGAGGCAGAATGTTGTATACATAATAAATAAATAAAAATAAAATCTTAAAAAAAAAGAATACAAAATGATGTGGGAGTGTCATATATCAATCTGATGATTTCATTGGTTAAGTAATAAACACACTGCTTGGCCTCATAGCTTAGAACATAGATGGGAGGAGTAAACAGAATAGAATTCTGGGCGGAAGAGGAAGTGAGGTCAGACTCTGCTCTGCTCCCAAAGAGACCCAACAGCTCTGCTCTAGCAGAGACACCATGATGGACGGAGGCTAGACTCTTCCCGGTAAGCGCACCTTGGGGTGCTTACACACATCATTAGAAATGGGCTAGTCCAGGTGCGAGAATTAGCCTGTAAGGGTTAGAGTTCATGGGCCAAGCAGTTCTTAAATGAATACAGTTTGTGTGTTCTTATTTCGGGCATAAGCTAGCCAAGCGGCCGGGGTGTTGGGGACGCAGCCCCGCCGCTCTTATTTCAACAACAAAAAGCCTTTGATTTAAAAAAAAAAAGAAAATTGAGAATACATGTGGGACGGTTCTAGAAAAGCTCCACAAAAAGGAACAGCACCTAATAGAACACTCCATAGAGTTGATCAGTATGGGTGCACTTACCAGAGTTTTCTTAATAACATGGGACTCACACTAAAATGTTAGCTTCCTTTCAGAAGCTTGAAAAGCCACAACCTTTATGGTACATTTTTTTGTAGTACTGAGGCTCTGTCCCATAACCTGACACACATTAGAGGAATTCTTTACCCTTTAGCAACATCTCTTGCAAGAGTTTAAGGGGGGGCGGTGGGAAGGATATGGAGAAACACTTTGGTGAAGGCATAGTTCGCATTTTTCAAAGTGCTCATTGATATACTAGGGGTGATGGTAGTTTTTACCACTGTATTCTCTGAATTCAAGCTACACTAATAGATACCAGGCTGTTGCCTGAGATTCCTGGCCCACCTAGTCCCATAGCCTTTCAGTCCCAAAGAAACATACAGAAGTCTACATTAATCATAAACTGGTTGACCTAGTAGCTTAGGCTTCTTATTAACTCTTACATCCTACATTAATCCATAATTCTCACCTGTGTCAGTCACATGGCTTGTTACCTTTTATCAGCGAGGCATTTTCATCCTGCTTCATCTGTGTCTGTGCAGACTGATCTTTCCTCTTCCCGGAATTCTCCTCTTCTGGTCACCCGCCTATACTTCCTACCTGACCACTGGCCAGTGTTTTATTAAACCAATACAGACCATGTCGCACAGCAATCCCCTCTTTTTTTCAAAACAAGAACTCTGAGAATTTCCTTTGTTTAGCTTTTTTCCTGACCATTATCTATAACGACTTGAGACTAACATTCTAAACAAAGACAAACACACATAACCCATATTTTGGGAATATGGGCATAGTTTTCCAGGCTACTTCCTGCTGATTAAGGGTGCTGATAATCTTATGGGGACCTAAAGAAAATTTAGAATTATTGTCAAGTCCTGAATGGAATATTCTGAGAGACTTGATTATCTCACCTAGCAGTCTTGAGGCTGTTCTGAATATAGAATTTAGGGGAAACTCCAACAGAGGTCCTCTGAAATGTTGGATCACCTGGATCATCCTATTGAAGATTTTTCAGGGGGTCTTCCTTGGGCAAACCTGATATTTTTTTTAACCCAGAATGAACCCATAGCTTCTCATTTCCTGTGGAAACAAAAGCAAAACCTCTTCTCCAAAGTAACATATCTTTTGACTTAAATTTTAAAGTCAAGGCATTTTCAAAATACATATGTTAGATTAATCCAGCAACATTTATAATCAAATATTTTTAAATAGCTGTTGTTCCTTCCACAGCTATCAAACAATTCAAAGACAACACAATAACATACAGTATCCAGATTCTCTGTGTATTTTCCATTTTTACATGGTTTTATTCTAAACTCTATTTCTTTTATTTTTATTTTTAATTTTTGGTTTTTTGAGACAGGGTTTCTCTGTGTATCTTTGTCTGTCCTGGAACTCATTCTGTAGACCAGGCTGTCCTCGAACTCAGAGATCTGCCTGCCTCTGCCTCCCAAATGCTGGGATTAAAGCTGTGTGCCATCACACCCAACTACTCTATTTTCTTTTTCTTTTTTAAGGACTTTATCCTTTTTCTTTTGTCTCCCAAGTCTACACATATTTTTAAACACACTCTAAACCATGTAGAGGTATTTTTCATCTGACTGTATCTTTACTGTATATCTTTCTTTTTCTGACCACATAAGTCTTTAATTTGCTAACTGGTATGGCTAGGATTAAAGCTGTGGTTTTGATGGCTGGATCCACCCTATTCCTTAGCTTTCTGAGATCTAGCCTCATGGTGGAGGCACTGGATGGAGCCATGTTTACTGCCACAACTCGGTGGAGTTTCAAAGTCCTGCCACCACTAAGAAGCATGCTGTCAGTTATTCATGAACACCATTTGAGTGCTTTCTGGCAGAGCCTCTTAAAAGGGCTGCGAGGTTTTTGCAGCTAAACCTGAGTCAGGAGGCCTCTCTTAGAAGAGATACACTTGCTTCTAGCAAGTAGAGCCCATCTGAGAAAATGCTGCTACAAGTAGCCATGCTTAACTCTGTTCTTTTGTTTCTAGAACTTCTTTCCAAACCTGTCTCAGGTTTTATGTGGATGCACGTGTACATGTTGGCACCATTTGTTGCCTGAGATTTCTGTCCTGCCCTGTCCAGCAGCCGTTCATTCTCAAAGAAACACACAGAGGTCTATGTTAATCATAAACAGGTTGGCCTGTTAGCTCAGGCTTCTTATTAACTCTTACATCCTACATTAATCCATAATTCTTGTCTGTGTCAGTCATGTGGCTTGGTATGTTTTTCAGTGAGGCATTCTAATCTTGCTTCCTCTGCATCTGGATGATGACTGCAGACTGACCTTTTCTCTTCCCAGAATTCTCCACTTCTGGTCACCCGCCTATACTTTTCCCTAGCCACGGGCCATTCAGTGTTTTATTATGCCAATACAGACCATTTGTCCCACAGCACCAGGAGACAGTTTGTCCATCCAAACCAAGGTAAATGCAGTACTAATGTGGCAATCAGAAAGTTTTAACTCCCAGAGTTATCTGGTTGTGGCTATTAATCACAGGGAATTAATTAGATATACACCTTAAGTAAATTTTGATCTATGTTATCATAAAAACTCCAACTCTGGTAAACACAGATCGACCTCAGCTACCTTGGGAGGGGTCATGGCCTTCGGCTAGTGTCTGGACATAAACTGTCGTACAGCACCCTAAGAGATGGACCCTGTGATGTAGTTGAAAATCTGTCCTGTGATTTGTTTCTTTTTTCTTCCCCACCTCCACCAGGAGCATGAAAGAAAGGAAATTTCCCTTTGAGGAATCCCTTCAGACCAGCAGCAAGTATGCTAATGCCTGTGGGCCAGAGGTAGCTTAGGGAGCTATGATTAACCCAGTTTTGGCTCCAGTGGAATATAGTGATTCTAGGTATCCAATTTTACTTAGTTCTTTACTTTCTGAGAGCTTTGTTTTGTTTTCTTTTAAGACTGGGTGTTTCAGTTATTGTTCTATTGCTGTCATTTAAACATCATGACTAAGGCAACTTATAAAAGGAAGCATTTGTGGGCCTGCTTACAGTTTCAGAGGTGAGGACCATGGCAGTAGGCAGGCAAAATGGCACTGGAGCAGTAGCTGAGGGCTCACATCTGATCTATAAGTGAAGACAGAGAGAGACTGACTAGGCCTAGCATGGGCTTTTGAAACTTCAAAGCACACTCCCAGTAACACATTTCCTCCAACAAGATCACACCTCTGAGGACCACACAGTCAAACACACCACACACACACACACACACACACACACACACACACACACACACGCGCGCGCACGCTCAATCAGTTCTGTTCCTCTAGAGAACTGACTAATACAGTCACCAAGCAGTGTGCACAAGAGTGAGCAGCACAGTGCTGGTAGCCCAGGAACCGCAGACTTTGCTTCCACACACTTGGAAGATGTCACTGGGATGAATGTATGATGCCACTTGTGTTAAATGGAATTTTAAGTTTGTTAGAGGGGTCACAAGGCTGCTGAACACCTGAAACAGCAGGTCCCCTTTGTTATTTATAAGGGAAACTGCAGCTGTGGTGGCTTAAATGTGGCCCTCCGTCTTGGGCATCTGAATAATTGGGCCTCAGTTGGTAATGCAATTTGGGGAGGCTTAGGAGGTGTGGCCTTGTTGGAGGGGTGTCGCTGGAAGTGGGTGTTGCAAATTTAAAGATTTATGTCATTTCAAATTTGGTCTCTGCTTGCTGCTTGCAGTTTGGGATGTGAGTCCTTAGCTGTCAGTGTTGTATTCCAGTTATCATGATGGTCACCTGTTGTCACGGTGTCCTGTAAGCCCAAATAAACCCTTACCTTGGTCATGGTGTTGTATTACAGCAACAGAAAGGAAACGAGTACAGGGAGTTTTTGGCAGTGTCTGGATACCTACACAGGCAAGTCAGTTCCAGCGGCTTCAGGTTCAGGGTGTCCTGTACTCACAAGCTCTGTCTCTGCTAGGGGTGGTGACAGTGGAAGGTGGTATTAGGCTCCTTTTCTCAGGTTAGCGTGAATAAGGGACTCTGAGTTGGTTGCAAAATAGCCGTAGTTTCAACAACAGCAGAATTTCATCAGTCAGCTTCAATGACACGTCATGTGGTTCCTATCCTGTAACGGGCCTTTCCTTATATCGCTAGCTCTCTAATAATGACATGGAGACTTTTTTATTAATTATGAAAGCTTGGTCTTAGCTTAGGTTTGTTCCCAACTAGCTCTTAAAACTTAAATTAGCCCATTTATATTAATCTATGTTCTGCCATGTGGCTGGTTACCTCTCAGTAAGTAGGACATAGCATATCTATGCATAGCATATGTCCTACTTCCTCCACATCTAGCTGGTGAATCTCCTATACTTCCAATTCTTTCCCAGAGTTCCCATCTGTCCTCTCCTGTGTAAACATTGGGTGTTCATCTCTTTATTAAACCAATCAGAAGGTACCTTAGGCAGGTGAAGAAAGACAGACACATCTTTACAGTGTACAAAAAGATTATCCCAACTCTATCCCATGCTTTTCTTTTTTTTGCTTCTCTAGTGTTAGGAATATTTCTTTATATTAGCTCCCTGTTGACGCAAAAATTCCCAATCAAGCCAAATCAATACAAGCCGAATTAAGAAATATCCAGGTTTAATGGGAGATCTGTGCTCTCGGGTGGCCCCGAGGGGGAAACCAGGAAGCTGCAGGAACGTGACCCCAGGGAGGAAGAAAGGGAGACCATGTGTTCTTCTTTTGGGGGGGGGGGAATCACTTAAGTACTCTGGGGAGTGGTCCTGACCCCTCCCTGGGGGTGGGGTCAGGACCTGGCCTGCTGGGATTTGAAGTCCAGACCAGGCCTGGGGGCTGGGATAGATGCAAGGGACTGGGACCTACGCTCCCAACTTAACATCTAATACTAAGGGATGGTATTTTCTAGTACATTGATGTCGCTTCACTTCTGCAGCTCACCCAACACTTTTTGAAGTCAGTTTGCTATATTTTCTGCTGCTGGACTACTTAAGAGTGATGTGTGTTTTCAGAAGTGAGTAGTGATAGCTGCACACAGCACTCAGCTAGACGACGTTTGCCCTCCTCTCACATAGGTGTCCTGAGTTCTGCTCCTCGCTCTTCTCCCTCCGTTAGCAGTCTGAGGGGACAAAGGGGCAATAGCACGAATCCCTGCATCACCTGGGGAAGAAACCTCTCACTTGCTTCTGCCTCCGGAGTGCTTGCAGGGTTTATCTGACTTGTGTAAGTTTTGGATGGCGCCAAATATTTCCTAAAAAATGGGTGTACGATAAACTTATGTGTAAAACAACTGCATTATATACACGACATACCTGTGTATGTTATACATATGACAGACCTGTGTCTGATACAGTGAGTCACATCAATTTTGGAAAATACCAATATAAACATCTCAGGATGTGATCTAGGTTGAGAAAGATCATGAAAACTTTTCTAAAGATTAAAAAAATCTTTTTATAATGTCTATTTTATGGGGTAACTGAAGAGTCCAAGAATAAGAAAATAAAATATAGATTCCAGAAATAAGAATGTAGAAATAAAGAAATATAAAGTTATAAGTCCAGGGGAATGAGAACAGACTGTCAGCAGCTTCCTCAGCAGATCAGGGATCAATTATTCACAGTGAGCTATTTTCTCAGACACTTAAGAAGCCTCCATCAGCCTAGGTCATTTCATTTTAAAACTGTCTGTTTTATTTACAAGGCCGGAGCTTCTCTCTACAAACTGAGAGTAGTGTCCCGGCCATCCTTGATGAACGACAGATATGAACTGAGTTAACCTCTAGGAGACAGAGATACGTGACCTCTGGGTTAGGCACTGTCTCTGTTACGGGAAACTGGTGCCATCAAAGGGGAGGCATGGGGCTCCAGTACACAGTCTGGAGGTACCAGGAGACATGGTGGACAAGGTACAAACACCATCTAACTGATGAGCTCTGGTAATGGAGGCTGTAAAGTACGGCAGTCTGTATCTGAGTTTACCTTGAGATAGTGTGAAAAGCTTTCCGCTATCTTCTAAGTTCCCAGCCTAAGAACCAATTATTCTGATTTATCAGCCCTCTGGTATTACTAGCAGTCCTTTTTCTGACTAATTGCTAAAGACACCTGTTTTCTTGCAATTAGTGACTTTCGCTGTAATCTACTCTGAAACATAATTTCATGATAGCTGCCTAGTTACCCATTGACGTTAGGCCTCACTACTCTCTTTTGGGTCTACATTGACCCATGGGTTGGGGGCAAGATCATAAAAATTCCTTTGTTCAGACCTAATGCTTGGTGCCCCTACTATAAAAAGTGGGTTCAGAAACTCTTTTGCCACAGCCTAACAAAGACCATCTCTGGCTGTGGTCTCAGCTAGCTGATAAGCTTCTGTGCCCCTCGGTGGTTTTTTGTTTTTTATTTTTAAGTTTGATGTGGGGGGCCGCTCCCACATACTCCATTACAAGATGGCGCTGACATCCGGCAGCACCACCCCGGAATCAGGCCAGTGCGGTGTGCATGGTAAAATTCCATCCCTTGCTCTCTGTCTCTCCCGTGGCGTCATATGGGCCGACGAGCTGCAGCCAGTCGGGGTGTGACATGTCCGAGGCGAGGACTGTTAACCTATATAAGGGTTGGGTTTTTGTTCCTTGGGGTCTCCGCCCCCAAGCTTGCATTCCCTCTCAAGACGCATTAAAGCTTTTCTGCAGAAGGATCCTGATTGTGCCGCGTCGTTCTTGCTGGCGAGATGGTAGCGCGGGACAGTTTGCTTCTGATTTTCCAGGGATCTGGTTTCTGGAATAAAGTTTGCTTCTGGCTTATTAGACTTGGTGGTGCTCTCATCTTTGCGTGACCCCCCTGGACCTAACAGTATCAGAACAATGTGGCTATATTACATTTCTTTAGGAACTTTTGAGGCCACCCTGGGCCTCATCAGATGCTGTCGTAAACAGCCGCTCTCCTCCAAATTGAACCGCTAGTTTACATTACCTCTTAAACACCTTCCCAGTTTAAGAAAGTGCAGCTATTCATTTAAGGTAAAGTAAAATTCTTGGTTTTATCTACTTGTTTTTTTAGATATAGTCTTAGTAAGTAGCCTAGCCTGGCCAACGATTTACCATCTGCTGCCTACAGTCTCCCAAATGCTGAGTTACAGGTGTGGGAAATGAAATTGGCAAATAAAGTGCCATTAAAATTTTCTGTAATTTCCTGGGCATGGTGGTGCAATTTGAGAGTGAAGGCAGCGAGTCTCCAGGCCAGATTGGACTACATAGAGAATTCTCTTTCAAACGAAATCCTCGAAGGTAGGGCACTAAAAGTCCAGAGGCTGGGGTGTAACTAAATTCAGCGGTAGAACATGTATGTGCTTAGTATGAGAAAGAGCCTATGTTCAATCCGTATAGCCCCTTCCAAAAGCCAATTTAAATTATCTCATAATAAATACAATCGTATGAAGAGTGAACTATGCAGGAAGGCAAGCACAACATTCCAAAGGCTTAAAAACACACCACAGTCACAGACTCTGCTTTGTACAGGGACTATTCACCACTTTTAATCTATGCTGTCATGAGCCCTACTCTTGCTTCCTTTAAAAAGGAAGCCCCAAACAGTATGCAATCCTCAATTCATACCCAGTGCACCTGAGAACACGAGCACTCACCTGAGCGGAGCCACAGCCGGCGCGCAGCCGCCCCACACTGCCCTCAACCCCGGTCGCGCGCATGCGCACTCCCTCTGCGCCCCGGGGACGCTTAGGGATCCGTTTCCTCCTCTTTCTTTCCTGGATCGCGCGAGCGCCCCAAGCCCTCCCGCCTCGTCCCGGCCGAGGAGCTCCGCGCAGTCCCTCACGAGGCGCCGCTCGGGCCCGGGACGCGGCGGTACCCGGATGTGGAGCCGCTCTCGCCCGGCGGGGACTCGGTGGCGGGGCGGAGCGCGGCGGCGTGCGCGGGGGCTGAGGGAAGCGGGCCCCGGGGCCCGGGTGCCGGCCGCTCGCCGGCCGCTAGCGCCGCTGCCCACCGCGGAGCCGGCTCCCGGGCGCCCAGGCCTGAGCGAGCGGCCGGGGGCCGCTGAGGGCCGGCAGCTTGCCTGGCCTCCCGCCGCGCTCGCCGCCGCGCCCGGGCGAGCCTTCCCCGGCCCTCCGCGCTCCCGGCCGGGGGAGAGCGAGGTTTGCTGGCGGCCGACGCTGTAGCCCGGCCGGGGAGCCCGGGGCAAGCGGCAGAGCCCCCGCCCGCGGCCGCCCGCCCTCGGCCTGCAAGCCGCCGCCTGCGAGCCGTCGCGGGCGGGACTCCAGTGGGAGCGGGGGCCGCGACGGCCCGGCCCGGGCGAAGGGTTCTTCGGGGACCGTGCCGCCCCGCCTTTGCGTCGGCCTCACGGGCCGCGGGGCTCGCTGCTGCCCCCGCCGGCGCCCAGAGTGCGGCCCGGGCCCGGCACCCTCACGGCTCCCCCGCCGGCGGCGGCGCCCACAGCCCGGGCCCCGATGAGTAACTCCCGCAACAACCGGGTGATGGTGGAGGGGGTCGGCGCCCGCGTAGTGCGCGGCCCAGACTGGAAGTGGGGCAAGCAGGACGGCGGCGAGGGCCATGTGGGCACTGTGCGGAGCTTCGAGAGCCCGGAGGAGGTCGTGGTGGTGTGGGACAACGGCACGGCCGCCAACTACCGCTGCTCCGGGGCCTACGACCTGCGCATCCTGGACAGCGCGCCGACCGGTAAGCCGGGTCATCGGGCCGGGCCAACGCGCGTGGGAGCAAGGGGCGAGGCCAGCTGCGGGACGCCTGCCCTGCAGTGCCGGGCCACGGGGAGTTTGAGGTTCCAAACCCGGTAGACAAAAACTAGTTTCCTAGGAAGGACCATCAAGTTTCCTAGATGAAAAGCATCGCAGACAACAGATTTCCTTCGCTTTGGGGCAGGGGGCCCGAGAGCCTGTCTAATAAGCATTGACATCAATCAGCCATCGAGTGATAACTGTCTGATGGGAGGCTTGCCTTGCCATATGGTGTGGAGTTGCCAGGGGCCCGTCCCTTGGTGCCTTCTCTTTGTTGAACTATCTTTTTTTCCTTCCCACCGGTGACACAGAATGAGAATGACTTAGGAGTTCAGTTGATAAATTACGTTTGGGTCTGTGAAAAATGCATTTTCGCCCAAATTGTTTAATTATTGTTTGTAGCAATAGAGCTGTTGATTTCGTGGTGTGTGTGTATGTGTGTGTCTGTGTTGTGAGACTTTCCAGAGGGAAGACAGCTAACGCCATTCTTTTTCTTTGATTAGAATCCTGTCTTAGTAACATGATGTTGAAATTCTATACATTCAACCTGAGAGTTAGTGATCTTAATGGTTTACTCCATTATAGGGGTCTATGAGTAATTTACACTGTAATTTTTTATGTGACAAACAGAAGAGTTGCTCTCACAAAATACGATGTATTTTAATCTATTTTCACTTAGATCTATCCTTGTTTTGTTTTTGTTTTCTTTTGAGATAAGGTTTCTCTGTGTAACCATGGCTGTCCTGGATCTAGCTCTGTAGACCAGGCTTGTCTCAAACTCAGAGTTCTGCCTGCCTCTGTCTTCCTAAAATCATGTGCTCCCACTGCGTAGCATCGATATGCTCTTGATAATGTAGTCATTTAGAAAGTTAAAATTGAAATTGTATTATGCTTCAGAATTCTTTTTTTTAAACAAATTATTTATTTATTTATTTATTATGTATACAATATTCTTTCTACATGTATGCCTGCAGGCCAGAAGAGGGCACCAGACCTCATTACAGATGGTTGTGAGCCACCATGTGGTTGCCGGGAATTGAACTCAGGACCTTTGGAAGAGCAGGCAATGCTCTTAACCACTGAGCCATCTCTCCAGCCCCCATGCTTCAGAATTCTTAAATAAGATATTACTAACACAGCAAGTTTGGCAGAGGCAAATCTTGAAGTGGATGAGTAGTTGCTGCTACCAGCAGAAAGGAGTTGGCATGAGCCAACTCAGTCTTGAACAAGCACTTTATAAACTTTGTTAAACTTTTAAAGAGATGCTGTCATGCAGTCCACTGTCTTGGACTTAGTGTATTCATGAGGCTGACTCTGCATTTTCTATCCTCCTGCCTCAGCCTCCCCAAGTGCTGGGATTTCAGGCATGTGTCACCATACCCAGCTGAAAATAGTGTTTTGTTTTGGCTAGTTTTTTTTTTTTTTGTTTGTTTGTTTTTGCTCTGAAAAGGGCATATGTGCCTAACTCAAAAGGGTAGCCATTGTTACCTGTTGCAAACACAGATGTGAATATACTCAAAATACAAATCTCTTTCTCCCCTTAAATAATATAATAATAAACTATATTTAGTTGATGTGGGATTCCCCTCTGCGTGCTATGAATACCATTGGTTAATAAAGAAGCTGCTTTGGACGTGTTGCAGTGCAGAATAGGGCAAGGTGGAAATTCCAAGCAGATATAGAGGAGGAGACAGTAGGTGGAATTGAAGAGAAGCCACGTAGGTAGATAGATGCCGAGCTCTAATAGAAATGGGTTAATTTAAGATATAAGAGCTTGCTAGAAATATGCATAAGCTAATAGACCAAGCAGTGTTTTAGTTAATGCAGTTTTGTGCTTATTTCAGGTCTGGACAGCTGGGAAATGAACCAGCAGCCTCCGCCAACATTTAGTGTTTTGCACTTTTCCTGTGTGTGCACAAGGGGTGGATTTTGTCTGGGTGTACAAGTGTGTGGAGGTCAGATGTCGTTGTCTCTTCCTTAGACAGTTCATTGCTTTTTGAGACAGGGTTGCTCACTGAATGTGGAACTCACTGGTTGGTTACTCAGATTGAGCTGCCAGCCCTAGGGGGCTTCTTGTTACTGTCTCTGTATAGCCCTGACTGCCCTGGAACTTTGTCTGTAGACTAGCCTGGCCTTAAATTCACAGAGATCGTCCTGTTTCTGCCCTCCAAGCAGTGTAGTTAAAGTTGTGCAGCATCGCTGCCAGGCAAAGAATTCAATGGTTTTTCTTTCCTTTTTATTTTTGTTTTTTTGAGGCAGGGTTTCTCTGTGTAACCCTGACTCTCCTGGAACTCATTCTGTAGACTGGGCTGGCCTTGAACTCAGAGATCTGTCTCCTACCTCTGAAGTACTGTTACTAAAGGTGCGTGCCACTACAGCTCAGCAACATAATATAATTAAAAAATAATTCTTTTGAGGAAGGCCTTATTCTTTTTTTTTTTTTGATATTTATTGAGCTCTACATTTTTCTCTGCTCCCCTTCCTGCCTCTCCCCTCCCCACCTCAACCCTCCCCCAAGGTACCCATGCTCCCAGTTTACTCAGAAGATCTTGTCTTTTTCTACTTTCTACTTCCTATGTCGATTAGATATATGTAAGTCTTTCTTAGTGTCCTCATTGTTGTCTAAGTTCTCTGGGATTGTGACTCATGGGCTGGTTTTCCTTGCTTTATGTTTAAAAACCATGTATGAGTGAGTGCATGTGATAATTGTCTTTCTATGTCTGGGTTACCTCACTCAAAATAATGTTTTCTAGCTCCATCCCTTTTCCTGCAAAATTCAAGTTTTCGTTATTTTTTTCTGCTGTGTAGTACTCCATTGTGTAAATGTACCACATTTTCCTCATCCATTCTTCAATCGTGGGGCATTTAGGTTGTTTCCAGGTTCTGGCTATGACAAACAAAGCTGCTCTGAAAATAGTTGAGCACATGTCCTTGTGGCACGATTGAGCATCCTTTGGGTATATACTTTCTCTTCTCTAAGGTTCAGTGTGGCTGGCTTTATGGTGAGGTCTTTGATCCATTTGGATTTGAGTTTTGTGCATGGTGATAGATATGGGTCTATTTTCATTCTTCTACATGTTGATATCCAGTTATGCCAGAAGCATTTGTTAAATATGCTTTCTTTTTTCCATTTGATATTTTTTGCTTCTTTGTCAAAAATCAGTTTTGTAGGTGTGTGGATTGATATCCGAGTCTTCTATTCAGTTCCATTGGACCTCCTGTCTGTTCTTATGCCAATACCAGGCTGTTTTCAGTACTGCAGCTCTGTAGTAGAGTTGAAGTCAGGGATTGTGATGCCTCCAGAAGTTCTCTTATTGCTCAGGATTGTTTTGGCTATCCTGGGTTTTTTGCTTTTCTGTATGAAGTAGAGTGCCGTTCATTCGAGGTCTTTGAAGAATTTTGCTGGGATTTTGCTGGGCATTGTGTTGAATCTGTAGATGGCTTTTGGTAAAATTGACATTTTTACTATGTTAATTCTGCCTACCCAAGAGCATGGGAGATCTTTCCAGTTTCTGATGTCTTCATTTATTTCTTCAAAGATTTAAAGTTTTTGTCATATAAGTCTTCCACTTGTTTGGTTAGGGTTACTCCGAGATATTTTATGCTATTTCTGGCTATTGTGAAGGGTGTTGATTTGCAGATTTCTTCCCCAGCCCTTTTATTATCTGTGTTCAGGAGGGCTACTGATTTTTTTTTTTTTGAGTTAATCTTGTATCCTGATACATTGCTGAAAGTGTTTATGAGTTGTAGAAGTTCCTTGGTAGAATTTTTGGGATCATTTATGTAAACTATCAAATCATCAGCAAACAGTGAGAGTTTGACTTCTTCTTTTCCAATTTGTATCTTCTTGATCTTTTTTTTTTTTTTTTTGTGTGTGTCTTATTGCTCTAGCTAGGACCTCAAGAACTATATTGAATAGATATGGAGAGAGTGGACAACCTTGTCTTGTTCCTGATTTCAGTGGAATCACTGGGAGTTTCTCTCCATTTAGTTTGATGTTGGCTGTTGGCTTACTGTATATTGCCTTGATTGTGTTTAGGTATGTTCCTTGTAACCCTGCTCTCTCCAAGACCTTTATCATGAAGGGATGTTGTATTTTGTCGAAAGCTTTTTCAGCATTTATTGAGAAAATCATGGTGGTTTTTATATTTCAGTTTGTTTATATGGTTGATTATGTTGACAGATTTTCGTATTTTGGACCATCCCTGCATCTCTGAAATGAAGCCAAGTTGATTATGGTGGATGATTGCTCTGATGGATTTGATTTGCCAGTATTTTATTTAGTATTTTTGCATCTGTTCATGAGTGATATTGGTTTGTAATTCTCTTTCTTAGTAATGTCTTTGTGTGGTTTGTGTATCAGGGTAATTGTAGCCTCATAAAAAGAGTTTGGCAATGTTGCTTCTGTTTCTATTGTGTGGAATAATTTGAGGAGTATTGGTATTTGTTTTTCTTTGAAAGTCTAGTAGAATTCTGAGCTGAAACCATCTGGTGCTAGGCTTTTTTTTTTTTGGATGGGAGATGTTTGATGACTGTTTCTATTTCTTCAGTAGTTATAGGTCTATTTAATTTGCTTATCTGGTCTTGATTTAATTTTGGTTAAGCGATATTTATCCAGAAAGTTGTCCATTTCCTTCAAGTTTTCTAATTCTGTGGAGTACAGGTTTTCAAAATATGGCCTGATGATTTCTGTATTTCCTCTGTGTCTGTTGTATCCCTCTTTTCATTTCTGATTTTGTTAATGTGGATATTCTCTCTCTGCCTTTTGGTTAGTTTGGATAAAGGTTTGTCCATTTTGTTGATTTTTCTCAAAGAACCAGCTCTTTGTCTCTTTGATTATTTGTATTGTTTTCTTTGTTGATTTCAACTCTCACTTTATTTCCTGCCATCTAGTTCTCTTAGGTGAGTTTGCTTCTTTTTGTTCTAAAGTTTTCAAATGTTCTGTTAATTCACTAGTGTGGGATTTTTTCCAGCTTCTTTATGTAGTGATTTAGTGCTATGAACTTGCCTCTTAACACTGCTTTCATTGTTTCCCATAAATTTGGGTATGTTGTGTGGTCATTGTCATTGAATTTTAGGAAGTCTTTAATTTCTCCCTTTATTTCTTCCTTGACCCTCTGCTGATTCAGATGAGCATTGTTTAATTTCCATGTGTTTGTGGGTTTTCTGGAATTAGTATTTCTGTTGATTTCTAGTTTTATACCATGGTGATCTGATAAGGTACATTGGGTTATTCCAATTTTTTTTTTTTTATTTGTTGAGGTTTGTTTTGTTACCAAGTATGTGGTCAATTTTTGAGAAGGTTCCATGAGGTGCTGAGAAGAAGGTATATTCTTTTCTGTTTGGATGGAATATTTTATAGATATTAAGTCCATTTGAGTCATAACATCTTAGTTCCCTTATATCTCTGTTCATTTTTTTTTTTTCTGATTAACCTGTCCGGTGGTGAGATGGGAGTGTTGAAGTCTCCCAGTATTAGTGTGTGGGGTTTAATGTATGATTTAAGCTTTAGAAGTGTTTCTTTTACATATGAAGGTGCCCTTGTATTTGGGGCATAGATGTTCAGTATTGAGATTTCCTCTTGATGGAATTTTCCTGTGACTAATATGAAATGTCCTCCTTTGTCTCTTTTGATTGATTTTAGTTTGAAGTCTATTTTGTTAGATATCAAGATAGCTACACCAGCTTATTTCTTAGGTCCATTTGATTGTATATTTTTTCCAAACCCTTTACACTGAAGCAATGTCTGTCTTTGAGGTTGAGATGCATTTCTTGTATGCAGAAGGATGGATTCTGTTTTCATATTCAGTCTGTTAGCCTGTGACTTTTTATGGGTGAGTTGAATTCATTTACATTTAGGGATATTAATGACCAGTGATTGCTATCTCCTGTTAATTTAGTTTTCATCGTTGGTGATGTTAATTTGTGCGTTTTTTTCTTCTTTGGGATTTGCTGTTATGAGACCATCAATTGTGTGTGTTTTTGTTGGTGTAGCTATCTATCTTCCTTGGGTTGGAGGTTTCTGATGTGGGAGTGTCATATATCAATCTGTTGATTTCATTGGTTAAGTTATAATAAACCAGCTGCTTGGCCTCATGGCTTGGAACATAGATGGGAGGAGTAAACAGAATAGAATTCTGGGCGGAAGAGGAAATGAGGTCAGACTCTGCTCTGCTCCCGAAGAGACCAGACAGCTCTGCTGGAGCAGAGACACCAAGATGGACGGAGGCTAGACTCTTCCCGGTAAGCGCACCTTGGGGTGCTTACACACATCATTAGAAAATGGGCTAGTCCAGGTGCGAGAATTAGCCTGTAAGGGTTAGAGTTCATGGGCCAAGCAGTTCTTAAATGAATACAGTTTGTGTGTTGTTATTTCGGGCATGAGCTAGCCAAGCGGCCGGGGTGTTGGGGACGCAACCCCGCCGCCGCTCCTATTTCAACAGGTTTCCTTCTAGTATTTTGCGTAGGGCTGGGTGTGTGGTTAGGTATTGGTGAGGTCTAGATTTGTCATGGAATATCTTGGTTTGTCC
Source organism: Alexandromys fortis (assembly GCF_014885135.2). NCBI lineage: Eukaryota > Metazoa > Chordata > Mammalia > Rodentia > Cricetidae > Alexandromys > Alexandromys fortis. The sequence goes on from NW_026067944.1 coordinate 1,076,554, forward strand.
TCCTATGGTGATTGACAGTTTTGCTGGGTATAGTAGTCTGGGCGGCATCAGTGGTCTCTTAATGTCTGCATAATAATTGACCATGAGCTTCTGGCTTTCATTGTCTCCAATGAGGAGTCAGGTGTAATTCTGAAGGTCTACCTTTATATGTTACTTGGCCTTTTTCCTTTGCAGCTCTTAATATTCTTTCTTTACTCTGTATATTTAGTGTTTTGATTATTATGTGGCGATAGGACTTTTTTTTGGATCCAGTCTATTTAGTGTTCTTTAAGCTTCTTATATCTTCATAGGCATATCTTTCTTTAGGTAGGGAAAGTTTTCTTCTATGATTTTGTTAAATAAATTTTTTGTGCCTTTGAGTTGAACTTCTTCTATACCTGTTATTCTAAGATTTGGCCTTTTAATGGTATCCCATATTTTCCGGATATTTTGGGTTAAGCTTTTGTTAGATTTAATGTTTTCTTTAACTGATGAGTCTGTTTCCTCTATTGTATCTTCAGTGTTTGTGCTTCTCTCTTCCATCTCTTGTCTCCTGCTGTTCATGCTTGCGTTTTTGGTTCCTGATCTTTTTCTTGTGATTTCTGTTTCTATAATTCTTTTGGCTTGCATTTTCTTTATTGCTTCTATTTCCGCTTTCAAGTTCTAAATAATGTCTTTTATATCTTTGATTTCTTTTTCTTGGTTTTCTTTAAAGTGATTTGCTGATATCTTCCAGTTTTTTATTTGTCTTTTCCTCAGTTTCTTTAAGGGAATTTCTCATTTCATCTTTATTTCAAACATTCACTTGAAGTTATTTTTTAGGTCATTTTCTTCTGATCATCCATATTTGGTTGTTCAGGTCTTGCTGTTGTAGGGTCTTTAGGTTTTACTGGTGTTGCTCTTTGTGGTGTAGCATGTGATCTTACCTTTTCTATTCATCTTTTTCTCTAATAGGTGTGGTTGGGGCTGTCTGAGATTCTGTTGAATAATCTTCTAGGTGCCAGTGAATCCAAAGCTCAGATGGTTGATCCTCATGGTACAGTCAGTGTCACAGTTCTAGTTACCCCATAGGTTACTCAGTGTTCCTGGAGATAACTCCCTGCTCCTGTGCCTTGCTCTGCTCACTTGCAGTTTGCTGTCTCAGGTCTACTTTGGCCCAGGTTGCTGGCTTTGCCCTGTTTCTGTCTGGATCCCCTCCTGCAGAAGTCCCTGGCTTGGAGTTGAACCTCGAGGAAGGCCTTATTCTGACTTAGGGTTTAAAGTACAGTCCATCATGGTAGCAGGAGTGTGACATGTTTGTTTGATCACGTGATATTCGCATTCAGGAAGCATAAAATTAAAACTTTTTTTTTTCTTTTTCTTTCTCTCTCTTTCTCTGTGTGTTGTTTATTTGTCGTCCCTCCCCTTCCCCCGAGACAGAGTTTCTGTGTGAAACAGCCCTGACTGTCCTAGAATTCACTCTGTAGACCAGGTTGGCTTTGAATTCACAAAGATCTGCTTGCCTCTGCCTCCCAAGTGCTGGGATCAGAGAAATGCACCACCAGCACCTGGGTGAAAACGTCTTTTCATACAATATATTTTGATATCACGTTTTTCCCCTTCCCAAACTCCTCCCAGAATCTTCCCACCTTCCTCCCCACCCAACTTTGTGTTCTTTCTCTTTTTCAAAACAAAACCAGAAAAAAAAAAACCATTCAAAACCACAAAAACAAAAATTGAAACAGAGCACCAGGAAGACAAAAAATGCCCAAACAAAGAAAATGAAACAAAACTTCCACAAAAGCAAACAACAACAACAACAACAACAACAACAACAAAATCAGGGAGTTTATTCTGTGTTGCTCAGCCACAGTTTGGCATGTGTGTGGTTAGTATACTCTGTGACACATCATTGGAGAAAACTGATTTTTTCTTTGCTAGTGGGTATCAGTTGCAAATACCTTCTTGTTTTTGACCAGAGGTTCCATGGAACATGCCACTTCACTCCTAACACACAAAGCATCACAGGGATTTGCCAAGGCTATTGGTTGCTCTCCACAGTCTGACAGTAAGGCCCTATTGTTGAAGGCACCACTTATTTAAGTCATTGAACATGGGGAAATTGAGCTTCACTCCTACTAGTGTTTATGGTGTTGGAAAGGACTCTGAATCCTCCTGGAGGATCAGTTTCACCTAGCTACAAACTCTGAGACATACAACAGACACCTACCTGCCTGCAAGATACACTGGTACAATAGTGGTATAGTTGTTATGGGATAGCCAGTCACCTTTCTTTGTTAATTGGATTTAAGGCCCACTTTGTGAGGTGGAACTCATACCGGACACTACTCACGTGGCCAAGAACCTGAAATTAGATCTAGTGGAAAACCTGCAGTTATTCTGTTGAAGGAACATAGTAATAAAATGACTCGTAATGACATAATACTGTATCCATAGATCAGTGCCTCACTCAGGCTACATCAGGTAAGCTTCTTGCTGCAGTAGATGGGAATTAACAGTGAGACCCACAATTGGACAATGTACAAGGAGTGAGAGACTTTAGAGTACTCAGTCCTAAAGGATGTTGTTGTCACACTCCTTCCCATAAGACTCGGGGATCAATATAGAAGAAGAGACATAAAAATTAGAGGTGATACATGACTTCAAGGAAACAATATCTTCCAGGCACAACAGGACTGATTCATATATGAACTTAGAGAGTGACAGTATGGACACTAGGCCTTCACAGGTGTGGTCCCAGCACTGAGAGGAAGAAGTGGACATGGGGTCCCACTATTATCGCTGATATTTTTAATTCATGGTGGGTTGGATTTGTGAATTCAGGTTGACTGTTGTTGCTAAATGCTTTTTTTGTTGACACATGTTTTCTATTTGAGTTGTAAATAATTTAATGTGTTTGTTATAGTAAATAAAAGATTATTAATGCATTAAACTTCTGTACTTGTAGAGAAACATATTGCTACTTAGCTCTTTCTTGTAAACAAAGCATATCATTTATCTACAGATTGGATGCATTCTCATAAAAAGTATAGAAGCATTCTTCACCGAAAAATAAATTCTAGAGTTTATAATATGGAAGCATGAAGAACCTTCTACAGCTAAAACATCCTATGGAGAAAATGCAGTGCTGGAGGCTATCACAGTACTTGATTTCAAATTTAGCAGAGCATAGTGGCAAAACTAGCATGGTACTAGCCCCAAAAGCATGCAGAAAGACCAGTGGAATAGAACAGAGAAGCAAGCTGACGCAGCCCCAGCCATACAGGTTTTGATAAAGGTGTCAGAGCATAGAATGAGGAAAAGACAGGCTCATCAACAAAGGGTGCAAGACCCAGAACTGAATCTGTTGGTGGGGGGCACATTTTAAAGGTTAGTCACAGCTTTCGACTCAGAGGAGGCTATGGTGCAATTCTCTTTGGTTGTCTTGAATTCAGGTTCATTTGATACTGGCAGCCTCTGCCATGCTGTCAGTGAGATCAATGTTGTATACCAGAGGTGCCCTAGAGGTGAGGTGCCACATCTGCCTTTGACCCTCTGAGTCTGTCTTTTAGAACATTGGTGATTTCATCTGTAAGGCCTTGATTGGGGGTGCAGGGTCTTTGAGGTGGTTAGAGGAGGACCAATTGAGAGAGTGGCAAGAGGGTCATTAGAGGAAGGAGGGTGAGATCCACTGAGAGGGTGGAGGGTAGTGAAGGGGTAAGTGTGAGCAAGAAGAAAACACCACTGTCTACCCTTGAAGCCTTGTTCTTCCAAGAAGAAAACTAAAACCTCTGAAACCTTGTTCTTTTTATTTTTTAAATTTGTGTATATGAGTGACCTGTCTTCACACACACCAGAAGAGGGCGCCAGATCTCATTACAGATGGTTGTGAGCCATCATGTGGTTGCTGGGAATTGAACTCAGCACCTCCAGAAGAGCTGCCAGTGTTCTTAACCTCTGAGCCATTTCTCAGCCACCACCACCCGCAGTTCTTTACCAGAAAGTGTCACATTATTTTATCTACTCAAATATTAGATAGTATGCTATGTTCTTTTGTTTTATGAAGAAAACTATTCCTTTAATATTTATATTTTTAATGTGTGGTGAGGGACAGTAAAGATTATTATGGGATGTGGGTGGAACTTGAAGTTAAAGGAGGTTGGCTATCTTTCTATCCCATTTGCCTGTTAACTAAAGACGTGTGTGTGTGTGTGTGTGTGTGTGTGTGCGCGCGCGCGCGCGCGCGCGCGTGTATGTATGTATTTATGCTTGTGTGCACAGTGTGGCGAAGAGGACAAGCTTATCAAGTACCTTAAAAAAAAAAAGGCAGGGATTTTGTACTGGCTTGGAGCTTGTGAAGTAGGCCAAGCTGGCAACCCAGGCTCTATTGGGATCTTCTTGTCCCTATGTCTCTTACTCTAGGGTTACAAATGTACACTACACTGCTTGTTTTAGTATTTTTGTTAAAGTGATCAAATTCAGGTTCTTAAGCATTTTACTGACTGAGCTATGTTAGTTATTAGTCATTTGTTTCTTTTTATTTTAAAAAATCATTTGTTTGTTCATTTATTTATTTTCCTGTCTGTTCTGTCTACCTAAATATCTATTGATCTATCTACTATTTATCTTTATTTATTTTGTATTCAGTGTTCTGCCTGCAAGTCAGAAGAGGGCACCAGATCTCATTACATGGTTGTGAGCCACCATGTGATTTCTGGGAATTGAACTCAGGACCTCTGGAAGAACATGCTGCCGGTGCTCTTAACGTTTGAGCCATCTCTCCAGTCCCTTATTAGTCGTTTCTTAAAAATGATTTGACAGATTTGTTTTTTGAATTTTAAACAACTTAATTAAAATCTTCTGAATCTAAAATAAAGTAGAATTATTTTAGGGTGTAGGTATCAAAGTGTGTGGGTAATATGCTTCATTTTAGCACTGCAAACTATGTGTGGGCTGATTGTGGAGGCTTGCGACTAATGAGGTGGGAGAATTGTAAGCTTGAGGCCGTCTTGGACTACATAGTTCCAGGATAGCTTGAGCTACATGTGAAATCTTGTCCCCCCATTTTCACATTGATCCATCTTGTTTCTTACGATGGGACAGCATTTTTTTAATTTATTGTCAGACATCACCTATATCTAGAAGGGTAACAAATAATGACATTGAGACTTATTTATTAATTATGAAACCTCGACCTTAGCTTAGGTTTGTTCCTAATTAGTTCTTATAACTTAATGCATATTTTTACAGCTATACTTAGTTGTGGGGCTCAGTACCTCATCTATCTGTACTGCCTATTGTGCTTGCTTTGTGCTTGCCAGTGACTCTCTGCCTTTCTTCTTCCCAGAGTCCTCTGTTTCTGGAAGTCCCGTTTCCTCTTCTGCCTAGCTATTGACCATTCAGCTCTTTATTAAATCAATTAGAAGACACCTTGGCAAAGACACATCTTCACAGTGTAAACTTCATAAAATTATTTTCTTTCTTTCGTTTTTTTTTTTCTGTTTTTTTTTTTTTTTTCAAGACAGTGTTTTCTTGTAGCTATGGAGCCAGTTCTGGAACTTGCTCTGTAGACCAGTCACAGAGATCCACCTGTCTTTTCCTCTCGAGTTCTGGAATTAAAGGCATGCACCATCACTGCCCAGCTAGTGACAAAATTATTTTAATTGCTACTGTATAACTATAATTTTGCAACTGTTATGAATCATAATGTAAATATCTGTGTTTTCTGATGGTCTTAGGTGACCTCTGTGAAAGGGTCATTTGATAACCCCCAAAAGAGTCTAAACCCACAGGTTGAGAACCACTGTCCTAGACCACTGTGTCTTTACCCATGTTCTTAAGTATGTCCCCACAATACTGTCATGTGCAGAAGTAGGGTTACAGTGATTGGATTATGCCTTAGATGAACTAGGAACACCAACAGTTTTACCAGATTGCTCTGTATATTTTATTTTTAGGATAAACAGGTTTTGTGAAATAGTCAAGTTCTCATATTACCTTTAAAACTTTTTTTCTTCTGAGAAATGAGTTCTGGTTTTTAACCAGTTAGTATATAAATGAACTTGTGGGATATAGCCAGATAAGGTGAAGTTTAATTAAGTGGAGAAGATAGTGTCATAAGTAACTGTATATAGCAAAGTTTAGATGTTCATACTTTCTATCATCACCATTTTTATAGTGTCTTTACCTTTGTAGGTTCTTAATTTGTTTAGAATTATTTATATGCTCAGAACACACTTGGGATATGAGTATTTGGTTACTTTCCAGGGCTGAATGTAGTTTTATTGTTTTATGTTTACTTGTTTATTTTGTGTGTGTGTGCCATGTATATGCCACAGCACACATGTGGACATACAAGGACAGCTTGCATAGCACACATATGACATAGAGGGCATCTTGCACAGCACACACGTGGACATATGAGGACAGCTTGCACAGCACACATGTGGACATATGAGGACAGCTTGCACAGCACACATGTGGACATACGAGGACAGCTTGCATAGCACACATGTGGACATACGAGGACAGCTTGCAGAATACATGTTGACATACGAGGACAGCTTGCAGAACTTGCTTCATTCGTACACTATGCAGGGGTTCTGGGGATCAAGCTGAAGCCATCATACTTGGTAGTAAGCACATTTATTTTACTCTTTGAGTCATCTCACCAGTACCCCAGGGCTAACTTGTTGGTAATTTTATTTTTTTAAAAAGGAGTGGAAAGGTTTGGAGAGAGGGCTCAGCTGTTAAGAGCACTGGCTGCTCTTGCAGAGCCCCCCCATTCAATTCCTAGCAAGCATTGGCAGTTCACACCTGTAACAGGAGCTCCAGGGGTTCTGACACTTTCACATAGATACGCATGCAGGCAAAACAACAAGAAATGGAGTGGAAACTTTTTGATTTAGAAGAAATCATTTGATCTCTGGGATTTTTCAGGGCTAGAGATAGGAAGTAATTAGAGATTGGAACTGTACTATTTTGCATTATGGTGCTGTGGGCTTCCCTCTCCCACTCTCTTTGGGGAGCAGTGGAAAATGCAGAAGCTTGGGAGTCAGGATGAAGGTTGTTGCTGTTTCTGATTTTACGAAGTGGTCTGTTTAGCTAGAGTGAGTTAACATTCAGGGAGCTCCAGCCTGTTAGATTGGTAAAGGCTTCTTCCTTCTCCTAAGAACGTAGACTTCATTTGTTGATGACAAACCAGGCCATCTGAAATGAATTAAACAGACCGAGAGTTCAAAAATTATGAATATTAAGATCCAATCTGTTACCTCCTTGGCCTTAAATATTATTTTTTTACCTGCATAATAAAATTGGACTACTTCGGGTGCACAAGTGTTCTATGAGTTTTAACTTTTTAGTGTTAAGTTATTTTAGTGGCCCCCACTCCCAATCTCTCATGCAGCCTTCAAGCATGATATGTAGACTGTGCGGGCTTTGAATTTGCAGCATTCCCCTGCTGTTGGGATCTGGTGTTGGGATTACAGATGTGTGCCACTGTGTCAGGCTTAAACCGACATTTTTGTTTGCTTTTTGAGATAGGGTTTCTCTGTGTGGCCTTGGTTGTTCTTGGACTCACTCTGTAGACAGGTTGGCCTTGAACTCACAGAGAAGTGCCTGCCTCTTCCTCCCAAGTGCTGGGATTAAAAGTGTGCACCACTGAGCCTAGCAATCCTTTTTTTTTTTTTAAGGTTTATTTATTTATTATATATACAGTGTTCTGTCTGCATGTATGCCTGCAGGCCAGAAGAGGGCACCAGATCTCATTACAGATGGTTGTGAGCCACCATCTGGAAATTGAACTCAGAACCTCTGGAAGAGCAGTCAGTGCTCTTAACCTCTGAGCCATCCCTCCAGCCCCCCAGCAATCTTTTAAATATTTAAAGTTATTTCCTTTGGGATTTATTTTACTGTTACACTTTAATAGCTTACATCTTGAGTTCAGTAGATCAAATGGGAAACATACCCTAGATACAGCATCATTCTTAAAATAAGTCAGTACCAGTTGGGCAAATGGGAACTTTTAGAATAAAGCTCGTCAAGAGGTAATCCTTGTAACCAGTCACATCTGGATTTGGTATTGACCATGTCACTCTAGGCAAATTACTTCTCTGAGCCTCAATTTCTTCATCTGTAAAAATGGGATAATACCTATTTTAGGATTGTTGGGAAAGTTAAGGAAATGTATGTAGAACACCAGGCTTGGTAAAATAGTGGCTCTTCTTAACAACTGATATTTTAACTAATTTAGCACTTCTCAAGAGTAAGAAATGTAGAAAATACAGTTGGTAGGTCATAAAGTCCTTGCCCTCAGTTGCTGTGGGATAATGCTCTTATACCCTGTAAAGATTTCTCATTTGTATTGGTTTAATAAAATGCTTATTGGCCAGTAGCCAGGCAGGAAGGTGGGGCAACCAGACTAGGAGGATTCTGGGAAGAGGAAAGGCTCAGTCTTTGGTCACTGGCCAGACACAGGAAGCAAGATGAGAATGCTTCACTGATAAAATATACCAACCCATGTGGCTAACATATGACGTGGAATTCCCCTCTGTATGCTGTGAATATGTTTTACTACCATTGGTTAATAAAGAAACTGCTTCAGCCTATGGCAGGGCAGAATAGAACTAGATGGGAAAACCAAACAGAATGAGAGTAGGTGGAGTCAAAGAAATGCCATGTAGTTGCCTAAGGAGAAAGACGCTCTGGACCCTTTCCCGTGTAAGCCACAGCCTCGTGGTGATACACAGATTAATAGAAATGGGTTAATTTAAGATATAAGAACTAGCTAGGAATATGCCTAAATCATTGGCCAAGCAGTGTTGTAATTAATATAGTTTCTGTGTGATTATTTGAGTCTGGGCAGCTGAGAAAAGATTGAGCAGTCTCTGTTTACAAACATAGACAAGAGTTATGTGTTAATTTAAGTTGTAAGAGCTAGTTAATAATAAGCCTTAGCTAATAGGCCAACCAGTTTATAATTAATATTAGCCTCTGTTTGTTTGTTGGGACTGAATGGCTATGGGACCAGACAGGGCAGAAACTTCCATCTATACTCCGAATGTTAATTATTCTAATCAATGTGGGAAGTACAAAAATAGTAAATAGGGAATGTTGGGATCATGGGAGAAGAAGGTAAAAGGGAGAGGAGTGGAGAAAAATACATAGCTCAATAAAGACAAAAAAGCAAAAAAGAATTTTAATTATAGTGTAGATATGTATACACAGTAACCACAGCTCTCCTCTTAAAGGGAATAAGAGATGGTTTATTCTGCAGTGAATAAACTTTTCTCCATTTTTAATGACTGTGACCTGGGAACACAGATTTAGGTTGTTCCATATTCCAGGTTCCAACATGGAAGCAGTTTCATGAAATTTTAGTTTTACAAAACAGAGAAAGTCATAAATTATGCAAGTTTAAAATACATTGGTGGATACATCAGAGAGGAATTTTGGCAAGATGGGGGAGTTTTTCTATAGGTCCAAGATGCTGTTGGTATTCTTAGGTTGGTGGAAGCGAGCTGTCTAAGTAAGAGATTCCGGCAGGTTTCTATCTACACGTCACAGGATGTGAGTTCTGACCCAGTGGCAGGCAAGGAATGTAATTAGCCAGTGGACCTGACACATGGTAGTCCCTCCACAGTACTGAAATCCTGGTCAGTCAGTCTCTGAAGATACAGGTGCTTTTCCGGAGTTTTCATCCACAGACTCTAGGTGACTAACCCTTTCTGTCACATTAGAAAGAGTGAAAGTTTCATGAATCCATGAAGCGTAGAACTCTTTTGGATTGATGATGGCAACAGTTATGCCCCAACAACTAATTATGTTTGAGTAATGGTTATTGACTTTTTAATTCTTTTTTATGTTAGAAATCTTTGTGAGTGTGTGTGTGAGTGTTGTTTTGAGACATGGTCTCTCTAAGTAGCTGTCCCTGAACTATGTGTGTAGACTAGGCTGGCCTTGAACTCAAAGAGATCCTCCTGAGTGTTGGGATCACAGGTGTGTGCCACTACACCCACCTTGACATTAGAAATCTTTTAGTTTGGACAGAATTTCATGGATTGCTAGATACCGTGCTAATTTACTGGGGCTATTTGTTTTTATTTCTAAAAAGTTTTGGAATTTATTACATAAAACTTAAGATATCTAAATACATAATTAGTACATTAACGTCCCATCAACCTCATCTAGAGGCCGTTTTGCCAATTTGCGTACCTGTGCATTTGTCTCTTGTTGCATTGCCCTCTTTGAAGGTAATTATTGGAAACGAGTTTCTTTCATTTCCTTGTGTCTTTGTGTTTATGTACCGTTTCTCTGTTTGTAGCCGCATGGTGGCTTGTTCACAACACTTTGGCTGACCCACTTCCCATGTTCTGTTGTTTGTTTACTACGTACTCCTATTTTCTTGTTCATCAGCAAATGTTTATTTTTTATTTGCTGTTACATCAAGTTTCCTGATTTATACATTCTTGTCTCACTGTGCATTTGCTTCACACACATACTTCTTGTAGGGAAACTCCGGTTCTCTTGTCTTTCTCTTTATAAGTTTTTACATTTAACCTTAAGCAGTGCTTTGTGAATTTTTTAACTGGTTCTCTTAAGAACTTATTTATTTTTATTTTTGATTATTGATCTTACCCATGCTGTACTCTTTCTAAATATTTTCAACAAAATGTTGTTAGCTTTATAAACTCTGTGAACTTAGGAGAGACGCTGTGAAAGCAGCAGATGGTCATTTGAATTTTAGTGGAACGGGTCAAAGCTTTCATCTGGTAGTTCATTTAATGGTGGCAGGTGTCTTCATAAAGCTTGGGAAAAAGAGCATTAGCTAACTCTCCAGGGTAATGCAACATGCAGCAGCACAGAGAAAAAGCACTAGTAGGTTTAGCTAGGGAACTCTGCTGGAACTTACAGTTTTAGATGAGATTTCATTGGGGGCTTAGGATCCTAAGGGATCAGGGAAATGTTGCCCTTTGTCCTGTTTTAGGTTTTAACCCCCAGCTTTTGTTCTAAAGCCAGTTGCATTCTCACTGTAAGTCCTGCAGTGCCAGTGGTGGTAGTGGGAGGCTTGCTTCTTTTCTCTTTCTCTAACTCTCAGTGCCGGTCTGTTTCACAGCTGTTCAGTGGCTTTGTTGGTACTTGAACTGTGGGAACCAAGAAAGGATTATATGTGCATTTGTGTGCATTGGTGGTTTTCCTAAAGTATTCTTTAAAACTTAAATTTTAAAAAAAATTGTAGAAGGTTGCTCCCCCCCTTTTAATGTCGGTTGTCATTTGTGTGTGCCTGTATACAGTTTATGAGTTCATGAATGTTTTCATTGTATTTTGTAGAAAATGAACTTGGAGATGAAAAATACATAGATAAGGAGTAGTTACAAACTGCTTTTTAATAAGTGGGGGCTTCAGGATAGAATTTTTCTTATCCCCTTTGTTTAGCTGCTTCACCAGCTGCACAGTCAGTTCAAAGGGGTGTTGAATGGGTCATTGTGCTTTTACTTTTAGGATAATGGACTACTTGGAGGTCTACTGCTGGCTTGTTCAGAAACATGGCCATTTTGTGGGTGTTCACTATTACTGGTACCAATGAGACAACAATTTTGGTCGGCTTTCCTGCAATGAGATAGAGATTGTTGTGTGGTGTGGGTAGAATTGTGGGGAATGGCAGTGTCTATATAAACAGACAGAACTCAGTGTAAGGGTTAAAATAATCTCAGTAGCAACTCTGTGCCCTCTTACTAATGTAAGATTTTAAGTGAGACATCCAGCATATCTGGTGCATATAATTTCGTTGTTAAGTGTCCTGTTATTACAGCTCTTGGAGTTAACACATGCTCAGTATAGATTCTTGGGGAAACTGCAAAGGGCAGTTCTACGGCATATTTGGGTAATTTTCTTTCTAGTTTGTCTGTGCAGGTTTATTGTGTAATTTTTAAAAATAGAATGTTTCATTGTAGATATTTGTGAACTAGGTAAACTGATAAAATATTTTTACGATGGTGACATTTTGTGTTTTAACTATAAAATTTCCTTTGTGGGTTAATATAGTTTGTGTACATATAGCCCCATATTTTCAGCATCTTTTACATTTTTGCCTTTATACAAATAGTTGAGTATATTTGGGCCTTAAAAAGATTTTGAAAGCAGGATCAAAGTCTCAAATGAATTAAAACCTTTTCCAGGTGTCTTCAGTAGAGACTGTGTCTGTGTTTTTCTCTCATTAGTATCTACTGACTTTTTTGACATAGCTGATAAACCTGGAATAGTATTTTTATTTTTTTCACTTCTAATTTTTTATTTATTTTTGATCATTGAGACAATGGAATCTGTAGCCCTGGCTGGTCCAGAACATGCGGCAGTCTTCCTCACTCCACCTGTGTGTGTGTCCTGGGATTATGGTGTATGCACACCCCAACTTTGCAATATTAGTTTTAAACTATGCTGGTTTAAGGAATAATAAAATTGTTTTTCCCCTCAAATTATAAAATTACTAATATTCTTCTAATGAAAACTTAAGTAATTTAGAAACAGAAATAACAGAATGTGGAAGCTAGGGAGATAGTTCAGTGAGTCAAGTATTCGCTGTGCCAGCAGGAGGGCCTGAGTCTGGATTTTCAGCATCAGTACAAAGAGCTGGGGAAGCCCTCTAATACTTATGTACAAATGTGTGCGTCACTACACATGTAGTTTCTGATATTTGTTTCATGCTAGAAAGACCTCCTTAAAATTGAAACTTTTGATAATTACCTACATTCCCAGGCCCATGGTGTTAAACTACTTTTATGATTTTTTTCTTTCTCTTTTAAAGTCACAGTTCGTTATTTTTGGTATATTGTACTGTAGGAAAACTGTAACAACAAAGCATTTTTTTATTTTCTTTGTTACACTTAGTATGGTTACCTAACAGATAACCCAAATGCCATATGCAAAATGATTTATATGTTGGCTCCTATAGGTCAGAAATTTGGAGCCAACACAAGAAATGTCCTGTCTTCACTTTAACGCATTTGAAGCTTTAGTTGGGAGTCTGGGTGCACTCAGGGATTCTTGGGTGTTTCTCTGTAGCTCTGTCCCCAGGTGTTGGCTGCTTGTGCTTGCTGCGTTGCAGACAGACTTGAGCTTCAGACCAGAAAGGGACCACCGCTGATATCTGCGTAGGCTTTCGTGACCTATCAACATCAGATGTTAGACAGTGTTCTTTCTGAGGAGGGAAGTGGAGCCCGCTTTTCATGGTGGAGAGTCAGTGTCTGCTACTAGGAGCACATGGGCTGACATCTAGATCAGAGTGGTCATATTTTGTTACATTCCCTCATTAAAAAAACATTCCAGTTCTTTAGAAATATAATTAGTATGATTCATATGTAAAACAGATTATGCAGTGATTTCAGTATCAAAATCTGTGATTTTTTTTCTTTCCTGCTTTTTAAAAAAATCACATTTATTTATTATGTATTTACGGAGGTCAAAGAACAGCTTATGGAGTTGTTTCGCTCTTTCCACTATGTGAGATCCACTGATCTAACTTATAGATGTCATCAGGCCTGGTGGCAAGCACTTTTATCCACTGAGCCATCTCACAGGCCTATGTATTTTTAAAAATTCATAAGATATGTTGTGATTCTTGGCATTTCTACAAACATTTCTATTTTAGGAAAGCTGAAGGATCATTTTCCTTGTCCTGTATCAGATAATTATCATCCTTTAAAAACACTTATTTGTTGATGAACTTAAGAATCTACTTGATAAAATTTATGAGAAAATATGTTTTTACTTCGTGAACTTTTGGTAGGAATGACAATAGAAGTAATTACAGGATTATTGTTATAAAATAAACATTTTATATCATTGGTTATTTGGTGATTAAAACATAGTACAGTTTTATATATCTATATCTATATCGATATCGATATCGATATCGATATCGATATCGATATCTATATCATCTTTCTATATATAATGCATTCTTGATAATCTAAGGGATGATTACAAACATTTTGTCCAATTTAAGGATTATTTTCATGCTTTCCCATCCTAAATCATTCTGTGATTAAAGAAAAGAGCCAGTCCTTTTGCTCTACATTCCTTTATGACCCCAGATGGAAAAAGCAGATGACAGTTGCAGTTCAGCCCTTTGATGCACACTCAGTGGCTGAAGGATGTAATAATGTGTACATTGATAGATTTAAGTTGTGTAGTGATGCTTTTGTGGTTTTTCAGATTTCAGTTTACATTCCACTTAGACTAGAGATCTATGGTAATGGTTGCTTTCATGATTGACAGAGTCAGACTTAACTTGCTGGTGGGAAGTGGTAGGTGGGTTATCTACCAGCCTGGAGAGCTGTTTTCCTTGGCAGCTTTGGGGTGAAAACAATTGAAAGGAACCGGGAAAATAAATACCAGAGTTTTGGGGAGAAAATGGGCTTAATTCACACATGAATGATGAAATACTCTGTGAGGACTTGGAGATTTTAAATATTGAATATCATCTGAAGAATTGCGCACTTTAAAAGTTCTTTCACTATTTATTTTTTTAAATATTTATTTATTATGTATACAATATTCTGTCTGTGTGTATGTCTGCAGGCCAGAAGAGGGCACCAGACTTCATTACAGATGGTTGTGAGCCACCATGTGGTTGCTGGGAATTGAACTCAGAACCTTTGGAAGGGCAGGCAATGCTCTTTACCACTGAGCCATCTCTCCAGCCCCCTTCTTTCACTATTTAAAGAATAGAATTTGACCAGTAGGATATGTAATTTTGATCACTAAGTTGTTTGTATAGAGAACCTAGTACATGTAGTGAATACATATTAAAGCTCTTAAAGTTCATCATTGTATTGCTTTAGCCTCCATTTGAAAGTAAGTGTTTTCTCAGTTTTCAGGTGACAATATTGAACCTAACATATTTTACAATTTTGTGTAACTAGTACATTATAGGATTAGGATCTTAAATTACATACAAATGTTTTTAATCATTTAATATAACACTATAAATATACAGGTCAGAAACCATGTCTGAACTTGTCAGTCCCCAGTCTAATTGTAATTATTTATAGGCCTTTGATTATATTTTATGGTCCTGCTAAGGTATAAAGCCTCTTGTGCTTGCTCTTCTGTGACGTCTTCCTTTCTTTGAGAGGCTTACTTACCTATCATTTCTTTGAAACCCTTCCCTTGCTTATTCTAACTTGTTTTGGTGCTGGCAGTTGGCTGCATGCTTTATGCTCTGCTACTGAGGTATATCCTTAGCCCTGCCCTAACTAGAGAATTATTATTGGCTTTGGTTGATAGCTTCCCTCCCTTTCTTCCATCTCTTTTCTTCTTTGAGATAAGTTCTTCCTATGTAGACTAGGCTGGGCTCGAATTCAGCCCTCCTGCCTCTGCCCTTTAAGTAGTACCGGGATTCTATCATCTCTTGACATTATGGAAAGAGTGATATTTGAATACCTGCCTGCTTCCACTAGGAGGAAAAAAATATAGAGTAGGAAAGGAATTACCTCAGTCAGTGTCTTAGTTAGGGCTTCTATTGCCATGAACAGACACCATGATCATGGCAACTCTTACAAAGGAAAACATTTAATTAGGGCTGGCTTGCTGGTTCAGAGGTTTAGTTTTTTATTGTCATGGCAGGAAGCATGGCAGCATACAAGCAGACTTGGTGCTAGAGAATTAGCTGAGAGTTCTTTATCTGGATTTGAAGGCAGCGGGTCTTGGAGTGTGAGCCACTGGGCCTGGCTTGAGCTTCTGAAACCTCAAAGCCCACCCCCAGTGACACAGTTCCTACAGCAAGGCTACACCTACTCCAACAAGGCCATATGTCCTAATCCTTTCATGTAATGACACCTGAGCCTATGGGGCCATTTTTATTCAAACCATCACAGTCTGTAAAGAACTTGCCTCTCAAGCATGAATGCCTGAATTCTATCTGGAAGCCATGTCAGAAGCCATTAGTGCTTGTAATTCCAGAGACTGGGGTTTGCTGGTTAGTCAGTCTAGTCTAACTGGTGTGTTTCAGGCCATTGAGAGACATGTCTCAAAGGAGGTGGATGATACTCCCGAGGAAGACATCTAAGCATGCACACACACATGAACACATGAGTACTCATGAATACACTTGTTAAAAATAATTCTGGATGAGTTAGTAGACTCTGATGTCCACTCTCAAAGATTTGTAACGTAGGAGACTAAAGGGTTGAACACGAAGCATATTTGATGCTGGTACAGTCTTGGGTTGTCCAGTAGGCACCCCAGTTAACTGTTAGTGTGTGTTTTCTCCTTCCACTTTCACCCAACTTTACTTTGGCTCAAACACAGGCTTGTACTTGAGTTCAGCTCCTCGTTTGGAGTTTGGTTATCTGGGTATAGAAAATAATACACTCTCTTCCTTTTTAGGGAGTAGTTACTAGTTACTACTAGTAGCAGTAGTTACTAGTTCTTTTAGAACTTAGTGATAATATTACTATTTTTGTCCTCTGGTGTTGCTCACACAGCACATAGAACTTTTAGAACATACTGCCTCACCACCAAAGAACATTGCGTCTTCACCAAAGGAGGCTGAAAGTTTCCGAGTTAAAAGACCTCTTTTTCCCCCCTTTAATTTTGGTAAGTTCCCTAAGTTAAAATACAAAGTAAGAGATTTCCATGTTATCTACCGAGAATCTTTAGCATGGTTATTCTTAGTTCATCTAAATCCCACCTTCTTCTCTGCCTGCCTCTAATTTGAAATGTGTTTAACTTTTTATATGAGGACACAAAGATAGTTTGAGCTAGTTTATAGCTTAAAGTGAGTTCGGTTGCTAGGGTGTGGTTGTAAAGTGGTGGCACTGGTGTCACAAGTCACGTACCACTTAAAACATTTTGGCTTCAGCTTACTGAACCACTAGTGATAGCATCACCAAAAATAATAAAGGAGAACTGCCCCGATCCGAAAGTTGCTTTCTATAATTTGTCATGGTCTTTGAATGTCTGTTTCATTCCTATGTGAGCAGTGGGGGAGGTTACAAGTAGGTGTAACAAGTTTTTCCTTGAAGGGAGGAATACGCGCCATAGTGTTGTTTTCCATTTAAAGATTTTTAATTGTGTGTTGGCATGTGTGGAGTATGTGTCCTATAGAACCCAGAAAAGGAAGCTGGATCCCATGGTGCTGAGCTGTCTTGATGTGGGTACTGGGAACTGAGATTGCTTCCTCTGAAGCACAGTTTATGTTCGTAACCTCTGAGCCAGCTCTTAGCACCAGTTGCTAATCTTCCTATTTTGTTGTTTACTGAGTTTGGGTGTGTAGGTTCACATGTGCCTTAGAGAGTGTGTGGAGATCAGAAGACAGCCTGGGAGAGTTGTTTTCGTCCTGTATCCATGTGGGTCTTGAAGATGGAACTCGGGTGTCAGGCTTGGTGGCAAGCATTCTGAGCTGCTGCGGTATCAAGGATGACAGTGAATTCCTTCCTGATTCCTTCCCTCTATCTCTTAAGTGCTGGGATAATAGGGTGTATCACCATCCCACCCTTAGCTAATAGTTTTCTAAAATTTAGTGTTTATAAGGAAAACACTTACTACTGAGCACTTATTAAGTATATGGGTGATTTGTTTCTATGAGACCACGAAAATAAAAGTCCATTTCTTTTGGAGTAATTATTTACCTGGACAATAGGTTGCAGTACGCTCAACAGTCCTAAAGGGTTTTTTTTCCTTCGTGTGCGTGTGTGTGTGTGTGTATGTTTGTATCATGCATGTTTACAGGTGTGTGGGCACACAAATGTTTGTGCATGTGGAGACCCGAGGTTGACATTGTGTGCGCTGTACACTCATTGGGGCAGTATATCTGAACTGAATTCAGAGCTCAACTGATAAAGGCTCGTGTAGCCAGCCATCTTATTCTGTGCCCATCTCTGAGTGCTTGGAGATAACAGGCAGGCAGCCCACTGGCATTATATGAACCTTGGTCTTCATCCTCGCACAGTAAGTACTTTAGCCAGCTTGTGATTGTGAATATTTATAGTCAGACATGCTTAGATTTGGGAGAAGACTGTTTTTGTGTTAAGCCTAGATTTTCATTTATGGATGAGAGCTAGACAAATAATACTTGTTTGTATTTTACTAATGAAATGAGAGTAGAAAACATGTTTAGTTTATGATTTACATTGATCAAAGTAATTCAGATCTGTCACCTTGAAATTAGATGTGTTGTGTTTTTCCCATCCTTTGTTAAAATAACCTGTAATATGCTGTTGTGTTTTCCCCAACACAGTAGTGTGCAAATAAGTACTTGAGAGTAACCTAAGCATGTGACTGTTTCCATAGGCATCAAGCATGATGGAACTATGTGTGATACTTGCCGCCAGCAACCAATCATTGGCATTCGATGGAAATGTGCAGAGTGTACAAATTATGATTTGTGCACCGTTTGTTATCATGGAGATAAGCACCACTTAAGGCATCGTTTTTATAGGATCACTACACCAGGAAGTGAACGGTAAGGGAAACAAGTTTTTCCTTTTTTCCTATTAACTTTAAAGTAGGATTAGGAAGTAGCTTTTGATAATTTAGATTTAGTTTTAGGAGAAAATGAATAGCAGGCTAGACTTGGATTGAACTTGTTGATTTGTGAGTGACTCTGTGAAGGTAAAATTTTATTGTATGTGGGTTTCTCTCTTGTTTCCTTTTTTAAAGACAGGGTCTCATTGTAGAGCTCTGGTTGACCTTGAACTCAGTATGTAGTCCAGGTTGACCTCCAATTACTGATTTTTTTTTAAATATTTATTTATTTATTATGTATACAACATTCTTTCTACATGTATGCCTGTAGGCCAGAAGAGGGCACTAGACCTCATTACAGATGGTTGTGAGCCACCATGTGGTTGCCGGGAATTGAACTCAGGACCTTTGGAAGAGCAAGCAGGCAATGCTCTTAACCGCTGAGCCATCTCTCCAGCCCAATTACTGATTTTTTTTTATAAGATAATCTTGGCTATTTTTTCTCTAGTGTGGGGCTTGACATTGCTGAACAGTTGGAAATATATGCCCCCTCCTAAAAAATTTGAATAATTTTCTTATTATACCCTTTGTTTTAATTCTATTCAATGAACACTATGGCCTACTGATTGAGTCAGCAGGCGTTTATTATGGATAAAGACTTGAGATATGGCTCAGATGGTAAAGTGCTTGCTTCATAAACTTGGGGAGCTATGTTTGAATACCCAGCACCCATGGAAAGCT
This sequence comes from Alexandromys fortis, assembly GCF_014885135.2. Taxonomy (NCBI): domain Eukaryota; kingdom Metazoa; phylum Chordata; class Mammalia; order Rodentia; family Cricetidae; genus Alexandromys; species Alexandromys fortis. Next base: position 1,095,718 of record NW_026067944.1, read on the forward strand.
AGGCATATGACACATTTTTATAGCCAGTGCTGGAGAGGCAGACAGAAGGATACTTGGAGCTCTGGCTAGTCTGTCTAGCTAAACATTGAACTCCAGGTTCAGTGAGAGATCTTTTCAAAAAGTAAGGTGGAAAAGTGATTGAGTGACACCCAACATTGGCACCTAACCTCACGTATACATGCACACCTGTACACACAGACACATGCATACATGAATGCATACACACACACACACAGAGGCTATGCGGCAGCTACTGTATTTGTAATTTGTAGATAGTTTTCTTAAGGAGTTTATAATTTAAGAGGAATGCTGATCATGAATGAAAATCGTGATGTTTTGGACAGGATAATGTCTTAAGTCTTAGGATTGATGAGGTGGGTGTGGAATTTTAGGTAGTGGAGTCTTCTCGTATAGATAGGATACTGTATTTGAGTAAGTGTGCAGCCAGTGAGAGAGCCACAGCTTGGGGCAATCGGGAAGGAGTTTTGAGTCACAACATCTCACTTCAGATCATGGTCCTGCCACTCAAACTGAGTATTTTGGAAAAAAAAAAAATTCTTGTTTTTGCTTAAAATTAAAATTAAGGAATGATAAATAGATTTTAAAAAATGAGTATAATAATAAGATTACATTTAAAAAGCAAAAGCCTAAAATCTGAATAAAAAGGATGTAGATGAGTAAGGGGCAGCTGGCTCAAATAATTGAGTGAAATCTTTCCCAAGGTTTGTAAATGCTTCTAAGTGTGCAATACTCCAGAGACAGTACAGTGTAGTCAAATCTGGCCTCAGATTCAGTTTGATTCATTGCTCACTTTTCACAGATTCTTAAAGATGTCCCCACCCCCATTCTGAACCCATCTTGTTGTTCTTGACATTTGGCAGAAGCAGAGGTCTATTGTTCTTTGTAGAGAGATCATGCTCTTGAGATGACCAAAATGCTGCCACTAGCTGTTTGCCCTAAATCACAGCTAAGTGTGTGGTTTGCAGCTCATCTGATACACTGTGTTCAGCAGGCCCTGACAGAGTACACTTAGAGACATAGCCTGAAGTGGTGGTGCTAGGTGCTTTTTCTGATTCCATTGCTTTATGTGTTTTTGCAAACCTGAGCAAAACCTTTTTTCATGCGTAGATTCCTCAGTTGTAAAATGGGCAATTTAATGTTGTCTTTATAAGGAACTAATACTTTCCCCATGTAAAGGCTTTTTTTTTAATATACATTTTTACATATAAGTTACTATTTCTCAGTTTTATAAAATGTGAAAACAAAACTTCTTTTATTTTTAGGGTTCTGTTAGAGTCTCGTAGAAAATCTAAGAAGATTACAGCCAGAGGAATCTTTGCAGGTGCCAGAGTGGTACGAGGAGTGGACTGGCAGTGGGAAGATCAAGATGGGGGCAATGGGCGTAGAGGAAAGGTATGGACTTTTAAAAATTGACCATGTATTCTAGAGTGTTGAGAGTTGAGATTTCTGTGTGTGTGTGTGTGTATTTTACGTACTAATCCCAGTTCCTTCTCCCTCCCCTCTTCCCACTCTCCCACTTACCCCTCTCCCCAGCCCTCATCTGCTGCTCCTCAGAGAGGGTAAGGCCTCCTATGGGAAGTCAACAGATTCTGTCACATCACTACATTGAGGCAGGACCAAGGCCCTTCCTCTTGTGTCTAGGTTGAGCAGGGTTTCTCTTCATAGGAAATGGGCTCCAAAAAGCCAGATCATTCATTAGGGATGACTCCTGGTCCCCATGCCAGTGGCCCCACAAACTGCCAAGCCATCCCCACTGCCGCCTGCTTTCAGGGGGCCTAGATCAGTCTTACGCAGATTTCCTGGTTGTTTGTCCAGAGTCAGTGAGCACCCACTAGTTCAGGTCTATTATTTCTGTGGGTGTCCCCATCATGGACTTGACCCCTTTGCTCTTGTTAGCGCTCCTCCCTCTCTTCAACAGGACTCGGGGAGCTTTGTCCAGTGGTTAGTTGCACAGCTAAGCACTCTGCATCTGCCTCTCTGCATCTGCTTCCATCAGTCATTGGATAAAGGTCTTAGGAGATCATGTCTATTTCCCCTTCTTAGGCAGATCCACGTATGTCTCTCTTAGGGTCCTCTTTGTTACTTAGCATGTCTGGGGTTGTGGACTGTAGTCTGGTTATCCTTTGCTTTATGTCTAATATGCACTTATGAGTGAGTACATGCCATATTTGTCTATCTGGGTGTGGGTTACATCACTCAGGATGTTTTTTTCCACTCCATTTATTTGGCTGCATATTTCAAGATGGTTTTTGCCGCAGAGTAGTACTCCATTGTGTAAATTTGCCACATTTTCCTTATGTATTCCTCAGTTGAGGGGCATCTAGATTGTTTCCAGGACTGCCTATTACAAATAATGCTGCTGTGAACATAGTTGAGCACATGATCTTGCATGCCTCTTTTGGGTATATGCCTAAGAGTGGTATTGCTAGATCTTGAGGTAGATTGATTCCTAACCCTAACTTGCCATACTGATTTCCAAAATAACTGTACAAGTTTGCACTCCCACCATCAATGGAGGAGTGTTTTCCTTACTCCACATCCTCTCCAGCATAAGCTGTCACCATTGTTCTTGACCCTAGCCATTCTGTCAGGGCTAAGATGGAATCACAGAGTTGTTTTGATGGCTAAGGATGTTGAGTAATTCTTTAAGTGTCTTTTAGCTACTTGAGTTTCTTCTGTTGAGAATTCTCTGTTTAGATTAGTACCCCATTTTTAAATTGGATTATTTGGTATTTTGATCTTTAGTTTCTTGAATTCTTTGTATAATTTGGAGATCAGCCCTCTGTCAGATGTGGGGTTGAAGATCTTTCCCATTCTGAGGGCTGCCATTTTGTCTTCTTGACTGTGTCTTTTGCCTTACAGAAGCTTCTCAGTGTCAGGAGGTCATTTCTCTCAGTGTCTATGCTACTGGTGTTATATTTAGGAAGTGGTCCCCTTGCCAGTGCGTTCAAGTATACTTCCCACTCTCTATTCTATGAGGTTCATTGTAATTGGTTTTCTGTTGAGGTCCTTGATCCATTTAGACTTGAGTTTTGTGCATGGTGATAGATATGAATCTGTTTGCATTCTTTTACATGTTGATATCTAGTTATGTCAGCACCATTTGTTGAATTTGCTTTTTTTTCTATTTTTTTTTTAGTGTCTTTGTCAAAAATCAGGCGTTCATAGGTCTGTGGATTAATATCAGGGTCTTCGATTCTGTTCCATTGGCCCACCGTCTTTTTTTGTGCCAATACCAAGCTGTTTTTATTAATGTAACTATAATAGTGTTTGAAGTCAGGGATGGTGATGCCTCCAGAAGTTCCTTTATTGTACAGGATTTTTTTTTTTTTTTTTGGCTATCTTGGGCTTTTTGGTTTTCCGTATGAAGGTGAGTAATGTTCTTTCAAGGTCTGTAAAGAATTCTGTTGGGATTTTGATGGTTGTTGCATTGAATCTGTAGATTGCTTTTGGTAAAATTGCCATTTTTACTACGTTAAATGGGAGGTCTTTCCATTTTTTGATATCTTAATTAGTTTCTTTTTTCACAGACTTTAAAAGTTCTTGTTAGTCATTCACTTGTTTGGTTAGAGTTATCCCAAGGTACTTTTTGTTTTTTGTGACTATTGTGAAGGGTGATGTTGCCCCAATTTCTTTTTCAGCCCATTTATCATCTGTATCTAAGAGGGATACTGATTTTTTTTTTTTGAGTTAATCTTGTACCATGTTACTGAAGGTGTTTATCAGCTGTAGGAGTTCGTGGTAAAAATGTTTGGAGTCACTTATGTATACTGTCGTATCATCAGCAAATAGCAAAAGTTTGACTTCTTTCCAGTTTGTATCCCCTTGATCTTCTTTTGTTGTCTTATTGCTCTAGTGAGAACTTGGAGTAAGTATTAAATGGCTCTGGAGACTCATATAGTGCCTGTTCCATTTGCAGCCCTCCTGCAAAGTAACCAATAGCCATATTTTGTGTTTACCATTTTCTTGTTTTTCTTTAGTACTTTTTGTGAATGTAGATTGTCACAAGAGCAATTGATATTTACATTTCGAAAATGTAGCAGTCACGGACCTAGCTATTGTAATGTCAGGGCAGAATGCTCATTTTAAATTAAGGCTCTCAGAAAAATGGGAACAAAATAGTCTGTAGTTTCTCTTCAGGATCTCTAAAATTTGTGAGAGTCCTTCTGGGGCTTTCAGCAGGCGCGGCTGTTCATGAGCTCTGGGAACATGGAGCTCAGCATGTGCTATGAGGTGGCGGACGTAGGCTAGATACTGGGTGAGAACATTGTCAGAGGAGATACATTGCTGTGTAGTTTTCGCTTCTAAGATCACCACACATTACAAACTTGTACAGTGTTAATTAGGCAGAATCCTGAAGCGTGGTAGAGCATTGATGGAGTAAATTTAGAAAGATGGTTGCCTCTTGAGAGAAGGCAGAGGGGTGGATGAGCACATGGGGTCTTGAAAAGTCTTGGCATTTTTCTTTTTGGTTTTTCAAGATGGGTTTCTCTGTGTAACTGTCCTGGCTATCCTGATCTTGTTTTGTAGACCGGGCTGGCCTCGAACTCACTGAGATTTGCCTGCTTCTGCCTCCCGAGTGCTGGGATTAAAGGCGTCTGCCACCACTGCTATGACATTCATTTTTAAAGGTAGTAGAATATTTATAAGGGAGTTCATTTCTTTTTTATTCTTAAAAGTATGCATATTTTGTTTTTTACAATACTTATAAAAATTTAAAAGAATATATGGCCTTATTAGTAATTTGAAACATTTCTCAAATGGTTAATTAAGTCTTAAATGAAATCATTTTATTTGTACAAAAGCACTGCCAAATACCTACCCAACGAAACTATTTCTTCAGTACAAAGAAGAAAAAAAGTTTAATATGTACTTTTACTTTGAGGAATGAATACTAGTCGACTGGGTGGTGGTGGTGCACGCCTTTAATTCCAGCACTCGGGAGACAGAGGCAGGTGGATCACCTGCCTGATCGAGGTTAGCCTGATCTACAAGAGCTATTTCTAAGTCAACTCGATTTTTTATACAGAGAAACCCTGTCTTGAAAAACAAAACAAAACAAAGAAAAGTAATATAGTCTGGGTTATTCTTTATGTTTGTGAGATGCTGGTGTATGTGAGTGTTAAGAGTGGAGCAAAGTCATTTGGGTTGTATGTGAGCAGCTCTCTGTTCTTAGGTGTAGACAGTGGGAGTGCCAGCTTCGTTACTGTGTGTTACTTTGTGTGCTTGACTCTCGGCCTTAAGGATTAGTAGGCAACCAACACATGAATGCATGGGTGTGTGTGTGTGTGTGTGTGTGTGTGTGTGTGTGGTAGAGAACGGGGAGAGGAAAGAGAACAAGTTGGAGTTTACCCAGGTAAGTTTCAAGTATCAGTTTGTTTGTGGGTGTGGCATTATGTTTGTGCCCATTATTGCATGCTGTTCTAGCTGGGGTAGCCTGTTTTCTTGAGCAGCTCAATGCCACTGACATTCTTAACAACTCTGGGTTTGTCATCTTGTAGCTGACTAGAAAACAGGTTTATCTTCAGTTGTTTAGATACATGCTTAAAGATTTTAAATTACGTATTGGATAATTGGCTAAAAAGAGTAAGCTTTGTTCTTAAAGGATTTTAAAATTTGCATTATTCATTTTCTGATAACCTATTAGCCTAATTTCTTTGCCTCCTAGTTAAAAATTTCTACAGTGATATTAGAATGTACTTCATAACTCTCAAGGTCAGGTGTGGGGATATAACCCCATAATTTAAACAGGAAGTTTGAGGTCTCCTGGGTTGTGTTCTGACAGCTTGTCTCAACACCCCTTCCCTCAAACAATAGTCACAACACCAGGCTGGGGATACACTCAGTGGTAGAGTGCTTGCCTAGCATATAGAGAAGCCTAGGACTAAGGAGAAAAACCAGCACAAACATTTACAGAAGCTGGATTTGGTGCTACACACGTCCAGCAGTTCTGTCTCTTGGGAGGCTGAGACAGGAGACTTTTGAGTTTGAGGTGAGGATGGGCTACTCAAGGATATTCTATCTTAATAAAACTTATAATTCTGGAAAAGTAGAACTTTATTGATAATTTAACGATGCTAAAAGTAACATATTTGGCAAATAGGTATTTTTATTGATATTTGTTATATAGGTTGATAGATGAAAAGATTTTTAAGATTTCAATATAATTAAAGTAGCTAACCTTTTCTTTTGTTTGCTTTTTTGAGACAGGGTTTTTTGCACAGCTCTGGCTATCCTGGAACTTGTTTGGTAGACCAGGCTAGCCTTGAACTCACAGAAGTCCTCCTGCCTATGCCTCCCAAGTGCTGGGATTAAAGGTGTGTTTCTGCTGCCTGGCTTCTTCTTTCTATTTTTTAAAAAAGGTTTTCCCCCCTAAATTTTGTTAGGTAACGGAAATCCAAGACTGGAGTGCATCAAGCCCACACAGTGCAGCGTACGTTCTCTGGGATAATGGTGCTAAGAACCTTTACAGAGTTGGCTTTGAGGGCATGGTGAGTAGTGACAGTGGGCGGGCCTGGGTGGGAACTGATGCCCATCCTGTGTGTGCATTCTGCCTCGTGTCTGAGCCATGCATCTGCAGCAGGAAGAACATCTGTGATGTGAGGGTTTCAGCTCCTCAGACCTGACTCAGACTTTGTGTATAAACTGCCTAATAGCAGATATGCTTTTGCCATAGTGAATGTCTAGTGGATTTAGCTTTTGAAATCTAAACAAAAAAATTAGAGTCATCTATAGAACTGTTCTTTGGAGTAGATTTGGATGCTAGTATTAACGTGAGGTGGGTTTTGTATTCTATGCTGTGGTAGCTGATAAAAAGTATAAATTATTTTTAAGGAAGTTTTTAAGTTTTTATTTAAATGCATTGTTGTTTTGCCATGGGTGTTGGGTTCCCTGGAAATGGAGTTACAGATAGTTGTGAGCTCCTGTGTGGGTGCTGGGAATTAATTCTGATTCTCTGGAAGAAAAAGTCAGTGCTCTTAATCACTGAGCATCTCCCCAACCCCTCTTGTAGTTTTATTAGAATGAAGAGTTGATGATTAAATGTGATCTTGTATGCACAATCCCAGCACTCCAGAAGTGGAGGAAAGAGGATCTTAAGTTCAAGGCCAGTTTGGGCACATAATGAGACTGTCTCAGGAAATAAAAAAGAAGATAAAACAAGAAAGCAATAGATTTGGAAACACTTAGTGGAGAATAACGTAGGTTTAGTCAATAGATTGCTTTATATTTCTGTATTTCATGGACCATTGTTCAAATACTAACTTTATTTTGGGACAGGGTCTCACTGTGTAGCTCACCAGACTGGCCTTGAACTCAGATCTGTCTCACTTGACCTCCTAAGTGCTGGGATTAAAGATGTGGGCACCATATCCAGCCTTACTGTTTATTTTCAAATGCAAATTTCTTTAATAACCTTTCAGTTATGAATATGTTCCAATTTAAGGAATTATTATTATAGTTTTGTTGTGTAATGTTTTACTCTTGGCTTTTTGAGGGACCCACCACACAGCTCCCAAATAAATCACACACGAAAGGTTATTATTACTTATGAATGTCCAGCCTTAGGTTGGCTTGTTTCCAGTCAGCTTTTCTTAAATTATCCCATCTATCTTTTGCCTCTGGACTTTTATCTTTCTCTTCTGTAAATCTTACTTTCACTCTTACTTCATGGCTGGCAGCGTGGCTGGCCCCTGACGTCCGTCCCGTCCTCCTTTCCTTATTCTCTTGTTCTTTTTATTTTACTCTCTGCCTGCCAGCCCCGCCTATCCTTGCTTCTGCCTCACTATTGGCCATCCAGCGCTTTATTGGAACCTTCAGGTGTTTAGACAGGCAAAGAACCACAGTTTTACAGAGTTAGACAAATGCAGCATAAACAACAATCACACACCTTAAAATAATATTCCCCAACATTTTAATTGTGATACTGGGGTTTTGTGCATGCTAGGCAAGTGCCCAGCAGTGAACTGTTTCCCCAGCCCAGAGAATTCTTTGTTTCTTTCCTCAACTGTCTTTGTCTTCCATTTGGAGAGCAGAAAAATAGCCAAATGTCTCCTTTATATATTTTGTTTATGTATGAAAGCCAATGTGAACTTAAACAAATGCTTTATTTTTTTATTTTTCTTTTTTTTTTGTTTTCGAGACAAGGTTTCTGTGTCACCCTGGCTGTCCTGGAACTTTCTTTGTAGACCAGGCTGGCCTGGAACTCAGAGATGTTCCTCCCTTGCCTCCCAAGTGGTGGGATTAAAGGCGTGTGCCACCACTGCTTGGCTAGCAAATGCTTTTAATGATGCCAAATTATCATAGGCTATAGAATCGACTTGTTTTCTTTCCCACTGCATATTCAAGATTCAGATGCAGCATGCTTTCGAATTGTGAGTTTTTTTTAAATGATTCCAACTGACTATTAATTCATATGAAGATGTATGTGCATTCAAGTAGTTAAATAAATACCATATACAGGTTGATGACTCATGAGGTTAGTGCCATTATTTAATGAGATGTCTCTTTGAAGGTTACTTTCCCTCTCCACGGCGGTGAGCAGGGTGGCAGCCAGTATACTTTAATATGTTTTTGCTTATTATGGGCATATTTCCCTAGGATAGATTTTTAGAGGTAGAATTACTACATTAAAATGATTATAGCCTTTTTCTCAGTCTGGGGTTGAGTAACATTTCATTTTTATTGCAAGATGGGCTGTTACAGAGCTGGATTCTGTGTGGATGTGCCTGTCACTTACTATACAAATCAGCAACTCTTGGACATTTTTTAGTGCATCTGTTTTTTGTTTGTTTGTTTTCTGTTTTTTCTTTAACTCACTTTAAATTTTTTGTAAGTAACACCTAAGATTAATGTCCCTATTTCTTGTAACTTGTAACTACAGGTGTCTCTACTCTACTACTTAAGTAAGAATGAATATATTTTATTGTAAAAATAAGTGGGACAGACCTTAATTAACCAGATAGAGAAATTAATTGCAAAGGATCAAAAACTGGGTTTGGCCGGGCTGGGGTGGCGCACGCCTTTAATCCCAGCACTTGGGAGGCAGAGGCAGGAGGACCTCTGTGAGTTCGAGGCCAGCCTGGTACAAGAGCTAGTTCCAGGATGGGCTCCAAAACCACAGAGAAACCCTGTCTCGAAAAACCAAAAACCAAAAAAAAAAAAAAAAAAAAAACCAAACCAAAACCAACCAACCAAACAAACAAAAAACAACTGGGTTTGATTCCATTTCTCTGCTTTTGTTCTGCAGGCTGCTTGTTTTTATGTAGTTTTTCTTCTTACACGTGCTTGCCTTGTATCTTTAAAATGTGAGAAAGGATCAAATGCAGTGAGATTTTTGTTTAGTTTGGGTAAAATTATTTTAAAATTTCAATGTGTTGTGCATTTATCAAATACTGGGTATTTCTTAGAGTTTGTTGTTTATCATGTGCTTTTGAAAATACTTAATGTTGAAATGTTAGCTTTGAACTCTAAAATTAGATAGCGGGCAGTAACTCAGGCTCGTCTTGTCAGATCAGTGTTCTGGTCTAAGGTGTGACTCTCCTGGGGCTGCCTCTGCCGTGTGCTGAGTGAAACGTGCCTCTTCTAGACCTTGTGCCGTATTTCAAGTTTTCATGGGTTATTTTCTTGGTTTCTTTCCTTAGTCTGATCTGAAGTGTGTCCAGGATGCCAAAGGAGGTTCTTTCTACAGAGATCATTGCCCTGTGTTAGGTGAGTTAAGCAGATTAAAGAAAATTGCTAAATCATGAGTCAGGTCTATAATGATCAAGATAATGTCTAAATTTGACAGAAAAATTAATTATCATTAAAGTTACGTAGAGAAATACTTGGTTTCATTTTATTTAGTTTTAAAACCTTTATTCCTTTTCCATGGTTTATTTATGCTCAGAAGGAGTTGTTATGTCTTGGGAATTGGGGGGGGGGGCGGCTTGTTTCTCCTGGCCGCCTGGCTAGCTTATCTAGATTCTTTCTGTTTTTAATAACACACTTGAAAAGAAGGGTGGGTTACTGGGCACATACTGGTGTCTTGTGGTGTAGTATGGTTCCAAAATAGCTAGAATCAAGAATTTGAAATGTTTTTATCATAAAGGATAAATATTTGAGGAATTGAATATGCTTACAACCATGATTTTCTCATTATACATTTTATATATAAGTATCATAGTGTATCCATGAATATGTACAATTATCACATGTCAATTAAAAATAAACTTTCATTAAAAGGTTCTAAGGGAACACCATGAATAGTTGTTGGTCAATAAGTGAGTGAGGTAAAATAAATGTAAAGAACAGACTCTTAGACAAAAACACCACAAATTTTTTTTTTGATTAGACAAAATAAAGAACTAGAAAATTAACATTGTCATGATGACAAGGTAGTGATCACACACACACACACACACACACACACACACACACACGTGTGCAGCTGCTTACTACAGTGGCTCTTTTTTCCTTCATTTTCCCCTTTGATTATTTGTGTTTGGGATGACAGGTGAGCAGAATGGCAACAGGAATCCTGGTGGATTGCAGATTGGTGACCTGGTGAATATAGACCTTGACCTGGAAATCGTACAGTCTTTGCAGCATGGTCACGGAGGATGGACTGATGGGATGTTTGAGACTTTAACTACAACTGGAACTGTCTGTGGCATTGATGAAGATCATGACATTGTAGTGCAGTATCCAAGTGGCAATAGGTTGGTACTATTTCCTGAATTTTGATGACAGAGTTAACATAAGGGACAGAAGCCTTAAAGAAAGCAAGTGACATGCTGTAATTCAAGGTTTAAAATGTTGGTCCTTAGGCAGTATATACAAATTCAGAATATGCTGGTAAGGTATTTAGGTATATCTGTGTATGTTTGCCTGCATGCACATGCACATGTGCACTTTTACATTGAAGTCAGAGGAAGCTTGCAGAAGTCGGGTCTCTCCTTCCATCTTAGGAGTTCTGGGGTTTGAACTCAGGTTGTCAGGGTTAGTGGTAAAAATACCTTTACTTGCTGATCCTTCTCATTGGTCTTGTATATGATTCATACTATTTAGAGCCTCTTTCCCTCTGGGGTTGCTTTAGAAACAAGTGTTCTTGTATGCTTGTAATGTTTTATTTATTATTTATGTGTTTGTGTGCCTGCATGAGTTTATTTGCACCATATGTATGCAGGAGTTGTTGGAGGCCAGAAGAGAATCCACTGAAATGGGCTTAAAGGTGGTTGTGAGCCACCATGTGGGTCCTGGGAATCAAACCCTGGTCTTCTGCAAGAGCAGAAAGCGTGCTTAGCCCAGTGGTTCTCAACCTTCTAACGCTGCTACCCTTTAATACAGTTTCTCATATTGTGGTGACCCCACCATAAAATTGTTTTGTTGTTATTTCATAACTGTAATTTTGTTACTGTTGTCAGTTGTGGTGTAAATGTCTGATAGTGACCCCCAAGAGATCCCTACCCCACAGGTTGAGAAACACTGACTTAACCACTGAGTCATTTAACCGGCCTCTTGCGTAGTTCTAGGAACAGGTTTGTTTGTTTGTTTTCTAAACTGTAATCTAATCTTTCAGATCCTCTTATTCCAGATAAGTACTTGGATTCTGAAAAGTGTACAAGATACAAATAATTAAGGAATTTATTTGACAAAGGATCTGTTTCTGCATTGGAGTTGAGTGTTTGTTTAAGTGCAGTGTGTTTTGTCTGTGTCAGGGAGGTGCTAGCAACATGGAGAAATGCTCGTGTAAAATAAACCGCAATTGCGGGGTGGAGACATAGCTCAGCTATAGGATGTTTGACTGGCATAAATGAAGCCTTGTCTTCATTCCACAGCACTGCACAGATCAGATATGTGGCACAGGCCTGTAATCTAAGATTTCGGGATTAAGATGCAGGAAGACAAAAGAGTAAGTTGTTCTTACTCTTTTGAGGTAGCCTAGGCTATATGTGATTCTGTCAAAGAAACAAAAACAGAAGAAATTATGTGTGTGGTCCTAGGAAATTGAACCAGGGTTTGGGCGTACCAGGCAGTCAGTATCACTGAGCTACAGCCCCAGATCAGATTTATTTTGACACTGGTACTAAAATTATGGAAAGTATTTATTTCCCATGGCAAATTAAAACTAGAGAGCCTTTATCTGTGAGATTGGCAGTGTTCTAGGTCAGTGGTTTTCAACTTTCCTAATGCTGTGACTCTAATATAGTGACCCAAACATACAATTATTTTATTGCTACTTCAAAACTGATTCTGCTGCTGTTGTGAATTGGAATGTAAATGTCTGATATTCAGGATATATGATGTATGGTGTCTGTTGAAAGTGTTGTCATGGCATGTTGGGTAGGCAGTGTAGCTAGGACAGAATGGTAAGTAAATATATGTGATCAGGAGAGAAAGCTTTTCCTTAAGCAGCTGTGAAGAAACCAATTATGTATGCACAATGATGTACACACAGAGATGTTATGTATCGTATGTACTGGTAAGCATTGAAAATTATATAACAAAGAAATAAAACTCATTCAGAATGTAGTTGCCGAGAATTGCTTTATTATTTTGAAGTGGTGCATGATTTTTCTCCCCTCAATGTTTAAAGATGTCCTGAATGAATTTTTATGTTCTGAGCCTGGTTCTACTCTTGTAGGTGGACCTTCAATCCTGCTGTTCTCACTAAGGCAAACATTGTCCGAAGTGGGGATGCTGCACAGGGAGCAGAAGGAGGCACCTCACAGTTTCAAGTGGGTGATCTTGTGCAAGTTTGTTATGATCTGGAAAGAATTAAACTTCTCCAAAGAGGACACGGTGAATGGGCTGAAGCGATGCTTCCAGTAAGGATATGTAAAATAGCTTGGGAAGAGATATATTTTGCTTATAGAATTAATTAATTAAAGCAAATTACTTTTTAGAAACAATTGGAATTGAAAGTTACATTTAAAAATATCACTCAAATGTAATTGCAAAGGATTGCTTTACATACACACTGTATGTGTATGTGTGCGCACACATTGGCACACACGTGTGTATATGTACACATTAGTAGAGTTGTATTCTAGGTGTACATAGGCAGCAAGGTGTACTTATGCCTAGTTTATTCCAGTTGCATTAGCCTAGGAAGATCCAGAAGGGGCTAGTATTTCTAACACTGTTAATAATGGGTGTAATGTAGTATTAGAAGGCAGAGGTTTTTCTGATATTTAGTTCCCAAATATAAGAGCTGCATGCACTTCTGTCTTGGTAGTACAGGTAGCCTAAGATGTGCAGGATGTAGGGGTAGTACACGCACACGTCTCTCAGAGTGGTTTTGCTATCAACAGTGCAGCTTAATTTGCTTAATTTTTAGTTTTTCACTCAGTACACATTTCATCAGCTGTTCAACAATAATAAACAAGCTTATTTTGTCCTTCATTTATTTGTTCTTTTCTTTCACCAGATTTTCTTTTGTCCCCTCCTGTTTTACTTTGTTTCTTTCTGTTCCTGGTTCTGTGGCCCATCTTCTTCCATCTTGTTTTGTCCTCCTGATCAATCCTTTGCACAGTTGACTTTTCGGCTCTTTGTTATTTTCACTTTCCATCCTCTGTGCTTCCTCTCTCCCCTTAGAAACCCATCACGCTACTGTGTGTTGTTCAAACCCCTCCTCCCATTTCTTAGGACAGTGCTTCCATTTCTTCCTCTTTACCCTCAGTTCCTGCCCTAAGTAGCCTCATCCTATCTTCTGTGATCTTCCTGTCTTGTCTTTACTGTTATCCTGTCTATCCTTCTAGCTGTACTCCTCAGTAGATAATTTAGACTTTTGGTCCACATCAGCTGTATTGTAGCGGAGGGAATTCATAGGATATCTGGTAGACCTGAGAGCAGGACCTATTTGCTGTATTTGATTCTCAGTGGCTAGTGTGGAGATTAGTGCTGTAACTGAATAACTTGGAATTCTCTTGACATGAGACACGATTGCTCTTGGCAACACTCCTCTGTTCCCGAGAGAATGTTGGGCACTGAAGACCCTTCACTTGGAGCTTGTTTTCTTCTTGGCAAATCTGTCTTTTGGGCAAAGAACTTCCTTGCCTCGACTACTGACAGTATGCACAGTTTCCAAACTGGACAACCAGCATACAAGCAAAAAATGACTGCCAAAGCTTACCAAGACAGGGTAGGACAGTCTTGTGAGTTTTTCTGCCTCTGAAAATGGTCTGTCAGATACTTTAGGCCTTCCAGAGGTCCTCCGTTCAGTTCCCAGAAGCCACATAGTAGTTCACAGCCATCTTTAACTATTGACAGAGGTTTCTGTTCTGCCTGCTCCGGCAGCCGTTTGGTCCCAAAGAAACACACAGAGGTCTACATTTAATTATAAAATGGTTGGCCTATTAGCTCAGGCTTTCTTATTAACTAACTCTTTTTTTTACAATTCCAGAATGTTAATTTTTTTTCTTTTTTATTAATTGTGTTTATTTTTTAAAAAAGAAATCAAACTATCCTTTTTTCACTATACATACCAATCCAAGTACATTGTAACTTTTAAATGCCCCACCATCTCTCATGTTCCTACAACCACAGACAATCTTCCAACAGAAAAATTCTTAAAGAAAGCACTTAAATTCTAACAGTTTATACCTCAAATGTCTGAAAGAAATCAGTAACTCTTACATTTTACATTAACCCATAATTCTTGTCTGTGTTAGCCACATGGCTTGGTATTTTTATCAGTGAGGCAATTCTCATCTGCTTCCTTTGTGTCAGGGTGACGAGTGCAGACTGAGCCTTTCTTCTTCCCAGAATTCTCCTGTTCTGGTTGCCCTGCCTGTACTTCCTGCCTGGCTACTGGCCAATCAGCATTTTATTAAACTAATACAAGTGACAAATCTTTACAGGGTACCATTGTCCCACAGTATATAATGAGGTCTGGTGCCCTCTTCTGGCATGCAGGCATACATGCAGGCAGAACAAGTATACATAATAAATAAATCTTAAAGTCAAAAACATTAAAGTCAAGTAATTCAAAATAAGCTAAAATAAGGATGTCAAGATACAGAAGAATGAAATAAAAGATACAAGGTCTTAGAACTTAAGAAAGAAAAAGAAGAAAAGGGTCATTTAAAAACATAATGATTGGCTTAGGAGATGGCTCAATTACAAAGAACCTATCAAGTAGGCATATTTCCTGTGGCTGGAAATTTCCCATATTATCCTGTGTAAAACGTCAAGCATCTGTGACCTAGCAGGGAGAGGCAAATCTGGGGAGCTTGCTGGCCTGCCAGTCTAACAAGGGGGTGAATGCCAGGCTTAGTAAGTAAGTGCTTGAGTTGAGAGACGGGAAAGAAGAAGGAGAAAAATAGGGAGTGGGAGAGAAGGAGACCCCGACTCTATCTCAGAAGGTGAGGTAGAAGCCAGGGAGAGGTGGTTCAGCAGATAAGGCTGATGATGAGTTTGATTTTCAGGACCCACATGGTGAGAGGAGAGAACTGCTCCTTCAAGTTGTCCTCTGACCTCCACATTTGTATGTGTATTTTTGACTGTCCTGAAACTCACTCTGTAGATCAGGCTGGCTTCAAACTTACAAAGACCCGCCTGCCTTTGCCTCCCAAGTGCTGGCATTAAAGGCATGCACCACCCTGCTCGGCCACACTTTTACACACATTTACACACACAATAAAAGAATAAAAATTTAATGAAATTAAGTAGAGAGTTATAGTGGAAGGCATCAGTGGTGCATACACACACGCACACACACACGTCCCTTCATGAACTTATGTAATACACAGACACACAAACCACATACACATGCACGGATAAGTTTTTTATAAAGTGATCACTAAGTTGGAAGGAATGCACGTAATTACCAAAATAGTATCTTGAGCAATAGAAGGGTCAAAAGCATAAAAACTTAAATATAAAAAAGAAAAATATATTCTATAGAAAATGGCACTTATAAAATATCTGATATATGTGTATGTAAACCCAGCATAAGTAAAGGGTTGAATCAAATAGAATTCTTTTTTGGTATGGCTAATATTTGAACTAAGATCTTGTGAATGCCAGACAGCTGTCTATCACTAAGCTAACACTTGAAATTCCAGCTAAATGCTTTTGAAATTGAAAACAGGTTGGAGATTAAATGACCCACTCTGATGGAATAAGTTACTTCTTATGCATAGGAAAAACTCTTTGGATTTGTAAGTTTTTCTTAGAGATTAGGTCAAATTATTTCTAACAGTGGGAAGAGGATCATTTTGTTGTGTGGAAAAATATTTCATTGTTTCATGCTAGAAAATGGTTCTAATTAATAAAGCTAAGAAATATATAACTATTTGTATATATCGATATGTAATATAACTAAGGAAAACCAAGTGTTTAACCAAACTGAGATATAAAGTTTGTAAATTGTTCTGAGTCTGTAAGAATTTAAAGGCTCTATTCCCATAAGCCTATTTTGAGTAATCTATTAAAGAATTGAGACAGTCCAGGTGAGTAGAGCTGGACCAGCTGATTATGTAATGTGTATTTGTTTGGTTAATTAAACTGAACAGAGTATGTACAATGATTATACGTTCTAACAGCGTAACTGAAAGTGTCAGAAATGGAAATGAGGAAACATGAGAAGTTTAAAAAATTGTTTGCTTTTTCGCTGTGTTAACTAGCATGGAAATACTATTATTTAAGATTATTAAATAACAGCCTCTGTGGTAGTGCATTCAGCCTGTTTGTTACTGTATGAGTTGCCCTAAGGATCCTTAGACAGTTTCTGGTGGGTATGCATATTTTTTATCTTAGTATTTTTCCCCATCTAGGTTCTAGACAGGAATCCAGGGAACCTTTGGAAAATTCTAAGGCATAAGGCATAAGATTCAAATTGACTAGGTCATCATGTTTATTTGTACTAAGAATAAGGAATATGATTAGTGACCTATATACAGCCAAGTTTAAGTTCTCTGGCCACTAGAACTTACATACCTCAAAGAAATGGGGCTTCACTAAGTTTAATGAATTTGAAGACATGGTAGCTAAGAAGTGGTTCATTTCTGGTGTCTATGAAATCAAATATATCCTCAGTTCTTGTATTTTAGAAAACTGATAAGGCCTTGCACCCCCTTCGGGCTTCAACTGTGCTGGAGTTCTATACCCCACTAGTCATGTTCACTAATAAATATCACATCCATTCTGCTTGTCAAAAGTGTGTGTATTCACAGTACTTGGGAGGCAGAGGTAGGTGGATCTCTGTGAGTTCAAGGCCAGCCTGGTCTACAGAGTTCCAGGATAGCCAAGGCTACAAACAGAGAAACCCCGTCTTAAAAAAACAAAAAAAGTGTGTGTGAAGGTTGGAGAAGGGAGTGGGGAGGAGGTTGTAATATGAATGAGTAACTTATTATTCCTCATACTACAGTATGGACATATTCATGTATATGAGTTTTTTTTTTTTTATGAAGGAGTAAAGATGTGTGTTCACATTTGTATTTATATAAAGATATTTGTTAAATACAGCTGTTAGGACAATACAAACTTTATATTTTCTTTTTAAAAAAATTGTGCCTGGACATTTAAACTCAGTTGGTAGAGTGCTCACTACTGGCTCAGGTTAGTCTGTGACCCCAGTTCCAGGAGATCTGGTGCTCTCTTTTGGCCTCTGTGGGCACTGCATACTTGTGGTGCACATACATACACTGAGACATGCATGTATACATTTAAAATAAGAACTAAGTTTTTTTGGGGGGGAAATACATTTTCAAAATAAAAACAGAAGAAAATAAAACCCCATTACTGACTTCTGTCATGGAGAAACCTGTAAGAGTGAGAGCGTGGTAGCAGTTACCAGTGTCTTGCAGGTTATGCTTCAGATAAACCCCTCCCTTACTACAGAGGAAAGTTTTATGAGGATGGGCCTTGTATAGATAGCAAAGATGCCATCAGGGATTTGTAGAGTTGCCCTCACAGAACGAACAGCCAGCTTGAAGAGTTCTCACTCGTCATATACAGACAAGCCTGTTTGTGTAGTTACAGCAGTTAGCAGCATTTAGATTGATAAAAGCCTCATAGGTCAAATAATCCCGTTACTTCATATTATTTACAAAAAAGCATTATGAGTGTTTTGCTTATTTGTATATATGCACCATGTATGTGCCTGGTGCCCACAGAGGGTAGAAGAAGGCATTAGATCCTCTGGAACTGGAGTTTATGGATAGTTGTGAGGTACCCTGTGGATGCTGGGAATTAAACCTGGTCCTCCACAAGAGCAAATGCTCTAAACTGCCGAGCTAGTTCTCCAGCCCTTAAGATTTATTTTTAACATGTCTGTCTGTCTGTCTGGATCTGTGTGTGTGTGTGTGTGTGTGTGTGTGTGTGTGTGTGTGTGTGTGTGTGTGACTGTGAGTGCCCCCAGCATACAGAAGAAGGCATCAGATCTCCTGGAACTAGAGCAAGAGCACGTACTCTTGTGGCTAAGCTATCTCTCCAGTCCATTATTCAGACTTTGTGTGTGTGGGTGGGTGGGTGGGGTGCTTGTAACCAAACCTAATTACTCTACAAGAACAGTATGTGTTCTTAACTGCTAAGTCTTCTCTCTAGCTCATTAACTTTTGGGTCTTCATTTTAAACAAACTAAAGTGTAACTTTAGTTTGTTTAAAGTATAAAGTATATGACAGGAATTTAAATATTGATATTTTATGCTTTATGATACAGAATTATTGATAGTGTTGGGTGGGTAGATAATAGTAGAAGATCTGTTGTCTCTTATTAATGTTTGTTTTGTATGTATATGCTGATGCAATCTGGGAATGGAGAATGTGTAGAGAGGAATGATTGGCCATGAGCTGATAATCCAGTATGCTATTATTTACTTTTGTTCACTGCTTCCCTAATAAAGATCAAAGGGGGAAAGAAAAAGAAACTAAAACATTTTTTTGTAGTATTTATTAAATATGTATAGTTTATGTGCATATCTATATATGTGAAAGAGAAAGAATGGGCAAAA
Source organism: Alexandromys fortis (assembly GCF_014885135.2). Classification (NCBI taxonomy): domain Eukaryota; kingdom Metazoa; phylum Chordata; class Mammalia; order Rodentia; family Cricetidae; genus Alexandromys; species Alexandromys fortis. The sequence goes on from NW_026067944.1 coordinate 1,114,674, forward strand.
AGACAAGACTGTCAACTAGAAATGGTGGGACTTGTTTCAAGAAGGTGGAGAAGTCAAACAAGTCAACAGTATACAAGGTTAACTTTATTTCTGTTAGGGAGTAGTTGGCTGTTGTTCTAGTCTCACTAGTTTTCCGCTGTTGTGATTCTGTAATGTTAAAAGAGTGGCTTTTGTCTCTGAGTTTCAGGTGGAGCCAATGGAAGTGCTTGTTTCCGGGTTGTGTGCCTGTGCATGTAAAGGTCTCAGGACAGGGTTTAAATCTGCTGAAAAGTCAGGTTGCTACTGATACCTGTGCCTGGCTGACCTTCTTACTCTATTAATGCACATATTATTTCTTCACTCCTCTCTTGAAGTTGTTACTTTAAAATTTTATCTTGGGATAATTAATATTTTATATGTATGCGTGTTTTGCCTGCACGCGTGTATGTGCACCACATGTATGCTGGTGCCTGCAGAGAGCAGAGGAGGGTATTCAATCTCTTGTAACTAGATTTAAAATTGGTTGTGAGCTACCATGTGGGTGCTGGAAACAGAAATCCGCAAGAGCAGGTACTCTTAATAGCTAAGCTTTCCGATTCATTATTCAGATGTTTTTAAAAGATACAACTAATTTTATAACTAGTAATCATTTGAATATGGTTATGTAAAATTTTTAAAATTAGGAACACGTAAAATCAACACTTTTTTTTTTTTTTTGGTTTTTCGAGACAGGGTTTCTCTGTGGTTTTGGAGCCTAAAATCAACACTTTAAAATACAAATGATGGTGATAGAATTTAATAATAAATCTTTTTCTTAATTTTTTTTTCTTTTTTTAAGACTTTAGGTAAAGTTGGCCGAGTACAACAGATTTATTCAGACAGTGATTTAAAGGTGGAAGTTTGTGGAACTTCTTGGACATACAATCCGGCAGCAGTTTCCAAGGTGGCTTCTGCAGGATCTGCCATTAGCAATGCATCTGGTGGTATGTTTTTTCTTGCTTCCTTAAAGATAATACCCAGTTCTCAGACCGGGCCTGGTGGCACACATCCTTAACTCTAGCATTCAGGTAGAACTCTGAGTTTGAAGCCACCTGGTCTACAGAGCTAGTGCTACAGCAAGTGCTACTTAGGGAAACTGACTTGAGAAACAAACAAACAACAGCAAAACTAGTTGTCATACACTGATAGTCTTGTATGTCCATCTGGCTTTCTTCCATAGTATAGGTTCACTGGGGTGTGACGTACTTTGTAAACTTTTCTTTCTTTACTCCCTTTCTCTTTCCCTTCCTGTTGAAATATGAAGCAGCGGGGCTGCGTCCCCAACACCCCGGCCGCTTGGCTAGCTCATGCCCGAAATAACAACACACAAACTGTATTCATTTAAGAACTGCTTGGCCCCTGAACTCTAGCCCTTACAGGCTAATTCTCGCACCTGGTCTAGCCCATTTCTAATGATGTGTGTAAGCACCCCAAGGTGCGCTTACCGGGAAGATTCTAGCCTCCGTCCATCATGGTGTCTCTGCTCCAGAGAGCAGAGCTGTGGAGTCTCCGGGAGCAGAGCAGAGTCTGACCTCACTTCCTCTTCCGCCCAGAATTCTATTCTGTTTACTCCTCCCATCTATGTTCCAAGCTGAGGCCAAGCAGTTGGTTTATTATAACTTAACCAATGAAATCAACAGATTGATATATGACACTCCCACATCACTTCCCCTTTTTCTGTTTAAAAAAAAAAAAAGAAGGCTTTAACTTAACATCCAAAGCTCTAGAAATGACAGAGACATCTCGCTGCCTGGACAGTCACCCAAAGTTCCTCTGTACCGTTGGGGCATCCATCTTCGGCCTACAGGCCCATAGTTTCCAGCAGACATTTCCACAAAGCAGGAAATTTCAAAGGCAGTCACTATCTGCTTGTCCTGAAGAATGTCTTGCAGACTCTTTCATGAATCAGGAACCCCGAAAGATCATCTCACCTTTAGGCAAGTTCAGCAGTCCTCTCTCTGCGGGTTCTCTGTGTCCAGTTTATGCAATAGTCCAGGCAAGAGCAGTTTCTTGCCCAAATGGCTATCAAACTCCATAAGGATCCTCTTCGATGCCCATCTTCCTCTTGAAGTAGATTGGTGCTGCCAGGAGCAGAGTGTCTCATTGTCATGAAAAGTCCTAAGTTATTAAAACATGTAAAATGCCATATTCTCTAGCCTTTGAAAGATATGAAGAATGCCTATCTAAAATATATCTATGCACATCTAGAAAATCTTAACTAACATAACTACAAGCTTAACTACTATTAATGATTATTCATTAACAACCTATATACATTCAAAATTGACCTTAAATCTCTATCAATAAAGCAAAATCTATACTAATGCAAATTATTCATATCTATATCATATCCCCCTTTAAATGTAAAAGAACATTTATAAACAATATTTGGGAACATGGGCGCAGTTTTTTCTCTCCAAACTGCTTCCTGCTGAATGGGGGCGTCGTTAATTAGGTCTTTCATGGTATAACCTGTGTGCTAGTTTCATCTCAGTTGGCAGTTGAGCGAAGCAATTTTCTGAAGGTATTCACAGCAACCGTTCAGGAGGGCGTGGTCCATCATACCATATCGGAATAGAAGAAATGAACAGGGTCTCATCCTCTGTGAAAACAAAAAAAGAAACTCCTTTCCAAAGTATCATGTCCTTAGATCCAAATTTCAAAGTCAAGGCATCAAAATCTCTACGTTGGATTAGTTCAGCAGCATTTATAAACAAATATCTTTTGGCAGCTGTTGCTCCTTCCTCAGCATTCAAACAATTCAAAGAGAGCATAATAGTATACAGTATCAAGATTCTCTGTGTATTTTCCATCTTTGTACGCTTTATTTTAACCTCTATTTCGTTTATTTTTACTTTTATTTTATATTCTCTGTATCTCTTTGACCTGGAATAACTCTGTAGACCAGGCTCTCCTTGAACTCTCAGAGATCTGCCTGTCTCTGCCTCCCAGGCATTGGGATTAAAGGTGTTTGCTACTACACCTTGAACTCACAGAGATCTGTTTGTCTCTGCCTTCTAGGCACTGGGATTGAAGGCGTGTGCTACCACACCTTGAAGTCACAGAGGTCAATCTCCCTCTGCCTCCCAAGCGTTGGGATTAAAGGCGTGTACTACCACACACAACTTCTCTTTTTCTTACTTTTTTTTAAGAACTTTTAACTTTTAGCTTGCATATATTTTCAACACACTGTAAATCATTTAAAAATTTTCTTTGTCTTTGAATCTCTTTACTGTATATCTCTCTTTTTCTGACCACACGAGCCTTTAAATTACTGAGCAATATGAGTAGGATTAAAGCCGTGGCTTTGCCAGATAGATCCAGTCCATTCCTTAGCTTTCTGGCCTCATGGCTGAGGTACACGGTTACTGCCACAACTCTATGGCATTTCAAGGTCCTTGCCAGCAAGTGAGCTTCAGCAGCCTGTGATTGCAAACCACACGAACTGCCTGCGTAAAAGAGTCAGAGTTTGCCCTGGCAGGACAGCCCAGAAAGCCGGCATTTTTAAACAGCACAGCTTTTTTCCTGCTACGGCTGAAAACCGAAAAGCATGCGTTCAGCTTTTCACCAACACCGTTTAAGTGTTTCGTGGCAGGACCTCTTAATGAGCTGCAGGGTTTTGCAGCTGAAGCTGAGTCAGGAAGCCTCTCTTAGATGAGAGTGCTTGCTTGCTTCTAACAAGCAGAGGAGACCCGAGAAACTGCTGCTACCAAGAAAACATGCTTCACTCCATTCTTTCCCAAGCTTTTTCAGGCTTTTTGTGGATTCAGTTAGCCACACGTCTGGGCACCATCTGTTGAAATAGGAGCGGCGGGGCTGCGTCCCCAACACCCCGGCCGCTTGGCTAGCTCATGCCCGAAATAACAACACACAAACTGTATTCATTTAAGAACTGCTTGGCCCCTGAACTCTAGCCCTTACAGGCTAATTCTCGCACCTGGACTAGCCCATTTCTAATGATGTGTGTAAGCACCCCAAGGTGCGCTTACCGGGAAGATTCTAGCCTCCGTCCATCATGGTGTCTCTGCTCCAGAGAGCAGAGCTGTCGGGTCTGTCCGGGAGCAGAGCAGAGTCTGACCTCACTTCCTCTTCCGCCCAGAATTCTATTCTGTTTACTCCTCCCATCTATTTCCAGCCATGAGGCCAAGCAGCTGGTTTATTATAACTTAACCAATGAAATCAACAGATTGATATATGACACTCCCACATCACCTTCCTTTCCACCCTTCTCTCCCCTTTCTCTCTTTTTAGTACACTGATTAACTATCATTCTGGCTGAAATACTTTCTGGAAAAGGTGATGAATTTGTAATTTTTCTGGGGCATGTCAGGCTTCTCTGTAGCAGACCTGAGACACTTGAAGCTCAGCTCTGATCTCTAGTCAGAACTTGCATTTTCTGCCAAAAATCCTTCTCTTTCTTAAAATCTTTTCTTTCTTAGCTTACTTTTTATTTTCAACATTATTGCTAGCAGATGTTTTTCCTCCTGTGTGTTTTTATTTATCAATTATATTTTTCTTCTTAGCATTTAATAAGTTACTATACCTGGCATAACTTCAGGAACTGGTAAAATGTGAACTTGCTGAGTTCTTGGCTAAACTCATTCCTAACATTCCTTCAAATGCCTAACTTTGTGTGCCTGTCAGTTTTATTCCGCAACATTTTCTAAGTTACTGTATGTCTATTCTTGCCGTCTAGTAAGGGAGACAGAGCCATAATAGTAAGTGGAATGTACGAAAGGAAACAGTAGGTTAGTAGATATGGTTGTGCTACCCTGTAGTCATATTTGATGGGGGAGGCAAGAGGATCTGAGTTTGAGGTTAGCCTGGGCAGGTTGAGACCCTGTATCTAAAAAGAAAGAATGATTTAAGATTTTATATCTGTGCTGCTTTCTTTCTCTCTTTTGAGTTCTTGTTGCGCAAATTGCTAGTGTGCAGATGGCTTAAATTAAGCAGTGTTGATTTCTGTTTTGAGGCTAGATGCAGCTAACTTGGTTACATATAAAATAAAAAGTGAAGAATAGTTAATACCTACTCTCAAATAATTGGACTTGGCATATCTTTTGATTTTTCTCTTACCCCAATTTTTGATTTTTCTACTTTTGAGTAATGACTCCAAAAATTAAGGGAAGAACTTGGTATCCTGTGTTAATTCTACTCTTTAGGGCAGTCAGGTGGCACTTGACAGAGCACATTTATATGTTCATTTTCAGCTGAAAATTGATTTGCTCCTAATGTATATTCCAAGACACTATAGAGGTTACATTGTTTCTAAGTCATAACTCTTGCACTCTTGAGTTTTGTAAAGTCTGTAGTGTTTTATGATCTGAACTGTAGAATTAAGACATTGTATCATTGTAGGATTCCCCATGCTAGTGTTTTGTTTAGAGGATCATTAGTATGACTTTAAATATAAAATTGTTTTAGTCTTGTCACTCCTTACTTTTTCTTCATATACAACTTGAAATACATGATTATAGAATATTTATTGGGTTGAATTTTTAATGTATTGGTATCAAGGCTTATTACTTCATGGGTAGTCTGTACACAGTAAAATAGTAAAACAGGAAAAGTGTTTAGGAATCTGGTTCCTCTACTAGCAGTTTGTTTTGTGTTTTGCAGAAAGACTGTCACAGCTTCTGAAGAAATTATTTGAAACCCAAGAATCTGGTGACCTCAATGAAGAACTGGTTAAGGCTGCTGCCAATGGGGACGTGGCTAAAGTGGAAGATTTGCTGAAGAGACCAGATGTGGATGTGAGCCTTTCAAAACAGCTTTTGAGGGATAGCAAAAATCGTAGTTTAATAATTTAATAAAGGTTGAAGTTTTCAAGCCATTTAAAATTGACTCTTGCAGTTGATAAGTATGAACCTGTTATTATTTTTCATGTGTATGGGCAGTATTTTTAGTACTGGTTATTGAACATACACACCTTTTTCTCCAGTATGTATCTTACCCTCAGCTTCCACTGTCAAAAAATCAGCTGATTATTGATTCAGGGGTTGTATGTTCTTTGTATCTGTTTTTGTTTCAGTTATTATAGTTTTGAGTATATTTTGAAGTCAGAGTACTATAGTATTCTCTGCCTTATTCTTTCTGTTCAAGATGGTGTGTGTGTGTGTGTTTCCATATAACTTTTAGAGTTTTTTAGTTTTTTGCTTCTGTCAGGGATTATCACTGGGATACATTGTGTAGCTCGCTTTGGGACTTTGGATGTTTTTATTATTCTTGTAATACATGAAGTTTGCATGTCTTTCTGTATTTATGTGTTTTCTTCAGTTTCTTTCCTCAGCAGTTTAGAAATCTTTGACCTCTTGGTCAGATTTACTCTTAGTTACTTTTTGGGTTCCAGTTGTAACTGGGATGAAAGTTTCTTATTTCGGATAGCTTGCTATTGAGATATGCCATTTGTTAGTGACGTTTTTAACTCAAGTAATGTTTTGAGGGCTTCTTCAGGGATAGCCCGCTATCTTCTGTTTTCCCCTTTGCACTTACCTTCCTGTCCTCCACCCTCTCTTGGGCTTTTAGAAAGGACCTTGCATTGTAACCCTGGGTGGTCGTGTGCCTCGTCTCTGAGATTCTGGGATAACAGGAATGGTGGCTTTCTGGTTTTCTGTTTAGAAATCATGTCCCCTACAATGAAAGTTTGGTCTATTCTTGCAGTTTAGATGTGTAGTGATATTTCATTTGTAGTTTAACAAATAAAGCTTGCCTGAAGATCAGAGAGTAAAACAGCAGCACTAATCAGCCTTACAGGCCTGTGTGACACACGCCTTTCATCCCAGTAGCTACACTAGTTTGCTCTAGAAACAGAGTGGTAATGGTGCAGCCTTTAATCCCAGCACTGGAGAGGAATATAAGACGGAGGAGACAGCTCTCAGTCTGAGTCTCATTCTTAGATTCCTGGAGGCAGGATCGTCATTTTTCCAGTGGCTGGCTGTTTTGATTTTCTAATATTCATTTTGAACACGATTTTCTGTCGCTGGGTTTATTTTAATCGTGGTACATAGACGCCCTTTGTTTTTTTTTTCTCTTTTTTGATTGCTCTGTGACTTCCAGTGCCAGGTTGAATAAATACATGGTCAAAGTAGCCATCCTTGCCTTGTTCCAAATCTAAGAGCTTTCTCATTTAGCCTGTTAGCTGCTGCTCACTGTATGCTCTCTTCATTATATTGAAGTATATTCCAGCTATATTCAGTTTGTTCACTTTGCATCATGAAGAGATGTTAGATTCTTCATTATATTGAAGTATATTCCAGCTATATTCAGTTTGTTCACTTTGCATCATGAAGAGATGTTAGATTTATCAAGTACTTTTTTTTGCATTCATTGAGATGTTCATATTATTTCTTTGTCCTTCATTTGTTGAGTGGTATAATCATCTTTATTGATTGCAGATGTTGAAGTACTTTTGCATTTTTTGCATAAACTACACAATTGTGATGAATAATCTTTTAAAGGGTTTTGCATCAATGTTTATCAAAGATATTTGCCTCTAGTTTTGTTTTGTGTGTGTCCTTGTTTAGTTTTCATACCAAGATAATGCTTGCTTGACAGAGTTTGGAATAATAATTAAAGAGAACTGTCATTAGTTCTTCCTTGAGAGGTACAGTTGAACAAAACAAGTCTTTGGGTGGTTGCTACTGATTCTTTGCATGTTACTTTCTATCCAAGTTTTCTATTTTCTGAAAATTCATTGTTGATAGGGATGCATATATCCATGAGTTTGTTCATTGTAGACATACGGCTGTAAAGGATCTCAGTGATCCTTTGTGGGCATACAGCTGTAAAAATCTCAGTGATCCTTTGTGGGCATACAGCTGTAAA